>NW_008824804.1:806817-834340 GCF_000699105.1 Pygoscelis adeliae
CCTGGTTCACGCCGCGCTTGCCTGCACGCATGATCCGGTTTCCACATACCTGGTGTTTCTTATCCGCCGTGGGAGACGATCTGGAACGTATGTGCACAGGGACTCTCTGATTGTCGTACCTATCGAGCAAGTCTTCCACAGACACCGATTTCCCAGATTTCCTGGCAGTGGAGGTTGTTTCAAAGACCTGCTCCTGCTTCACATAGCGAGGCTGGCCCTGCGTGCTCAGAGGGTCTGTCTGCGTGCCTTTGGTGAGCTCTGTTTTGGCTCTGTAATCCCGGCACCTCTCTGTTTTCGGTCGGCTTGTGACCGAGCTGTCCTGGTGCCCTTTCTTCTCATCTCCACTCATGTCAAAGCAGCCCATCAGCCCAGGAGGAAGGGTAGAAGATATCCGCCCTGTCCTGGATATCCGCTCTATGGACTCTCTCCGGCGGTAAAGGTTCTGGTCTTGGAGGGAATTCATGCTGGAGGCGGAGGAAAGGCTCTGGCTGTCTGGGCCACCTGCCTGTAGGTAGGAGCTGTGGGAGCGCTCCCTCAGCAGTCCGACATCTTGCGAGGATGGCCGTCTCCCTGTTTTGCGCTCGATGTAGTCGGCGAGGGCGTTCTGCTGGAGTTGCTTGAGCTCTGGTTTGGAGAGGCTAGCTGTGGAAGAAGCTTTGCCATCCCTTTCGAAGATCTTACGCCGGTCAGCCACCGTATTCTCCGGGAAGACAAAATGGATGCCTTTCTTCTGGAAGGACAATGGTGATGGCTCCCCATCAGAGATGCCCACCTCGTTGATCTTCTCCGGCTCCGAGTAAGACCGCTTCTTCTGCTCTGCTGTCAGCCGCTTTCGGCCGCCAACGCGCAAGATGTGCTGTGTCTTGGCGTAGTCCAGGGCGGAGAGGCTGCCTTCTGTCGGTGTGACGCTGTGCCTCTCCTTCGGGGTGTGGGGAGACGCTGCCGTGCTCCTCATGCCCACGTGGGCCGAGGCAGGCCTCTGGGACGTCCTCTTGGGTGCACTCCCGAATGGGGGGCTGATGCGACGGAAGGAAGTGGCCCTCAGCACCCTGGACTGAGCATCTTTAATGCTGTTCCTGTAGGCCCTGTTAAATGGTGTATCCAGCTGCGACCCGTGGGCATCCTGGACGTTATCCTTCCAGAGGATCTCCTTCTCGGGCTCACCTCCCAGCTGGAACGTGCTTTTACTCCTCAGTAGCTGAGCTGCCCTTATTTGCACCTCATTTTCAGGACACAGGCTGTAGTATTCACTGGGTCTTGCCTGCTTCGCCGAAGCCGCCATCTGCAGCTCTATGGGGCGCCAGTCAGCCTCTTCCAGCTTCCCATTCCTGATGGAGGGGCTGGAGACCCTGCCCGGCTCACTGGGCAGCTGGCTGGGTTCGCGGAGCTTGCTCCGCATGTCCTCCAGGCTGTGCAGATAGCACCTTGCACTGGAGGGCTGGCTCGTCCTGCTTGGCCCATACTGCTGGCCAAAGCTGGGAACGCCAGCACTCTGGGGCTGGTGACTGCTGTGCTCTCGCTGCTCAAACTTGCTGACCTTCTCCAGCACTGAGCAGCGGGGCTTGCCGGCATCTGGTTTGCCATAGGGAAAGCTTTGGGTGCTGCTAGAGCTGAGCCGGCTCCTCCCGAAATCAGAGGTCTTTGGGTGCTGTGGAGAAGGGGGCTCTTCGTACTTTGGCTCAGCAGCATGGAGCGGAGTCACGCTTGTGCCCTCCTCCTGCCTTGCAAAGCCCTGGGGGTCCACATCACTCCACTGTTTGTGCCCCTGTCCCTTGTGATCCTTCTCCTCTTTACCGCTGCTGTTCAAGGACAGTTTGGTGTTGGCATAACCCTCGCCTGGTTGCATCTCTTTTAGCTCGGAGCTGCTTTGCCTCCTGGAGCTCTCTGAGATGTTCTGCAAGGAGGAGAAGCCGTACTGCTTGGCCTTGCTGTGACCCCACTGGTGGTGAGCAGCAGCGTTTCTCTCGTTTATCTGTGTGTTGCCATTTTTGTCCTCCTGAGATTCAGCCGTGCAGTTCTCTTTGGGCTGGTAATGGTTTTTTCTCTCACTGGCATCCCTCGGCTGGGGCTGTGGGGCTTGAAAACTGTGTTTGGAGGCCTGTGCAGTATTTGCGGTCTCTTGGTTGCTGTGTGTTACCTTGTAAGGGGGTAACAATTCCTCCTTTCTTGACGTGGTCAGGCAGACTTCTGGGCCTGCCGTGCTAGGAGGTTTTTGCTGGAGAAGTTTTGCTGCAACATCGTGCTTTCTCTCAGCTGCTGGGGGCTGGTAGAAGATGGTTGATCTGTTTGTAGTGCTTTGGTTTCCATTCTCGTCAAAGCCCAGGGTGCTGCTGACTACAGCCCTGTCGTAAGAGACTGGAAGAGGTGGAGAGTACCCACTTTCTTTGGCCAGAGCTGGATAAAGCATCCCATTATTGCTTGCAGAAGGCTGGGGCACCTGGGCGTAGTGTGGCTCTGGGGAAGGTACTGGGTAGACACCAGTAGGCAGCAGGGGTTGCCCCGGCTGGGCTGGCTGAGCATAGCTCTGCTTGGGCTTCACAGTGGGGCTGCTCTCTGGGCTCTTCTCCACCACGGTGTGCAGATGCCCTTCTCCAAAGGGGGTTTTCAGCAGCGGTCCCTGGGATAGGGTGCTGACAAGCGGAGGCCAGGCCCCTTTCGGCTGGGTTCGACCATGCTTGTTCAGATCAAGGCCAGTGCATGAGCTGGGCCTCTCGTGATGCCTGATGGCTGCGTAGCTGTCGCTGCGAGTGGGAGGCAAGGGAGGTCCCTTGAGGGGCTGGCTTTTGCCATCCGAGGAGCCCTGGCCTGGCTGTGCCCAGGAGGGAGCTGCATTGTGCTGGCTGAAGCCATGGAGCCTGCCATGGACGCGACCGTCCAGCGAGGCCCGGGCCTCGCAGCTTGGAAGCAAGGCGGAGGACTTCACCTCATACTCCTCGGAGATCCCTCGCTGGGCATCGTAGACTGTCTTGACATACCTGATGTCAGCTTGTCTCATCCCCTCTTGCAGGCCGCCTCGGGACTGCATGCTGTCCGTGGAGCAGGAGTGCTCCTTGCTGAATGGAGGAGCAGGATACTCAGGGATGCTGGAGTTGGTGGAGAAGGAGCTGTAGGCAGAGTCTCTCTTGCTGTGGAGGTGGGAAAGCTGGTCGATGCTGTTGGTGGATTTGGCCGGGGACAGGTGACAAGGATGGTAGCCAGGGGAAGAGTGGTCCAAGCTCTCCATGCTGCCCCGGGAACTGTACTGGTCAGGACTTCTCCTCAGATAGCCATGCTCATAGCCAGAGAGATCGCTGGTTGAGGAGCTGGGGAAGAGCGAGAGAAGAGTAAAAACCCACTGTCAGCAGAGGAGAGGCACAACTTGTAAGTGAGCTCAGAAGCAAGATGTTTAGTTTTGAGAAGTGCAGATGAAAACCCATATTTGGGCCTTACTCCATCCCCTGTTTGCAGTCATCCCAGTTCACAAAGAAGAACTGCTTGACATTGCAACACATGGCTCTTATTTACCACAGAAGGGTGGGAGGGAAATGCAGACAGACAGTGCATCTCTGGAGCCAGGGAGGATCAACCCCACCCATCAAACCTATCCAAAGCACTTTGAAAGCTGAATGAGTGCCGACGCCACCGAGGAGGAGGAGAGGAGCACGAGAGGCGTTCTGGGGGGAATCTAATCTCTTTCTTTTTTTCCCATTTCATTTCTTTTTATGGAGATGAAGGCTATGCCCTGGCAGGCTTCCTGGAAATTCAGCTGTCCCAAGGATAGTTTGTTTGCTGTGAGAAAACTAAACTGACAAGACAGAGAAGAGATGCATGTGTTTGTGCGGGGAGGCAAGTGGGGGTGCAACAACAGAAACAGTTTGAGGATGCCCCAGGAAATCTTCACAGCTGCCTCCTCATGTAGCTCAGCAGGTGCAGGTACACCTTGGCACCTGCTCTGAGATACACGTGTCAAAAGAGGACTTGTGGCCACCAGAGGTGTGTTCAAAAAGACGGATATTCAGAGAACTTTCTGCCAGTGGGAAGGAAGCTCCTTGTGCCGGCCACAGTTCTTTTTACACCTCACATGGGGATATCACAAATTTATGTGGAGTTTCCCCCAGTCAATCTCTCCTCCCAGACTCAAGCAAATACACTGAGGATTGGGGAGTGTAGCCCTAGGATTTCACTTTCCTTCCCTCTGTTCCCAGCTCCCCTCCCTTAGATATCGCTTTCTCTAGTTCCCTGTGCAGCTACATGCGCTGTCCTGGCAGAGCCACAGGAAAGCACCAGGAAAGGAAAGACTGCTGTCCCACATGAAGAGCGGCAAGGCAAGGCTCAGAGCTGGAAGCAGGAACGGAGAGGAGCCTGGGTTTGCCAGGGTGCAAGCTGCAGCCTCGACTGGCACAGGGAAAGGCAAGTCCCATTTCTGCGTGCTTTGCTCCACTGAGATAACAAAACCAAACCTGCTCCACGCAGCAGGGGAGCTGGGGATGCACAGCCACCCTGGGGATCAAGGAGGCAGCAGGTGCCAGCCCCCTCCCTAACAAGGGCCTGCTGAAGAGCCTTGCTCCAGATCATATCCCAGCCGCAGTCACTTCCACCATGCTGGATTAACACCCACAAGCCCAAAGGACAGATGGGGGGAGAAGGCTGCTAAGGACGAGGGAAGGCGGAAGGAAGCCTGCCTGCGAGGGGAAAAAGCAGCAGCTCTGCAGAGAGATGCAGAGGAACACAGAGACAGGCAGAAAGAGATATGGTAAATCTCAGGATAAAGCTGGTTTACTCATTTAAATGCACCACTCTATTTTAGTTTAAAATAAATATCTCCCTGGCAATACCCAGCGCAGCCCTGACCAGCTGGCCACTAGATGTTCCCCGTGCTCCTCTTCAAGCGCTCAGGAGACAGAGCTGTGCTGCCAAAGGCTGTGCCAGGAGCTGTGGTTGGGAAGCAAAGGCCCTCGGTGGGAAATGAATATGCTACAATGTGATCTGTGCTGAAGGCCAGAGATGAACATACATTTTTTCTGCAACCACCTCCTCACTTTTTTTAATGTTGTTTTTTTCCTCTCCTCTGCCAAGGCTCAGTCTCGCCTGTAGAAGAAATGATGTTTAAACCCCAGTGGCTATAAGGAGAGTTTCCTGCTCCTGAAACCCTTCTGCCTTTCCAGGGAAAATCCTCCAAAGGCAGAATTTAAACTTGTCCCCCCTCAAGCTGCCCCAGGGCTTACCGCCAAGAACCTTTTGGGGATGCTCAGGGTAGCTGAGGGGTATATCTGCCCTAGCAGCTCTCCTCCCCATATTCACCACACTGCATGGCCTCACAGAAACAGCCCCAACTTGCTGGGACCGCATCACTGCTTCCAATCTGCCTTGGCCACGGTCCACAGCCAAAATCAGAGGCGCCTCATACCACCTTCTTTTAACAGCACTAAGGTTACTAGTTTAGTCTTTTGGGGACTGATAAACCACTGCACTAACTTCTTAGAGAAACAGACATGCGCATACAGTTATGACAAAGCTGACCCCGGCAGAAAGCTATTGCCGAAACCAGGAAATCCTCTGCTGAACTTCTCATCCTGGGAGTATCATCGGTGATGCACTGCTGTCAGCTACTCCTGAGAGCGGCTCAGTTATGCTGATGGGCACAGTTGCCCTGCTACCTATAACCCTTTTCTTCCGTTTTTTTAATAGGCTAATTTTGACTTTGGGTTTCTTTTCCTTTGCTGGGGAAACAACCATGCTGCGTTTCTACATGGGGGCAGACCGCACGATGCAGAGCAGGACTCCAGCTCCTGCATCCAGATCCACAGAAAGCTGCATTAACGTCCTGACAGTGGGCTCCCATCTTGGTAGGAAGGGGAATTTTTAAAGCCATTAATTTCCTAGCTGTTAATCACCTCACAGAGCACTTAAAGGAGGAGAACACAGCCACTTTATCTGGGTAACCAAACAGGAACCGAAGCCTTCCTAACTCTAATCCTAACCCTGGCTGTTTGTAAACCTGTTCAGCTGTAGGGAGGTGACTGGTAACGTTTTTCCACCACATCTTTTGCCCCTTTCCTTCACTCATGTGCTCTAGATTTAGGCCCTGATCCTGTAGTCAGTACCATCAAGACACATCCTTGGGCGTGAGGCAGAGCCTCCCTGAAGCCAGCATGACACTGGAAACAAGGAAGGACATAGGACTGGGGGACTAGTTTAGAGGCATGCTAGCTTGGGAGCCTGATTTCTACACCCGTGGGAGATATGTCAAAACAGGGCAAATGATACTAAATCAAAACCACACACTGCTTTATACCTCTGCCTACGCAGCACAGGACCACAGCTGTGTAGTGCTTACCTGGAGTGGTAGGACTGATGCCAAGGGGTGCCAAGCGTACCCTGAGATATTTGCATCATGCTGGGATCGGGGTGGTTCTCCGCAAGTTTGGTTGAATGCCAGGAGTGAGGCCGGCCCGGAGTTTCACTACGCCTAGGTAAAATCAGAAGGATTTTGCACATCAGCAACAGGCCAGCCCTTCCAAGGAAGATGAATGTGAAGTAACACCAACGGCCACACTTAAAATTGCTCGTGCTCACTTCTGTTTCACTGCTATGTTCTTGTCTCTTCCAAGCAAATCAAGCAGTAATCACGCACCGTTCCTGACATTCACACAACACGCTCCCCCTCCTATTTGCAAGGCAACAGGCATGGGCAGACCCCCCCCCATGAATGTAGGGGGTCTTCCCCTCTACCTCCCAGCCACCAGAAGCATTACCCATCAGGGACGAGCCTGGGGGCCCGTTCACAGGGATCAGTTTACAGGCTGGGCTGCGTATGGACTCCCACACGATGCACCAAGCAGGGCAGCTGCATGTGATTCTTACGGATGCTGAAGGAGCGATTTTCTCAAAAGGTTCCCTTCATTTTAAAGTGACGGCTGGCAAAGTCATCTAAAGAATCAAATACCACGAGGGGGTGGAAGCCCGCACAACGCTGTTTTGATCTCTTCTCAGTGCTGATAAAAATGCAGGAAGAGACGTGACAACCAAGTGCCAGCAATGTGCGTCCTTCGCATCCCCCAGGGCCTTGCAGCCAGCCAGCTGTCCCCCTGCAGCATGTGAGCCTGGGTGCGTCCCCAGGCACAGCACGGCTGGCCTTCAGTTGCTCCAGTCACCAACACTAAGGAAGGCCTCCATCAGCTCTCAGGAGAAGAAAACCGCCGACAACCTTATTTAAAGCACATAATGGTGCAATGGAAAATCAAAGCAGGGGATTAGCGATCAAGTACGCTGAACACACCGCACAGACTCTCCTTCGCCCCAGCCTTTGGGCTTGTCCTTAATCCTCCCTCTGCTTTCCATGGGGGATCTCTCCCCCTGCTCTAGCACTCATCTCCGCAGGTTCTAACACTTCCTGTGAGAACGAGGAGCAGCGCTGGACCTGTGTACCACTGAAGTCCCGAATGTGAGAGTCTGCAGTACAACCTTGACTACCTATAAAGCATAAATGCAAGAGGAGGATATGATGCATCTTTAAAGTCTTTGTCTCACTGAAAATTTCACAGTACAGCATGTCCTGAATAAGTCAGTAAATAGATTAAAATGCCCTCTGCAGATATAAACCAGACACCGAAAGATGACACTCCTAGTACTGCCTAAGATTGTGAAAAGAAACAATACAGGAAAATGTACAAAATAAAAAATGATTGTTAGGGTCAGATCCTTGACTAGCACAAGTTAACGCTGGCACCGGCTCATGTTCTACGACATGGAAAAGCATTGACAGGAAGTGAGAGGTGGAACCATTTCACCAGTAGGTTTTCCATACAGAATTCAGAAGCACAGGTCACTCTCTCATCATCAGCTAGAAGAAAAAAGAAGAAGGGACATTCTTTTCCTTAACATTTGTTGTGACAGGATTATCTTAAGGTAAGCTGAGCTGGAGGTTTACAGAGGGCGAGCTGAACCGAGCACTGTTTTACCATTACATGTGTAGGTGTGTTTAAAACAGAGCTCTTTTGTTAAGCTCCTTGCCCAGAAAAACAAGGAAGCTGAACGCTGCCGGATGGAAGTTGACAAAACTGTTTATTAAGAATAACCCGCATTCTTGCCTTTTCCATTGCAGAGATTTAAAGACTCTCTTTGTACTTTCAAGTAGTACGAGCCCCCAGCATTATATTTTTGCTTGGGAAAGCACACTGAATGATCACAAGCAAAACACTTTATCCCTTGATTTGATCAGTAAAAAGCTGCAAGGGAGCTGTGTAGCCAATCTTCTGAGCCACAGGTATTTTAAACCCTTTTGGTCGATATCCTTGTAATAATACAACACGTGGACAGCAAAGCTGTGAATTTAAGTCAGAAGACATGCCGAACCAGCTCAGTGCAGGATAACCTTGCATTGTTTCCACACCTACCTGATCCTGGAAATGTGGATTAAAGGTAACTGAATCTTAGCTGAGCTTAAGCCAAGAGAGGAAGCGCTGCAGTACACATGATCTCCAGCTCATGTTGCAGACTCACGCAGGTGATCTCGAAGGAGGCGGCAGGACGGAAGCACGGAGGGTCTCTGCGCACACACGTGCACTGAAAGGCAGAGAACAGGGGGCCTGATCCAGTCTCCACTGAATCAACCGAAAGACTCTCCTTGAGACAGAGCTCTCAGGTTGTAAAAGAAAGGCACAGCCGATGCTGCCACTGCCTGTGTGTGGGCGTTCAGGGAACGCCAAGAAGTTCCTAGCTTCAGCCTTCTGTAACACCTGAAAATAGCACCTTGCTTCACCCTACTTCCTTAAGCTTAGTTTATAATTATTATTGCCTAATTACGGAAAAGGACTGGAACTGGAGTGCAATACAACAGCGAGCACCACAGTGTCTAAAGGAGAACAGCCATCTCCCCTTACAGATGGAGGGGGGAGATGAACACGGTTAATCTGCCAATTTTGCAACAGCTTTTGGTTACACTTGCTTTACTGCAGAGCACAACCTTCAGGAAGCAATAAAAAACAGTGAAAGATTAAACTCTTTTTGGCAAGTGGGGCAGAGCTGTTTTTGTAAAGCCCACAACATCAGATCCTGATTCATCCCAGACAAACTGGCTGAGTGGTAAAACTTGCAAATGCAGCTAATTCCTGACTTGAGTGAAGACAAAGAAATCATTAGATCTTTAAGTGGTATAAATTTGGTGTAGCTCAGTTGCCTTCAACAAAACCAGGAGCAACAGCTGACACTTTGTTCCAGGAGGCTGTAGGATTTCAAATGCAGAACTGTAAAAATAATAGTAACAACAACAACAATAATAAAACTACCTCATCCCCTTATCCCTTACAGTAGTTCCTCAAGGGCTGCACCTGTACTGTACTTGCGAACGCGTCTGGACAATCTTACTACTAAAAAATTCTCCACTTCAGATAATGGAGAAAGTGATCCCTCTGTTGTAAATGCCAAGGCTGGAAAAGAGACTCCCGGTTCCTCATGGACACCTCCACTGATCAGGTAACCTGGACATCCAGGTCAGGTTGGCATCACGACAAATGCCTCAGAGCGAAGATACCCGGAGAAGTCAGTGGACCTTGATGCAATGCTGGCATCTAAATATGCTCCACAGCAGCTGTAACACTGATTACATACCAGATACTGCCAAATTCACACTGTAAACTGCAAAACCAATGGGAAAAGAATAGTCTTTAATCTTGTCCAGCTGCTGTTATCTGGGTGCTCCTTGTTGCTATACTAGTCACGGCATTTTCAGACAGAAACGTGACCAGCACATTAGCAGTCTCCTCTAACGCAGCCTGGCAAAGGCTTGATGCAGTCTGGGCTGCAAGGACCATACTGACATTTCTGAGGCCCTTTACCATTAATAGCTCCTATCTTATTAGGAAGAGCTGAGTGTGTTCTTCTCTGTTATCTCTGTAGATTATTTTTATGCTTTGCATGCAAAGCAGAAATGGAACTTTATAAAGATACATCGGCACTAACTCTACAAATGAATCAGCATCTAAAGAATAGCCATCTGAAGCTTTCTTCACTGTATGACTGAAAGGTTGATTTATCTTTTTCCCAAGGTTACGAACTAAAACCATACAGAACAATGTATTCAGTCTAATTTCCATTCTTTACATACTGTTCCTCACCGATGCCAGAGTACACACACAACCTGAGCACTTTGCAATTCAAATGTACTCCAGCCCAGTGTCCTCCAAGAGCGCACAGATACTTCTGTGTAAAAAGGCCCATCTTTAACCAAAGAAAACAACCGAGCTTCTTCAAATTGCCATTTTCATTTTTTCTACATTTGCCTAGAAAAGTTTCCCTTTTCCTAAACCTCCAAGTGGAGCAGTTTTGGGAGAAAAAAAAAAAGGAAAAAGAGAAAAAGATGTTCAAATAACCCCTGCAGACTCCTCTGTTCCGGGTTTCTGACAGCAGCCTCCAGGTTTCCAGCAGCCAGTGGCACACTTTGGCTGAGGCCGAGGAGCACAGCAATACAGCAATACCGACCACTGCTGCCACGACAAGAAGAACTGCAGGTGGATGACTGTCGTTACGCCCAATTTATGGGACCAGTTCCTATGTTGGGATGAGAAGCAGGAAGGAAGCAGTTCTCTCGCCTCACATGCCATATCCTGGTCTTTCACGGAGCAGGATCCTGGGGCACATCATGGGACGTACTTGCCGTGCAGACTAGACATAGCATGACAGTATCGAAGCAAGCTGCTGAAGCTAGAAGGATTTCACAAGGAAAGCACCTTCTCTTAGGAAACACAGACTCAATTTATCCTTGCAGACTATAACAGGATGTAACTCAGCCTTTTAGAAAGCTAATGAGTGAAAGCTAGGGAGGGGATGTTGTGACTGATCAATTAGCGACTCAGAGTCATCAATGCCCCAGTAAACTGATCTGATCCATTTCTACTGCAACACACCCACAGAGCTTGCGGGGAGTTAAATTTTCATCAGTCTCACGTGTGTCAAACACATCATCCAAGATGGCTGAATAGAAACCATTTGTGAACAATTCTTCTTCTACCACTAAGCTTGTGCTCATTTTTTCTCTATCCTAGCAAGCTTGAAAATCCTCCTCAGCAGAGACGGGGAACGGTGAAGATAAAGGCAGCAAAACCTTTCAAGAAAAGCATCTCTCCCCAGGGAGCAGAATCCACCTGCGGAGCCAGGCAGGAGCAGTGGTCACCGGGACACATTCTCCATGATCTGCATGGATGGTTTTGACTAGCTGCTGGTGTTAACGTGCCCAAGAAAGATGGGAAGACATAGAGAAGAGACCTAAGGCCAAGAGGGTCACTCTGTGCCATCGTAGACAACTGCAATCCCTGTGGATGTGCTTTCCCCCAGCAGCTGTGTGGCCCAGGTGGCTGTGTGGGAGGTTGCTGGAGCTGGAAGGGATAGCCATGGCCTGGCCCATTCAGCTGCGGAGGTGGGAAGGGATGGGGGCCCTGCAGTAAAGACCCTCCTCCTGTAGAAGAGAAGAAAGATTTGGACGCAAGTGCAAAGCTTGTGCCTCTTGGCTCCGATTCCAGGCACTGAGTCACAAGAGAGAAAGCCAAGAAGGCAGCTGCCCATCCTTACCACGTCATCCTCGCAGTGGTTAAGATTTCAAGCTAGTGATATTTCTAAAAGAACAGAAAGTATGTGGCAGAGGCAGTACGTCCTGAGCCATACCCCGCTGCATGGTGCAGGAGGTTCTTTCTATATGGAGAGATCCTGGTCATAGCAATTCACGTGTACCCTCCCAGGGTGACTGTGTACCTGCACCAACAGAAAGCATAAACAACGATCTGAATTTTCACCGGTGCGGACCTGTCTCCAAGATGGCCACATCTAAAAGGAGCGCTAGCGTAACAAGGATACGTTCTACAGACGTCCTAACGCGCTGCTGCAGTTCCTATGCCTAGCTATTAAGCAGGAGATGAAGGCAAAACTAAAGCACTCAGAAGCCTATTAGGATTTCGACAGAGCGAGGCCACAATCTACTCAAAGCAACGTCGCTCTTAATTAAGGTTGAGTCATGGTTCTAAAAATAAGCATAACAGACGAGGCCAATTAGAAAGAAGTTGGACCATAATGGAGTCAGCTTGATGTGTCTTTCACTGAATCTGTCCTTTTAGGCTCACAGAGCCCTTCTGGTAAATTCTGGGGCAAGAGAGATCTGGAGCGAGCTCTGTCCCTTCACAATTTTGACTAAAAAGAAGGACTCATTAGAAAGACTGAAGTATATGAAATGATATTTCATGTCATGGATCTTGGGAAGAGTGTCTCCTCAACTATAAAGGAAAGGGAGAGTCACACCCCGCACCCCTTTTTATGCTCAGATTAAAACTTTCCCTAAGTAAAAAACACACTGAAAAACGCTTCGCTTCAGAACACTTAGGTGAAATGTGTGAATATTCTCATACCAGGACACAACCTTCTTTTCCACAATATGTTAATCTCTGCAACTTCTAGAGGACAACTCCTCACCCAGGGAATCCCTTCAGAGTATCTCACCGTTTTTAGCAGTCTCAGTCTTAAACCAAAAAAAAGAAAAAACCTTGAGAAAAACACCCCAGCCGAGTTCAGGCCTCTACTCCAAACCAGTCCAGCCTCATTTCTCTCTCCGGCCCCTTGCCCAGTGGCATAGGCAGATGTTGTGCCTGCGTGTTGTTTCCAGTTGACATGTCAGACGCTATTTGTCTTTTCCCTTTGACGAGCATCACTTGGGATGTCTGGGTTGCATCAGACAAGGCCCTGAGTGCCACATCAGAACTAGGAGACAAGTACCGAGCTCCCTCAATCGTCTGTCTGGGACGAGGAAGCAGAGAATCAGAGGTTTCTGCTCAGATTTCCCACTGTTGCCATTGCCAACTCTTTGGGAAAAACTCCCTGCCGTGCCACTGGAAAGAAAAGCCCTGTGTGAAAGCAGAGATGACAACCACATATGTGGATGTACATACAGATTTTTCCTACCGTTCTTCTCAACTCCACATGCAGGAAACAGCCTGTCTCTCCTCCTCCTCTTCTCTCCCTGACACCAAAAGCAGGCAGAGAAAAATGGTGCAGAAAGATTATTTTGTGGATGGGAATGACCAAGGGCACAGCAATGTTCATCGTGCTGCCTCTGGTAAGGGCCAAGGTGTGGATGGCTGAGGATACACCAAAGTGTCAAGTGCTGCAGCAAAATTTGCCAGAGTTTGCAGGAGACCAAAGATGGCTTTTCTTGAAAGAAACGCTCTCCGCCCCAGGCTGCAGAAGGAAGTGCTGGGATCGCTCAGAGGTGATGGCAGCTGTGAGGAACGGTCGCTCCTTAGTTGAACTCAGGAACAGTCAAACATTGTAATTAATGATTATTGGTCTTGCACGTCACACCTCTGTGTTATCACATTTCTTTGGTAACCCCCAGGCTGTCTTATCCAAGAAAGGGGCATTTATCCATTTCCGGAAAAGGAAACAAAGGCCTCAGGAGGTGAAGTGACTTACATAAAATCACCCAACGGGCCTACCGCAGAGTGCAGTGCTAGGAACTGGGCCGTGTGCTGCTGCTTCATTTTCCCTTTGCCCAGGCATATGTCTGACAGGCAATATTTAGATTGAGGACCTTGCCCTACACAAAGAAAGGGTCCCACTGACATTCCCTGACACTAACCAGACAACAGGCTTGAATAGGAACAGTGGGGCTTTGGTTATTAGTGTGAGAGGTGATGTATACAAGCTTCATTCTTATTGATTACTGGATTCAAGGACTTTGTCCTACTGGGATCTTCTGACAGCTTTCTTTTTTAAAGAAAGCATTAGCAAGCAACACGATAAGTATGATTTAAATTGCAAAATAAAGAGTATTTCAGATCTCTATTTTGAGAAAGTACTTGCCGCCAGGATAGTTCATCTGTGCCATTCACACAGGACTCGCAGCTTAGACATGTGAAAGCCAAGACAGCCTCCTGCCTGGTACTTAGAGCATGTGTAGGCTAGAACGAGGAGCTGGCGAGCACTGGATTAAAGACACTCTGCAACTTGCCTCTTCTTGCTACAATTTTACTCTGTTTCCTTTGCTGGAAAAGAACCCTATTATTTCCTGTCTTCTCCAGGTGTTCACATCATCTCTCAGAGCACGGGCAGAAAATCTCAGCAGTCAGACCCTACAGTAGCTTCCCCTGCCCGTGGCTTTGCAAGAAGTCACAGAGCTGCATTGATTTATCCGTATTGATGAATTGGCCCAATGGGCTTAATTCAAATAATTTTTCCTCATTCTTCTCCAGTCAGTAAATTAGTTAAAAAGACAGAAAAACAAGCATAGCTTAGATTCTTTCGCACCCTGATATCAAACACACAGCAACTTGCAACAGGAGAGACTTAGAAACAATGGAAGGAATGTGTTTTCCTAGTCTTGTTCAGTGCTTAGGAGGAACTCGGTGGCTGGCAGCAGAAACGCTGCCCTGTGAGCCTGATTATCCAAACGTAACGTGGACAATGAGTCACGGCAGGTAACCAAGGGGATTTTCAGGGCAAGCGTTTCAGACAGTAGCTGGGTTCTCCTCCGAGTTACAGGGCTACAAATCACAGGCAACGCTAATAAACTCAACACCAAAGTGCTAATGTAGAAATGATAAACGGGAGAGAAGAAGAAGGTCCTTTAGGTGCTGAATGCACGTATGTACATATACATACATTTTTGTGTGTGTGTGTGAATCTGTTCACAAACAGACTGCTCGCTGAGGTACTGAAACGAAAGAAAAAGGCAAAGGGTACCAAGGAGAGCTTAAACTTTCAGCTAGTCAGGCGAACTCGTGATTTACTCCTAGCTGGGAATTCACCTCCCCACTGTTCCTGCAGGGAGCAGGTGGGATAGGTGGCCGTCCTTGAGTATATCACTGGGACTTACTCCAGCGGGGTGAGTGAAATAGCAAATCTGCAGTGATCTAAGACAATTCAAGCCACAGAACGGCTAACGAACCTGACCTCTCCCTCAGAGAAACTTTTAATCACTTCGGTAATAAACATTTTTTTGGTGAAAGACACCCCTGCATCTGGATTTCTAGACCTAATTCTTCCCTCCTCATCATCTCAGATTGCCCTTTACCAACGGGTAGAGCTGTAGTAACGTGGCTGCGCTGGCTAGCAATACTACCCTGGCCTTGTTTATTTTGTGCAGCAGAGGAAATGAGGCAAGCTTCAGTGAGCTATCGTTGAGTGTACACTTGGGAGGGTGAACTGCAGACTGGTGCTGTGCTGCTCCTTTCCATAGATGCTCAACTGCAACACCTGAGAAACCGGTCCTGAGCTCTGCATTTCCCCTTTGACTAAGGACATTCATTCATCACCCCGATTTTCAGAAACCGATCGGGACTGCTGACAGCCCGTTGCCTTCATCTCCTAGGGTGAGTCTGCAGAAAGTAAACAAGCAGGGGAATTGCACCCGGTGCTACGGCCAAAGCAAAGGCTGCTGAGTCTGAAATACCCTCCCACACTCAAATTCTTATACGTTAAAGCAACTTCCTGTTTGTCATCAAAGCTTCAGCCCGAGTTAAACTGAGATATGCAGACACAGCCTCCGACACTGCCGGAAAAGTAAAGCAAAACATTGGCTCTGCATCCAAAGACAAATTAATCCAAGTGAAACGCTAAACTTTGGAGCTTCAGTGAAGATCTGCTACTAGATCGACATTCAAGCGGGACTTACAGAGGGCATATGCTGAATAACTCATTGCTATAGGAAGGTGGTGGATGTATGGGAGCTCCTTTCCCAAATTCGCTGTGGGTCACATACCTCAGGAACTGCGGAGTCCCACACCCCAGTCAGAGATAAATCTCTCCCTGATAAAACTAGCTTGAGGCGACATTTCAGCCTCTAAAATCTGCTCTATCTGAGAGATACAATTTATGGTGCAAATTCTCATCTGGAGGAAAGCAATACAAATTTAGTGAGGTTACACACATAAACACTGGTGGAAGAGCCGAGTCCCTTCTCCTCCTTTTGCAGTCACCCAGGCTGTGCAGGGTCAGCGTCTGTAACTGTTTGCAGTGGCTAAAAGCTGGAGCAACTCCACTAAGGTCAGTGAATTTGCTCCAGAAGTGCATCCTTGCTGATGAGATCAGAACGTGACTTCACATGGCACATTCCCTTCTCAGCTGCTCACTAACAGGCGCTGGGCCACATTTCCTCCAGCTATAGGAACTGTGTGTAGCTTCTGGACTTCAAATAAGTCAAGGTCTGGCCTGAATGCAACGTTGCCAATAAAAGTCACTGCTTTGACTTCATGGTGCAAATCTCAGAAGACTGAGACACAAAAATCTATGAGGTCATCCGGATTACCATCTGACTGATGTAAGAGGCTCTTCTGATGCCAGCAAAAGCTTTGCCTGAGTAAATGCTGTAGGATTTGGTCCTAAATTGCATGGACAAAGGAAAGAAATCAGGCTCTGCCACAACACTGGCCGATCCAGAGCAATTCAGGCAACTGACTTCTGAAGACATTTAATAATTTAAAAATGCAGATAGGCGCTCAGCAGGGTTGTCATGAATGCCAAACTCCCACTGAAACTCACAGACTCAGAAGAAGCCAGGTGATTTTGGAAAGCCAGGCACCTAAAGCTGGGGAGCCACAGCAGGCTTACACCACTTCTGTGGAGATATTTTGGTCCAGCATCTCTGATGACCTTTACCACCACTGACAAAAGTTTTTGAGGAGAAAGGACACCTCTTCCAGGACTACTTCTCAGCAAGTCACCCTCAGGCATATTGGCAGCCAAAGCAGTAACTATTTTACACCCAGCCCTATGTAGATGTTACTGACATCCAGCAACATTGATGCTTGACTCAAGGGCTAAAAGGTGAATTCATTTCCCTGGCACCATGCTGAGGGCAAGGAAGCCTTGGGAAAAGGTGGGCATGAGGTTAAGAAACTGTCCCGGACCTCTTCCACCGCCTAACGCTGCAGATGCTGGGGATTCATGCTGCTCCACTCCAGCATTACTGCTGCCCTCAGTCCCGCAAGAGGGAAGTGGAGTTTGCCAGCCGCTCTCCAAGAACAGCGGCCACAAAACACACAGAGCAGACAGGGACACAGATATACGCATTCTCACCTGGTCCTCAGCCGTAACTTAACTCCTCCTGACCACGTGGATTTGCTGGGCTGAAAGTCAGTGGTCACGCAGTCCGGACTGAGTGGGTTAGGAGACAGGTCAGTGCATCCCTTTGCTGCATGTGTGTCCCTGTCAAAAGAAACCAAGGCCATGTAAACATCGACGCACAAAAAACTCAGCCTTTGTATCCTACATTTAATAAGGATTTTAGGAAAGAAGGCAATAGACAGACCCAGAGGGCAAGGCAGGGCATCAGTCTAGTTTTTCAAAAGTGCAAAGACAATGTCACAGAAAGCCACGTGTATCCCTTTTCTTCTCTGTGTCGTTGCCCAGGCAGGCTATAACAGTGACATTTTGCTCTCCTTTATACCTATGCAGTGCTCAGCCCCTGCAAGTGCCCCTCACAACCGTTTTGGAGGAGCTGCACAATACCGCAGCACTGCTTCTCGGCACACAGGAGTGAGATCAGCTGCAGCATCCACGGCACAAAAGTCATTATCCTACATCTGCATTTTGGGACTCTAAATCCCTAAGTGTGGAGTTCAGGGATTCCACTGTGGGATATGCCCTTTCCACACGTAACCACCTTACGAGAGCTCAGGGAACGCTCTGAACACACAAAAGAAAAGCTAAGAGAAAGGTCCACACAGTGAGAGCAAGAAAGAGAAGGTTATCCCCTCCTCTACTGATATTTCCACAAAGTTAGCAAACAAATATTTACCCCGTTTCATCACATGCATGCAGAAGTCACACAAACACCGTGTAACCATCACTTCAGCTCCTTCCTTCCCCCAGGCACAGGAGAGCCTGAAACGATCCAGTATTCCCACTTGCTCCCGTTTTTAGCACTGAAACGCAGGAGAGATTTGAAATTTCTGCTTGCTCAAGGAACCCCCACGCTGAATAAAAGCGCGTCTGAAAGGACTCCCTCCGCGCCTCCCTCGGCCTGCAGCGGGCTGTGGCCCGAGGTGCGCTGTAATTGCTTCTTGTTGTGTGCTTAGCGGGCTGCAGGCTGAGCGCACATGCCGGCATCTGGGGCTTTGGATAGCTGAGATGGCTTGGATGCCATTCCGGTGAGAGGCCAGCCGTCTTTGTGTCCGGCTCGGTCCTCCCCCACGCTCCCTCCCCAAGCCCCCACGTGCCAGGCAGGAATGTTAAGCCTCACATTGCGGATGAGATATACCAGGGAAGCGCAGCAGCACTTTCACCTAGATTAGGGAAAGCGACCAGTCCGGAATGGCCTTTTTCCTCGCCCTGCTTACCTTCATCAAAATTTTACCCCAGATCCTGCCTTAGCTGCCTTTTCTTTCCATGTGCCAAATCCCGTTCTGCTTTGTCTCTGCCACCCCTCTCCTCTGAGATGATGTCGAGCCTCTCATCAACATAGAAAGATCCCCCTCCCTGCTCCTGTACCAGCCTTGCTAAATACTAGGAACACAACCTCCTTCACTGCAGCCCTGTGAAGTGCCAAGACCGTTAACCGTTCCAATTCTCCTTGCTTACCGAGTTTACCATGAAAAATTACTAATTTTTAGAGGAGATTTCACTGCAAGATAGAGAATGGACAGAAGGCCTGCTACAGATGAGGATTTAAAAGATTGTACGTAAACAATTTATATATACAAATAGGCATACAATTTTGTAAGCAAAATATATTTACGGCTGCAGTGTTTAGAGGACAAAGTCCCCCATTTAAGGCTTTGTATGGGAACACTGGAGAGATGGTCCCAGCCACAAAGAACTGCACTTCTGCTCCTACAACACCACCCCTGAGAGATTTCTGTGACAAAGGGCCCCACAAAGCCCTTGGGAGCGTTTAAGCACAGCTCAAATTTGTGGCGAGGCTACTGCATACCGTGCTGAAGCCTAATGAGGTGTCTCGCTGACAGTGTCGTGGCAGGATCCCATTAGAGGGGAAAGGATCTCAGCAGAGGCACTTGTCTTAACTCCAGGGTAAATCCTGACCTCTCTCAGGCCTCATTTCCCACAGAGGGAACTACCATCCCTTACACCTCCCTGGTTTGCTAACGGGGCCATGAAGAGAAGATACAGTTTACCTGAAGATCCTTCACAGACAGTACCATGTTGGGGTGACAAGACCTTAGTTTAAAGGGGAGAACAGGCACTTGGCTGTGACCATACCTGCCTCATTGATTCGGGGTAACCCCTGCATGAGTCAGAACTGGCGGGTCAATACTGGGGGCTGGCCCAACAGCCTTATTTGCAGAAATGCCAATGCCGGTGGCTCCTGCTGATTTTGAGGGGCAAGGCAGGTGCTGAGCCCTTTTGGAAAAGGCATCTGGATGTCCCGAAGTGCCGCCAGCTGCCATGGCACTATAACCCTCATCACAACACCGAAACACTTACAAAGTCAAGGCGATTTCTTTGAGACAATTCTCAGAGTGCTGTTTCAACCTGTTTGAAAGCAGATACTGACACAGTAGAAGAAGATCTTTGCCATATTCATAGGAGATGCCTCGGATCAGCAATGAACTTTCCTAACACACCTCCAGCAGTGCTCAGTCGTAACCTCCCTATTTGTTTCCTAAATAGCACACTTTGGCTCTCCCAGGCTACACAACAGCTGTACTGCAGTGAGTAAACCTGCTCATGTCTTCTCTCCGGTCAGCTATCTCCAAAGTAGCCAATAACAGTATTTAGGACTGGGAAATTGCCCCTGTGCCAAATACATAAAAAAGAGTAAGCAGCCTGAGAAACTGATATAAAGGAGTAAGTGCCTACAGCTTCCCCGTCACCAGAGCCTAGAGATCTTTCAGCACTTAGGGTCTTCTTTTTTTTTTTAAAAACAGCTTTCGAAACACGTGAAGAAAGCAAGAGACAACACAGACTCTAAACTCTGCTGCGAGCAGAGCTTTCTAAGTAAGTCATTTCCAAGCATTCCTGTATGGATCCACACAGATCCGACCCTCACAATCAGCGGCTACAAGCAGCGGGAGGGTAAGCAGCTTGGGTGTTCCCCATCGCACAGTGAGAAACCCGTGCTTGCCAGCATGCATAACTTGGGGGTTTACCTCACAGAGACAAAGAAACGTTAATTAGTGTCTGCATGGGCTCTGGGGTTGTTGTTCGGGGGTAAGAAGGAAATGCAACGGAGTTTTTCCCGAGCCTCTTAAAAAACGATAATTACTGAGCTCTGTGTGGAACGACGGGCTCAATAAGACATTGAAAACTAATCAGCCAGTCTATAAATA
Organism: Pygoscelis adeliae; assembly: GCF_000699105.1. NCBI lineage: Eukaryota > Metazoa > Chordata > Aves > Sphenisciformes > Spheniscidae > Pygoscelis > Pygoscelis adeliae. The sequence goes on from NW_008824804.1 coordinate 827,064, forward strand.
ACACCATTAATCAAGCCCAGTGGGGAACACAAGACATGAGGATCCTTCCACCAGTGAAGCACACACACATCAGGGATGGAGCACAGCGGCCCTTCAGCAGCAGCCACCGCCAGGTGCTTTGCCAGAGAGGACGATACCCATGCAGGGGCGCCTCCAGCGAGAGCACAGCTGGCTGAGCAGGGAACATACCTGAGGCCAGCATCAGGGCTGCAGCTGCAGGGATGGAGACCTCCCCCAAACAGGACCCACAAACCCAGCACCTTTCCTCCCCTTGCAGCTTTCTGCCTCACACTCAGTTAAGCGACCTGACTGCTTATCCCAGAAGATTTTCTAAGACATTTCTAAATCATTTTCTAAGGCAGCTCAGTCTAACGATCAGGATTGTGCTAATCTCTATAAAGATACTTCTTCAACCATAACATGGAAACAGCCACCCTAGCGCAAAGACGTTGAGGGCCTACCTTGCGTCTTGACTGTCGCCTCTCACACCTTCTCCTTAGACTGACCGTTCTCCTAAAGCCCAAGCTGCCCCCAGGATGGTGTGGCGTGCCGGCTCTCTGCAACAGCACCCAGCCCGCTGGGATGCTCTTTAAGAACAGGGCTGCATTTTATTTCGGGATGTTGCAAAGTGCCTCCTCACAATTGCATAGCTAAAAAGTATCCCTGGCAAGGAGTGGCCTGCAGTTGTTCTTTTTGTTATGTTGTTTCTAAAGCTCGCAAGCGGGAGACAGGAAACCTAGCGCAGTCTATTTAAAACCCCTTTACCTCCCACCTGAGGCTGGCAGCTGCCTCTGAGATCTTTCCTTTTCTGCAAAGTTCATGTTTAATTATGAATTGTTATTTATACTCGCTGCTTCCATGGTGCCTTTGGTATTTAATACCACACATGTTAATGAGTAGCTGTACAAAGACACTCTGCTCAGCTTTTCCCTCATCTAAAAATATGGCCTGTTAGGATTTTTTTCTTGATGCTTGCTTGACAGCGAAAGAATACAGTACTACAGATTTAAGCCTTTTTAAAGAAAAGCCTGCTCCTCAGAAGTTTCATTGCCCCACAGCTTGGGTGCCTCTGCCTTGTGCAGTGGGCACCAGCCACCAGAAGAAAAAGGCAGTGTCTCTTGACCCGCACGGCAGTATCTCCTCTGCACATCCAGCACTGCCTTTTCTGAAGCAGACATCTGTGAAACGTTTCCCTATTTTTTACCACCCTCAAGAAAGCATGTGTGGCCTTATTTTACATTAATCATCTCCCTACAAGACTGGTTTGCCTGTTGCTGCCATCCAATGTCTCATGTCCTTCCCAGGCCGCCACAATCCCTGCAGAACTCATTCGCTGTTTTAGGGAGATCCTTTGCTTCTGACCATAGACGACTCTGACCTCCTCTGGCCGCCTTATCTGCCTCCTGCACTGACCTCCCGTTACCTGCATACTTGAAACGTTTCATACCATTTATCTTAACCTTTTGGGCTCTTGGCTCTTCTTTCTTACTTCCATCAGCCTTCCTTATCCTTATTTATAATCTCCACATTCCAGTACAGATTGTTTTCCTAAACCAAGCCTAGACAGTAAGTGGGGATGCATGCCCCTGCCCAGCAGATCCCCCAACAATTATGTCTGAACCAGCTGACCAATTTCAGCCAGGGTCTGCAGAGATATTATTCTCAATGAATTAAACTCCGTGTTTCATAAAAATAGGTCCCTGAGTAATGGAAGCAGCATAAATCATTGCTCTCATTGAGGAAATGCTGCGGTGTGAGCTCAGCTGCCTGGCTACAATTCCCAAAGAGGAGAGAGATTTTACACAGGGAAGCCGTACAAAACCAAACTTCTGAAGTTCTGTCTGCTCATGTCATTTGTTTTGCAGCACATCAGCCTTACTGTTCTTCTGTCTGCACTACCATCCTGTACTCTGCTCTTCTGCTTAGCTGTCTGTACTTCCAGGTACGAGTCTAGGATACGGCTGAGATCATCCATAAACAGCACCTGGAACTATATTTAAAAATGATTAAAGGTTTTCTTTTAATTTTTCAAAATGGGTATTTTTCTAATGGTTCCACCTCTTGGAGTCACGATTACTTATTTTAAACTAATGCCAGGTTTGCTGCCACAGTAATAGAAGACCTAAGTCCCACAGGATCAAATCCCCAAATGTTAATAGGTTTAGTAATTTTTAATGTCTCGTTACTTCTAAGCCCAGTGTTATTCCTAGAAGAGAGGATGGAGCTTAAATTCTGATTTTTACATCATTCGGGATCGACCAGAGTGTTTATAACCACTGTCAGAATTAAAAGTTTTCCTAGAAAAATAACTGTTCACACGCTGACGCTTCTGAAATTGAGATTAAAGCAAGGAACTCCTCTTCCACATTCTACAGCAATTTGTAGGCATTTCCTGTTATTTTTTCCCTTTGTCTTAAATCAGAATGTAAGAGGCAACCCTCCTCCACTACAGAAACAGCCAACAGCACAGCAGAGACTCAAAAATAAGGAGAAGCAGCAACAAAGCAGAACTCGGCTCCAACAACCCTGCAAGGAGGGAGACAAAGGAGTTAGGGCTGCTGTTTTATCCTTATAGCACCCTGCGTTACATAATGTCACAGGGCATCCTGAGATCCCCAGCTCAGCCAAGTGACATCAGGACAGTTTGGCAGCTTCACCTCTGGCTATCCTCATCCTGCAGGCTACGGGCAAGCTCTCAAGCAGCTGATGAGCTGGAATTACATCTCCTTCTGAATGAAAATGCTGCCTCCACGACAGTCCCCCACCTCTTGGAAAACAGCAAGCCTTCCTGCCTCCTCCATGCTGTTAAAGAGAGGGCTCCCCCAGGCAGGGCTGCAGAAGGGGAGAGAGACCATGCTCATCCCGGGCACTGACCTTGCACTCGCCAGTGGGCATGCTGCTTTGCAGATCCTCCTGCTCCGCCTGAAGTGAAAAGACCGCATTGCTTACGTATTTCTTATTTTGTTACCTCCCGTGGCTGGTCCAGAAATAGCCTGTAATCCACATATCTGTCACGCTCACAGAATCTCCTTTGGCTGAAGTGGAAGTGCCCTGTGTGTCAGAGCACAAAGGCCCAAGTCCTCTCCTGGGCAGAGCACATGTCTTAGCCGGTAGCGGCAACATCTGCACAGGTTTGTTAGTCTGTGCTCACGGGACACCCAAGCCAGACAAAGAGCCAGGAGCAACTGGAAATAACGTGGACAAAACATTTTTTTCATCAGAAAAATTCTCGTAAACGGAACTGAAACTTCTCCTTGGAAGGCATGCAGTTTGGACTAAAGCTTTTGCTGGGAAAAGTCTCAGTTCCTGGGTAAAATCTCCAACCTGCCACTTAGGACACTCACCCGAGACGGGGAAGAGCCAGGTTCAAGCCCACAGTCTAATGAGGCAGATAAGGAATTCAAGGCCGTTTCATAGACTCCTCAAAACACAACAGGGTATACCTGCAAAAACCCCTGGAAGGACTTTTTCATCCTAACGCAGAGCAAGACAAGTTTTGAAATCTCATTGAGCACACGAATCTTGGGACCGAATTAGGTATTCTTCCCAGAGTTCTGCAGCAAGATCTAAGTCTCGAGTAGAAACAATAATATCCACATCTTGGATTCAGATGGGTCAGTAAAGCTTAGGGAGAAAAACCACACAACCCGAAACCATTCAAGAGTGCTGCTGGCTGCTGCTTCTAAGTAACAGGACTAATACAAATTTTTTTGTATGCATCACAGGCGCATCCATGCTGGTATCTGTTAAGACAGGATTACTAGAGCTGATCTTCGTGCCATAAGCCAATCACCAAAAGGGAAAAGAAGACATTTTCCAGGAACAGTGCAGAGGCGGCTTGTGCTTTTCTAAATGCACAGGCCATTGCCTGAAGGCAAATCAAAGGGCTAAGAAATCACGGAGCTGTCTTGGGATGTCAAATTTTAGATGGATACATCTCACATTCGAGCACCCATCACTTTCAATCTAATGGCTCCTGAGCGGTCATGCCGAGCACGCGGTATTTCAGGGCAAAGAAACACAGAGGCCGAGAAGTCACTTGGAATTAATTCAGACTCACAGCTTTCCTTCTAGGAGGGCTCTTCACTCACGCAACTCCAGCTTAAACAACTTCAATGAGCACTGACCTTCAGGTCCACTGAGAAAAAATCTGGAGAAAGGAGACCGCATTTTGACTGTGCAATACCGTCTAGTCCCACTTGTCCAGTGTTCTTCTGGCTTTCTCTTTTCTCCGAGATTGGATGGGTTTTATTTGACCTGACCTCAACCCCACAATCTGGCTGTGCTATGTTTGCACAGACCCACACAAATGCACAAACAAGCTGCTTCGGCGCTGTACCTGTTTGCAAGCAAAGATCTGAAAGGAGTATTCGCATTCATTTGGGTTCCTCACTTCATTTGGTATTGGCCAAGGGATCTTTGAGAAAATGAACTCCCTCTTTGTCTGTGAGAGAGACCTAATCCTCCTTTTGCCCTGGAGGATTACTGGGTACTTAGAAAGGCACTCACATGCACATTTTTGGTTCATGCCAGCTGCATTTGGGTCCACAATATGTAGCGTTCACTTTGGTCTTTAGGTTTGACAATAGACATTCCACTGCACCCAGACCTCGACCCCAGAGACTGACACCCTTTTAAAGACACCCTAAATCAACGCTTTCTGAAATGTGGGCCTTTCCCTGCTTTGCATGAGTAGTTTGCCCTCAGACAGCGCGTGTGAATTCAGCGTGCAGGCAGGCAGCTGGGCACGCAGCCCTGAAGACCAGAGTCTTTTCTTGTGCTGCTGAGCCAGTGGTCGGAGTGCACGGTTCCCTGCGTGGCCCTGCCAAAAAGACCCGGACCCCAGCTGGAAGGAAGAACCTGTAGGGCTGAGAAATTAGCTTTTATCCCAAGTCAGTTCCTGGCTTTTTGTAATAGAAGTTTACGGTTATACTCAATTATAGCTTACTGTTTGTGCCGCAGTACCACCCAGAGAGCCTGCCTGTTCAGGCACTGGAGCCCACCATTCCTGGGTTGTACACCTGGTTGTACATTATTCCTATAATAAAAGGTAATTCCTTTTATTTTAGGAATACTAATTCCTATAATAATTCCAAATGCCCAGTGCCGCAGCACCAACTCCGTGCATAGCTGGGCTTTTACCGCTGTGGTTGTCTGTGCACAAGGTGGGTTTGTTGCTGGCCATGATTTTGCTTTACCCACCAAGCTCAGGAGCCTTTACAGCCTACTGGTATTCCCACACAGGTAAAGTGTGCTCTGTGCAGCTCTGGCCCAAATATTTCTAGGATTGTGGCTTAATTCTGTAAAGTAGTAATTCTGGATGTAGTTCAATGGAAGTAAGGGACTCTCATCTTCAGCTGGTGTAAATTAGTACCAACTTGAGCAGCACTCTGCCAGCTCAGGGGAGATCTCACCTTCTCCAGAGGTGAGAATTGAGAGGTTATAACTGTCTTGGTCTGTCAAACTGTACCACCACAAAAAAGTGGAGTGCAATCCGCCCTGCACCTCGACTCTACTTGTAAGCGAAATGCTTTCCTGCACCTTGCACTCAGAGAGTTTTAACCCCCTTAGAAAACGGGTCTACCTACTTACTGGTGTCAAAACAAAAGTAAAAATACAGAGAAATGACATTTTCATTTAATTCTACCCCAGGACTAAAAGGACTATCTATAGACTTGCTCTTGACCATTACTGAAAATCTCTTGAGTTTTTCAGAGATATCAAGTCACACCGGCCTTTGGGGACGCTGTGGGATTTGCTTGGGGAATCAGAGCGTCGCCCCTCTTCACGGGCTGTTCAGGACCAGGAGGCCATTAGGAACAATCTTTCAGACCTGGCCATAAAAGATTGGGATCAACTCTCTCTGAGGTGCAGAAGTGCTCAGATCTGTTAGTCAGAGGTGCCCAAAATGAAGACGATGTACTGCAGGGCTCACGCAAGCAGAAGGATCATTAACACATCTGTCCCTTTAAGGACCACGACTACTGCACACAGGTAGAACAATAATGCTACCTTTACTGGTTCTGGGGTATCCCAGCGCTGAATCATGCTGATCAAAAGTAATTCTGTATACATTACAACACTTACTTAACTTTTCTTACATAACACAAAACAAAGCACAAGCCGGCTCTAAAGGACAAGTGTAAATGAAAAAAAAATAATTGCAGCTCCTACAAAGAAAGGCAGCCATAGGAAGGAAGCAAAAGTCATACTCGTATAAAATAAGGGCTGGTTTCCATCTCAGGATTAGAGAATTCAGACGATTCCATGGGAAAAGACTACAAGCCCTCCATGCTGGAAAAATAGTTATGTTCACAGAGAGAGATTCAATAAGCAGAAGATATTTTCCCAGAATTACTCTTTTTACACTCACCCTTCAGAACAGTGATATTTTCCCGATACAAAAGGGCCATCCTAGGGAGGGGTTGGAATGTCAAGCAAGACATGTCCCATCTGGGACCTGGCCACAGGGTGCGGACCCGAGACCTGAAAGGCAAGACTAGCTCTCACCCGACCTTTTCCAACAGCACATAGGAGCTGGGGCCAGACTTGATCTGCTGGTGCAGTGGTTTGCGTGAGCACTTCCTAATACGTTAAAGGCAAAACAAACTAGGTCAGTTCAGACCAACAATTTAAACGGTTTAAAGCTAAAGATTAAGGGAGCGCTTACACTAACTGTTCCAGTGGCAGACGGATGAGATCTCTGGCACTGATGAGCAAAGGAGGGCATTAATCTCTTCTGCCAGCACAGCTGGATCTCTCTTCCTGGCTCGCATACACATTGCACTTTAAGGAACATGTCCTGAAATTTTACCCTAGCAGCTCCCCTTTGAAAATATGGATGTAACGGAAGTGCTGGAACAGTAGCTCAGCTGTTTTTTGAAAAACTGGTCTCAGTGGTTGGTACTGAGCGAGTGACAATCTGGGCATCTATTCAGAGGGGGCAGAAGAAAGCCTCATATTCACATTTGTCACAGGCATGGTGGACATCAGCATCAAGAACCGACTCAAGTCTGCAGCTGAGTTGTCCCTCTGCTCTCTAACCTGATTATTTTGCAATGTTTCTTGGTATGCTAGATCTTAATTGCAGTAACTTGAGGGGTGGAGTGCATTTTACAGGCCTAAATCACCTTCACGGGTGTAGCAATGCCTAATCCCCAGAATATGGGCTACTTCTTACGAGCTGCTTCTCCATCCCACTCACCCACCTCTTCCTGGACAAATTCCTGAATCCCTTACTCAACACAGCATGCGTTTACTTCCTCAGGACTTCAGCA
>NW_008824804.1:834358-835987 GCF_000699105.1 Pygoscelis adeliae
TCAGCAGGAGATTTGCTCAAGTGAGAAATGAGTATGGATTGAGTAAGGAGATAAGGATTTGTCCAGCTGCTTTACAAAACACAATCTCTGCAGCACCTGCAGCATCATTTTGCACAGAGTTCAGAGACCTGTAGCTCTCAGGGAGTGTAGTGTAGAAAAGCAAAGAGAAAAATGCGGTTACTACAGAACCCAGCTATGCCTATTAGTTGTCCATCCATCCCTGAGGCAAGAAATGCTATCGTTGGTTCATTACACCTCCTCCGCACCACATTAACTGGACAGGTCCAGTGGAAAACCAATGTACTGGTCCAGGGAGGGCACAAAAATAGCCTGGCAACAGCAGAAAGACTTGAGCTTTTCAGGTATATAGAGTCCACAGAACGTGGTATACGCACCGAGCAAAGAAAAGCCTGCTGAATACAGCAGACTTGCAATCCGGCTGATCACTTCCTTGCATTGTCATTTTTGAAGAGTACAATGAGTTTGCTGTGGTTACTGTCCCCCTGCAGCAGTGATATCACAGCTTTTTTATAACTTCAGCCATAAATGCAGCTATAAACCAATGCAGGCAGCAAAGCCCATGGCAGTGAAGCCATTCGAGTTACAACAGTGTGCCCAAGCTAAGGCTCTGCCCTCTGAGCATTTTGTGATTCTTTGACTTTTGATGAGAGTGCCCAAGGCAAGATACAGAAATGCTGGCTGCTAAGCTAAAAAATAAATAAATATGTGCTTGTCACTGAAATTATTTTTACCACCTGCCAGTCCGGCAGAGGTGAGAGCTATCTGACAAGAGTTTGGAAAGGATGAGGACTGCAGCCATGACAAGACACATCAGATGAGAGAGGAACCCTTGGCCTCTCTCGTCTGGTGCTATGCCTCAGTGCATCCCCACTGTGCTCACACAAACCACCTCAAAGGAGGAACCAGCCTTCCCGACTCCACTCCCTCCCAGCAGCGACAGAGGCCCCCGGCACCTGCGGCTCCTCCAACAAAGGCAAGGGCCGGCCACCTACCCCTGCCCTGTGAAGCCAGCTGGAGTGCGGGGCGGTGGGGGGCAGGCCACCCCGAGCCCGGTGCCGGCGGTGCAGGAAAGGCAGCCCCGCCGCCCCACCGCACATTCCTGCCGCCAGCGGTGAGGGGCACGCTCGGGGGACGTGCACAAAGCAGCTAATTTTAAAAAAGAAGCGGGAGGGAGGTGAAGAATAGGGAGGACTGTAAGTGACAATAAAGCAATTATTCCAGTTTCAGCAGGCTGGGGAAGCATTGTAAGGGTGGAAAAGACAAGTGGGCTCGAGTCTCATGATTAGCACCGAACGGAGACGGATGAGAAACTAACACCAGAGCCACAAAAACCTTCGCAGTTGCCAGCAGCCAGGTCTCAGTCCCTGGTGGGACACTGCCTGTCTTTGCAACAGCACTGCTAAGTAAAGAGTTACTCGTCTCTGTCTACACAATGAAGTCTTATACAGCCTACATTAGAAACAGGATTAGTAACATCATCACTGATACGTGAACAACTGCTAAGAGTAAAGAAGTCGTGAACATTTTTCTTTCAATCACAGGACTGGGGAATGTAGAAATTTCAGGCCATTTAGGACTAAGCTCTATTGTTACGCAGCATAAATAGAC
>NW_008824804.1:836032-842114 GCF_000699105.1 Pygoscelis adeliae
CTGAAAAGATACTACAAGCATCTTTCCTGTACACAGCCCTATGTGTGGGAGCTCTTCTATGCGCCCTGCCAACAGGAAAACTCTTCCCCATCACCTTGTCTACAATGTTTTGGTCCGACGATCCTGAGTCTAGACCCAAATCATTCCTTGGGCTCAAAGCAAGATCTGAAGCTGGGACTTTGGATGTTCTCCTGCGTGCACTGCAGGGCTGGATTAGCACCCGCAGAGGCTGGGGGAAGCTCACACACTCACCTGGATGAGTTCAGGCTCTTTCCCGGTGATGCTGCCCTTGAGTACCAATGGGGCAAAGCACCTCCAGGAACAGTTAAGACAAATTACACTACAGATCAGCATATGGCTTTGATTTCCAGGGAAACGCCTCAAATCCTGATGGGTTCCTGGGAACATGGAGGTGCTACTCTGTAGATAAAGAACCTTTGACAGCTCTTGGGAAACCCAGAAAACCGCACTTTGCCTAAATGCCTATCAGCTTTTAATGGGACTTTCCTCACAAGTCACTTAAGACACATCTTAAAAATCCACCCAAACCCACTCTGTTTCAAACAGTATGAACTGCTTTTCCTTAGAGTAGCTCCAAGGACATTAAGAAAGCACGGAGGAGATGACCACCCACTGCAGTGCCAACTGGCAGTCTGACTTGAGGTCTTCCACAGCTAAGCAGAAGGTGGCCATTTACAAGTTAATGAAAGACAGCTCACATGAAAAATTATTATTCCCCAGTGTGAACACCAGCACCCTCTCAAAGGAAGCCGCGTCTTTGCTAGGGACATGCACTGATCTGTAGCCACAGTCTGGAAATCTCTGCTCTGCATACCAATAGGAAAAAGGGGAGCAATACATAGCCCCAATCTCAGCCTCTCCTCATACACAGAACATGCTGTGACCATCCTCATTAAAAAAAAAACCCTCCAAAAGTAAGTCTTGGTGGAGCCAGTCCCAAATACAAATTGTCACTTGAGTCAGAAGTGCCAAAATCTTTCACAGAGTGAACAGCAAACCCAAATCCTATTAAGCAGCCATCACCGTCAATATTTATTCCTCACAAATCAGGGACAAGTAGCCTAATAAATGGTGTCAGACTGAGCCTTGTGAGATGGAAGAGGAAGGGGATAGCCTTGGGGAAAGGACATGACATTAATCAGTATCACCCCTGCAAAACCCTTGACAGAAACAAGGTAGTAAACTCATTAGCCACTTAGAAACTAAGCTCCTTTTTTGCTTCGCACGGTGATAGCCCACAGTTTCCAGCCTGAAGGTTTGGCATCCTTCACAACAAAGCCACCGGGCCCCATAAAATCTCTTCCTTTCAATCTACCTCTCAACACACACCTCTCTCTGGTCCAGAGAGGCTTTGCTGGCTTAACTGCTCTCTTCCCCGACGCAGAGCAGCACCGTCCTAAGGTCTGGACTGCAGCACATTAAGCACTCAAATTAGCACGGAGTAAGTGAGCTCCTGGGCCAAAGATGTCTGCACAGGAAGACACACAAATAAAATGATGATTTCACAAGGCAAACTCCTTGGCCACAAGAGCCACTTCAAATATTGCAGCTTCTCCTTCTCCCCATGGATCATTCCTGCCCCTGGGTATACGCTGTCTTGTCAGGTGTGCTAAGAGCACCACGTGTGCAGCCGCACCGCAAACCAGGGAAGGAAACAAGCCCAGCTTAACTTCTGCCAGATGACTCTGCTGAAGATCTCTGTGCCAGAGCCTGGAAACAGACCCAGCTTTCCTCTGCATCTCGTCACAAAAAGGAGTTCACGGTGGGTGAAACACAATGATGGTGCCAGGTCTTTCAACCGATGTAGCTCAGTGAAGCTATTTGGATTTATATTTGCCCCTCGCTTGAGACACAGGCAAAATTTTGGTTTTGTTTATATGCTGTTGCTAAGCCTTCTTTGACCCCTGCATTTTCTTGTTTCTCTTTAATGCTTGCTACCCTATTCTTCGTCCTCTGCACCTGGGTTCTAATAATCTGCCTGGAACAGTGAGGACCAATACATACCCTTAACAGACAAAATGTTGGGAAATCCGCTTAAAAAGAACTCGTGAGCTGTGTAACAATATGGTTTGCTTCTCCCTGCCTATATGGGAAAACACAATATTAAGACAAACACACTCCAGGCTTGATCTTTCCATCAGGGCTGTAGCTTAGTTTTAGAGCTATGCCTTACAGCACAGATTCGCTCCCATCTACCCGGGGAAACTTAAGCTGCCATAGCACGATTAGGATGCAGCCATCTTGCATGGGGGGCCCTGTCCCCACTATAACTGTACTGTGCACTGGCCATCAGTTATCATCACGTACTTTACTTAAATTAGTCTGAAATGGAGTCTGTCTCCAGCCTGGAGCCTGTTTGTAACTGCAAAGGAATCTGTGCCCTCCGTAACACACGAGACGGGATCAGGTCACTGCTGGAGAGCACTTGGCCTGGCTATTTTTATTGTCTGCCCGAATACTTTTCTTCAACGCCATTTTAAGTTGCTGAAAGAATAGTAAAGATGAGATTTTTTTAAAAAACAGATACACTGATAATCCATAGGAACTATGCCCTTTTAACTTTGGGACGTTTCTCAAATCTTTGCTCTTGTTGCCAGGATGCTGAAGGCATTTTGAAGTCACAACATGATGAAATCTAATCAGGGTGAAGTGGGCTGGTTTCATTTTCATCAGATTCCTCTTTCAAAGGCACAAATTTACCCTTCTGATCCTTCTCCTTCTCCCTACCACTAGAACCGAGCTGTTACAGCAGTTACTGCTACATTAAAAAAACACCCAACCCTCTTCCATCAAGAACAACTGATGATTGAAATTCTTCATGTTGCTTTAAACCCAAAGGACAGTGCCACTAACTCAAGCACTGGTGCAACTAGAATGTAAAGGATTAGAGAAGCGGCTCTCATCTGAATACAGGCAAGCATGCAACACATCACGGTTCGCCAAGCTTTTCACTCAAGTCAAACTTGGTAACAACCCTCCTAAATTATTGCTTTCAAACATACACAGTCTTTTCTTATGTGTCTCTTCTTTCCGCTTGGGTATCACAAAGTTTTAGATATTTATATCCTCTTGCAACTTTGGGTTCTTTGGAGTGCATCATCTATTTTCAACACAGCGCTTGCCAAGAAAAGGGAAATGGTTGCGAAGATGAGCATGCAAATCGACAGTTTGCATCCTTCTCGGTCTCCTCCGCAGGACAGATGACCCTCAGAGAACGTCCCTGTCGCATCCACAAGAAGCAGCCACAGTGACAGGAGAAGGGTGACCCACTCTCTGCTTGATTGCCACTGTCAAAATGAAGGATGGTGCCATCCCGGAGGCTGTCAGACAGGATGGCTGAGACAGCGGGAGGCTGTGAAATCCTACTTTTGGAGCGGAGTCAGGGCTTGTCTAAAACTGGTACAAGAATTAGGGAAACACTGTCATTGTCTCTCCCCTGGTTTACAGGAGTTTAGCTGAGCTCTAGGTATTGTTCATTCAGGGCAATACGCTTTATCCCCACTGTGCAGCTTGCTTGTATGCCCGGTGATATAAAGGTAGTCTTTGTGTGGTGAGACTCAAGACTCCCAACTGCACTCTTATAGGAATCCAGAGCACAAATAAGCTTCCACTTGGGGACGTTCATGAATAAGCATTTGTAACGGGCAATTAGTACTTAATTTCAAATGTCTGACCTGTCACAGATTTGGGGCTAGGTCTGCAGCTAGCAAAAATTGGCTTCATTCCATTTCCACATCGATAACAGGTTTCCCGCCCAGAGACTCAAGCATCTCTCACGCTGTGAATAGTGTGGCTACAGCGGGCCTGATCCTGCTGACCATAAGCCATTCTCTACTCCCACATCCATTAAAGTCAGCCAGTTTGCCACTGCGAGCACCAAGAACTCATCACATTAGTTCTGCTGAAACCCATGCTACGGGTCAAGTCAGCCCACCCCAGGTTTAAAATTGAGTGTGTGTTGTTGAATCGGGGCCCTCAAAACAGGGGTTCAGCCTTCACCCCTTCGCCTACACCTGTAATGCCATTCCGTAAGCAGAGGTACTGCAGTCTTCACCTGGATGTCCAAAGGCCAGACACTGAGCCATGGTTACCAAACACCCGGTGCTGGCCACGATAACTCTTTGTCTAAACAAATGTTAGCCAAGCTAGAAATTCTGGTGGGAATCACGCAGGGCTAGGGAAGAGTGGCATTACAAAATACCCTGTTTGATATCATATCCTGCTAATCTATTTACTTACACCACCACCGAGGTGAGGAAGCCCAGGAACGGACCAGGCCCTACTGTGCCAAATGCTCTGCAAACACCACGGTGAAGGACGATTGCTCGCCTAGAGGGCTTACCATTGAAGTAGGGTCCACCCTAAATAAACAAATGCAGGAAGGATGTTTTCCCCGTCACTGCTGTTCCCTCAGCACCCTTCTTGAGTCCATCTGCTTACCGACGCCGACTGCATCCTACTGCAAGAAGCACAGCTTTTCTCCTGTTGCTGCCAAGAGCTAGGCCACTCCGCAGAGGGAGAAAGGCTCTACATCACACTGCTTTTCTTCTCATAAAAAATCTGGGATCTGCTTGTTTGCCATCTACCAAACACAGGGACATTTGACGAAGCTCTTGGCTGCTGCAGAATCACAGCTTGCCTGTCTCCCAGAGGCAGGACTCCCACCTGCTGCGGTAGCAGCCCTCTCTGCAGAGCGATGCCAAGGAGGCTGGAGCTGACTGTGTATGTAGTTGTTGGCTTCTCAGCAATGTTTTATACCTAAACTTCTGGCCTGCTGATCTCTGGAAGAAAAGCCTCTGTGATTATTAAATGACAGCCTGAACTTTCCCATAAAAATTACAGTAATCCTTATTTCAGTCAAACTGAACTTCCCTCTTCGATTTAAGAACCATAGGTGCCAAGCAACATTCAATATGGGCCAACAAGCTCTCAATCCTCTAAATCCCCATATTATGGGCCTGCAGGAACACCCCTCTCTCTCCCAAGTGTAGGCTGGCCTGGACTTCACCTCTCCTAGTCAAAGGAGTTTTAGGGTATTGATTTTTCCCTAACATTGTTCCTGCTGGTGTTGAGGAAAATCTCGACAAGCACCTAGCAGGACCTGAGTCAGGCCTCCACCGCTAAGAAAATACACTGGGCTGCTGAGATTCACCCCACTGCTTGCTGGGCAAAAGAAGGCAAAACTTGACTGAGGTTTGGGATGAAAAATGCACATGCTTCAACGGATGCTGCTAGTGTCACCTAATGGGCAGGGAGCACTGAACAGACAGGAAATTTAAGGCTGGGTATAGGCAGAAGAACATGCAGACATCAGTCTTTAAAAGACGTTATAGCAGGTAAAGAGAAAAACGGACCTCTGGACCTTCCGGGCAGAACAAGCTGAGGAGAAAACTGGAGTGAAGGCAAATGGGCAAATGAGGTCTGTGGGTCACATTACTCCCAAATTTACAAAGAAAGATGCTGGCTGATAATGTTATGTTTGAATATAATTCTCTTCTTAGCCATTTTAAAGAGTCTGTGGGTCATTCCAACCAGGTGATAAAATTTCCCAGCTTCTGTCCCAGTATCTCATTGCAAGATGCCTGCCAGCAGAACTACCTCCAAGAACACTACACTACTTACCAAAACATGCAACAGCCATGCGGCGCACGCAAACAAGAAACCTCCTGCTGTTCAGACGCCCAGCAATTTCCTCCAGAGAAAGTGCTCTAAAGGGACCCTTCAAAGTCTGCAGCTCTCGCCCAGCTGCAGCACGGACAGACAGGACAGTTGAATGATGTGGTCCTAGAGGTGTACGTGCAATCAGAGCAAAAAGATGGGTTTTAAAGCATACGTTCAGAATCCTTCCGAGTAATGAGCTTTCACATGTGGACAGAGGGAAGCACAGCCCGGCAGGGTCTGATCCTACATCCCTTCCCTCTCCGACTGCTCCCTCCCCGCATCCAGAGGCTCCAAAAACACCAAACAAGAAGATAGCAACTGGAACGGGAGAGGGCGACCGCCCCCAACCGCCCTCCCCCGGGAGGCTCCGCCGGTGCCAGCCGGGCTCCGGGGCCGCCGC
>NW_008824804.1:842810-846249 GCF_000699105.1 Pygoscelis adeliae
GAGGCCGAGGGGCAGCCCGCGGCTCTGCCCACCGCATCTTGCCGCTGCACCCTACCACAGCCGCACAGCCCGGTCACCACAGCCTGCGCCAGATGCAGCCGAAACCTGCATCGGCCCTCAGTGAAGCGGTACCGACCCACGCTGCCTTGTGCTTTTTATGGCCACGATGGCTGGGCAGAAAATCAGCAGTAGCATGCCGCAGAACTGGGCTGGGTACTCAGCTCTCCGTCCCCACACAGCTCCACTGGGGCTGCGCCACAGCATGAACTCAGCCTGAGCTCCCGTCCGGTCGTGGTGCGCAGACCTCAGAGAACTGGGCTCCCTCCAAAGCACTGCCATCCTTTCCCTGACCTGTCCCGGTAAAAGTCCAGTCCCGCCATCCCATAAATCAGAGGCCGTCGGGCTGCATTGCGGGTGCTTCTGATGGCACGCTGATCCTGCACTATCGCAACCCTGCGGTCCTCGAGAGCGAGTCTCACCAGCCACAGCAAGCCATGTGAAGGCAGGGGTGGCTTTAACAGCATCTGCTGTCACCTACTAGGTTTGTTTCATACAGGACATTTAATCAGCAAATGAGCTATATTAAATTAATTTAAAAGCTACATGAAGCTGAACTGTTGTATCTCATGAAGGAAGATGACAGGCAGAGACAGGGTAAATAAACCCTTCTCATTTCTCATAGTTGTCGTGAATAACTAAAAAAAAAGCTTTCAAGCCGTGGAATGATTTGTGTTATGCACAAGGGAAGGAGTTAAAGTTTAAAGCCGGAATTTGTACTTCTAATGCCCTGTTCTTGGCTGGTATAAAATGAACACAGTGCTGCTACTGAGCCGGGCTGGTTTATGTCTAGCAATTAAAGTGGCCAGACTTCGTGTCGTGGAAGTCTTCCTGGCTGAAGACTGCAGGATTTCACTTTCCCGTTCCCAGCGATGACAGATTTTGCAGGTGAAATGAAATCGGTTTCTGCTTTCCCTCCCTGCCACTTGCCATCCACCCTCCTGCCCTTTTGATGCCTAACACCTTCCTTTCCCTTTCTGCCCTGTATCCTCCTTTAGGACTCCTGTTTTTTTTGTCCGGTAGCTGTTTCCTCCCGAGAGGTTGCTCCACATTCACCCTTGTTCTTTGGTTTTGCACACGGATGCGAATACGGCACCTGCTCCTGACGCTACGACCTTTAACACCAGAGAGCCGTGCAGAAGGAAGATGGCAAGTCCGTGGGGGAACGTGATGCATACTCACTGAAGGAAAGAAAATACCTTTTGACCCCAAAGAGGTGACTGAAGGAGATGCTGGAAAAGCTGCTCTTCACAACATGAGTATCTGGCCCATAATGGATAAAAGGCCCATCCAAAAGTATCCCTATTTTATAGAGGGAGAAATTAATATTTTGTAGAGGGAGGAAAAGGGATGTGGCCCTAATTCGAGTGGGAAAGGATCCCACTCCCCAACGTGCTCTTCACAAGACAGAGGCACTGGCTTCCCTGAAGCCATTTATTCACCCACCCTTAAGCTATCATAAAAGGTTACATGGATAGTTTTATATCAGTTCATAAGTAACTTACTCTGTCTTAGCTTAAAATGGTTCCTGTTAGTCTTATGTGAACTAAAATACTCTACTCCCCAAAAATAATAAAAGTGGCTTAATGGCCTTTTGCACAGGTGCATCTGTACCAGGTTAAATTATGCTCAGCCAGTGCTACTTTTCATGCTGACATCTCCTTCTCTATCTGCTAACTCATAATCACCAGCTTAAAATGCTTAGTGTTTAACAAGATGCATAAGTCAGAGAGCCTGCGATAAACCAGAATGTGAGATGCGAAAGGAACACTTCAGGTGATGTTATAAAGGCAGTAAGCGTTAGCTATGAGTCTTAATTGTGAAACCCATCATGAAGCGGCACCTCTCACAGCAGAGTAAGTACCATTTCCCATATTTTTTCCACTCGTGCTTCCTAGTGAAAAATACTTGTCTCTATAAAATCTGGCGTGCTGTCACACACGTGATGACTTTGTGATGACTTTGAGCAAGCTACAGTCAGCATGGCCATCGCGGTCAGATTTCCATTGGGGGTCAACATAATCATCCCGTCCACATGCCTAAGAGGATGCGCCATCAAAATGGGTTAATAATTTCAACAGCTCTAAATCGCTGTCTTACGACATGGTCAGGTTTTGGAAACAGGATTAAACAGCCAGGTAATAATGGTGAGGAAAGATTACTCAGGTGGCGCCTGCCCTCCGGCTTGCTTTCCGGGCAAGGGTCCTTTTCTGATCTGAACGAAACACACCCATCACCCAGCTAAAAACCCGATTGCTTTCTCCAGAAGCAAGTGAGACTACTCGCTGCCAGCAGAGCTCCTGCTTGCAAACATCATTCAGTTAAAGGCATGACTTTCGCTATCACCTCTCCCCAGCGTGACTTCTCTCTCTGACTGGAAAGCTACATGGAACGCTGTATTTTCCCACACCAGCATATGCAGTGTATGTCACCTGTTCAGGATCATTCCATTAGGAGCCAGATGGACTCGCAATAATTTGCTTCATGAAATGATTCCAGACGGTTTTATTGAGGTTTTAAAGACTTTAAGTGTACTTTGCATCTTGGCCAGCAACTCTGAGAGATACCGAGCGGTAAACAGTTTCCCAGAAGTTACCAGGCAATGAAACAAAGTCCTTTTTTGGGATGTAATCATAAAAGCTCATGAACATTTGTCCTTCTGTGATAAAAACAACAACTAAAAAATTACCACCCGTAGCATAAAGCTGAGGCTCCCCATAACCTTGGAGTATTTATTTAAGCATTATGTACTTATGATAGCACAGGTACTCACCCTGAGGCAGATGACAGGCAGCTAGTCCAAGTAGGAATTAACTATGAGCGATCATAACAAGCACATACTGCTGACAAAAGGAAACCTTCAACACAACTTGCAGCCATACCGCCCTGGAGCAATGACCACAGCTTCCCTTCTAGACTAAACAGGCATGGGTCAGGCAAACATCCACGCTGGGCAGCTGAGGTGCTGCAGGTAGCTCTGGCTGATGGACAGCCACATCTAGGAGGTGCTCAGTGTCCACAGCTCAGCTTGTGTCTCTCCTGCATCAGCGACACTACTTCTATTTTGGGTTAGACGGCAATATCTTTCTGAAATGCACGGACCATTCTCCTGCAGGATACAGCCAGGCTGTTGAGAATGTGCTGACGCCCTGTACCATCACTGGACCAGTGCCCTGCTGAGTGGTGGTGGCAGTGTCCTAGCTAGGATGTCTCACTGGCTTTACACAGCTAAACCTATTCTTCTCACATCTAAAGCCACGTTCACATCTTGCTGGGTGACGCCTGGTCGTCCTGCGAAGTGCCAGCTTGGAAAATTGCACTTTTCACAGAATCATAGAATGGTTTGAGTTGGAAGAGACCCTAAAGATCATCTAGTTCCACC
>NW_008824804.1:846304-848757 GCF_000699105.1 Pygoscelis adeliae
CACCTTCATAGTGAAGAATTTCTTCCTTATATCTAATCTAAATCTACCCTTTTTCAGTTTAAAGCCATTACCCCTTGTCCTATCACTACAGGCCCTCGTAAAAAGTCCCTCTCCAGCTTTCTTGTAGGTCCCCTTCAGGTACTGGAAGACTGCTATAAGGTCTCCCTGGAGCCTTCTCTTCTCCAGGCTGAACAACCCCAACTCCCTCAGCCTGGCCTCATAGGAGAGGTGCTCCAGCCCTCTGATCATCTTCTGGCACTCCTCTGGACTCGCTCCAACAGGTCCATGTCCTTCTTATGTTGGGGGCCCCAGAGCTGGATGCAGTACTCCAGGTGGGGTCTCACCAGAGCGGAGTAGAGGGGGAGAATCACCTCCCTCGTCCCGCTGGTCACGCTTCTTTTGCTGCAGCCCAGGATTACGGTTGGCTTTCTGGGCTGCAAGCGCACATTGCCTTTGTGCAATTGTCCCCTGATCCTGCTTCAACAGAAAAGTGATTTTTCACCGTTCGGTTGGAGCAGCCCTGGATGGCGTGCTGTCCTGTACGTGCTTAAGCAGCTGCTGCGTCACAGGGCAGCCTGTGCGCAGGCCAGCATGCAGAGCAGGGCCACTTCTCTGGCACAGCTCAGCTCCTACTGAACTATCTCCATAACTTTCTCCAGCAGGGACCAGGCTAAATGCCGAGCCCTTCAGTGCTTATTCTGGAAAGAAAAGCCCTTCCATGCAAACAAATGAAAGAATATATATAACAAAGCATGATTTCTCCACCAGGTGACTCTTGTGACACCAGTATCAAATGGTACATCCTGCAAAGAGTAAGAATCAGGGGGAGGACTCAGAGGGTTACTTTTAACATTTTTTGCAGGATTTTGGCTTCTTGCTTGGTGTTAGCTTCCAATGGCAGTTTAATCCTATTTAAGCACAAGAGTAGAGTTCATACAGTCTCCCTCAACAAACCGCAGTCATCGATATAGCGGATTTTCCTCAGTCCTGCTGGGGTTTTCACGGCCTTTGAAAACCTATGTCCTTTGACTTAAAAGAAAAACTGAAGAAACTAGAGCCGGACTCTCCAGTGCCCAGATGGCTTTCCAATGTGTTTTTCCCAACTGTTGCAAGTTGCATGGGAAGCTGAGTGAAATATGGTAGAGACGGATATGAATAAGTGTTCAACGGGTGCGGTGAAGACCTTGCCCATCTCACTGCCCCTTCCCACCTGGCAATGGTGGGAGTCACATCGAAAGCAGGCAGGCAATTTCATTTTAGCTCCCACGTCACAGCGAACAGCTAGCGTGTACACTGCTGCCGTCAGCCCTGGAGCCTGCCAGCTGGATCTGGAGCAGGGGGAGATAGCCTAAGAAAAACTTGTGTACACACCACCTCGACATCCATTTGCTATGTTTGCCTTTGGGAGTAGATGAAGACGCCCTAGGGCTATGTTCGCACCATTCTTGCAAATAATTGTTGGAAACCAGTTGCAGGAGCCACCACAACTAGAGCTCTGGATGGTAAGGGGAGAGTTGACCCATGGCCGTGATGTTTTGAGGATCAGGTTACAGCAGCCCACTTTGCGTGCCATAAATTTGTTCACTGTCAGTGGCCACTTTGAAATAAAATCTAGCATTCTAGTCAGCGGACCACACAACACGAGCTGCACACCTTGTCAAATGCAGAGCAGGGGCATTTCTGAGGGTCATGGAGGCTTTCAAGCTGTTACCTGCTTCAGTTCATGTCACTGATGGACTTGGTAATGGAGAAGGAAGAATAAACACAGCATGTTTGCTCGAGCTGAGGCCATTGCGTATTAGCAGGATCAAGGCACATACATGGTAAGTGGGTACAACTGCCCTAGACCTGCAAAGCACTCAAGCACATTTTTCAATTTGATGCCATGAACAACTCCACATACCTCCCCTTCCCCATGTATTTCACCAGAGATGACAGGAATAACTGTGCTGTGGGGAAACAAAGGACTCAGACATTCATCTGGGAGTTTTTTCTTTCTCTTTTTTCTAGTCGCCACAAAAAAACCCTCCAAACCTCCAAATGAATGGCAAAAAATCCAAAGGGAAATAACTATTAAGAGACTTGTCAGAAGACCAACAGCAAATTAAAGAAAGATATAGGCTAACTGGCAGAATGAGGAAGCCCAGGTATCACAGAGAACGTGAATGCCAAGTGCATTTTTAGGAGACTGTATTCACCCTGATGCACCTGGGCCCTGCATCACAGCAACGCTCAACAGTGCTGGAGCCAGCGGGAGCCAGTGCTCCTGTTCTCCACCTCCCTGGCCCCAGGCTCCCTGGCGCCTGGATGCCAGATACTGCCTTGCTCAATGAACAGCGTGCTCAGGGCACTGGATAACCAAGAAAACTTCCTTCTTCCTGTTTAAATAAAGCCGTCATGTCTCCTGCGAGGCGGGGGAGCGCCACATGCTCGCATGCCCCGGCGATGGCACT
>NW_008824804.1:848780-860073 GCF_000699105.1 Pygoscelis adeliae
TGTGCTCCCCCTCATGCCGTGCTCCCCTGCCTCCCCGTCCTCTTGTTTCTCGCAACACGAGCTGCTGGACACAGAGCTGGGCTACAGCTGGTTCACAGAAATGGAAAAAAGATCTTATTTGAAGGATGAAAGGACAACGTCAAACGCCCCAAAAGGAAACTGTCTTGTGCCTGTAATTTATGTCACTGGCTTGCTGGGCAATGCAGATGCCAGGCTACAGTAAATTTGGACCAGTTTGTGCATTTGCTCAGGCAGCTGGTGTGAAATGCGAGACCTGTGTCACGTTTGCTGGTGGAGGAAGGGAAGGCGTGGGATGGACAGAGGAAATTAGTTTTTGAAATAAGACATGGGCTGCACTGAAGAAGGATTTTTTCCTTTGAGGAGTTGTTTGCAACGCTGACCTACCCACAGACCATGAAGAGCGAGAGCAAGGAGGGGCTGGAGCCGGGGCTATCAATCAGAGAAGAGCAAAACTCCAGGGGAGGTTCAAGTTTTGCAAAACGTGCCCAGTCACCTTTCGATTTTGCAAACCTGAACCACAAGTTCTTCAGAGCCAGGACCGTTTGAATCCAAGCCCATAAAGCTCGGGGAAGTTTAGAGAAACTCCCCATTTTGGCTCATCTCCAATTCAAATTAACTCCTGGACGGCGAGGAGGTGTTCAGATAAATATCAGAAACTGCTCTCTAATGGGTCAAGGCCATTTTTTCCAGTGAACAAAAGTGATTTTTCTTGCATCTCACTTACACTGCATACCTCAGACTGAACTTAAAATAGCTGTGAAAAAAAATAAGAAGCGAGGAAGTCCAAACCCTGCAGCAATGAACAAAATCCATTATTAAATTTTCTCACGGAGACTTCTCCCAAATAAAACCAGTGAAAAATCGGTTTAAGATTGAAATGAAATTCAATGCGAGAGGTTTGTAAGGAAGTTCACTGTCACGTCAAGGGGAATTTGGAAAGAAATTACATATTCACACGTGCCGGCTCAGGAAAGTTAATTCTTAAAGTTTTATCCAACTATCCCGTCCTCTGCACTGAAACTTTCTAGGTTATGTCCCTAAGCTTTTCCCTGGTTCTTGGCACCACAGTCACTGTGAGCACCATTCTGTGAGTAGAGAGATCCCTAAGATGTAAATGAGGATCATGATGATAGCATAAAGAGAAAATAGAGGAAGGCTTCTTAAACATATCATGGAGAGGAAAAGGGCAGAAAATAGATGTGCATCTACTTTTCCTCTAGCATCCGCATCCTGGAGAGGTGAAAGGCAGACAGAATGGCAGCTTTCTCTTGCTGTGAAAAACCTCCTCTTTCCTTCTGAGCTACTGACAAGCAGATTTAGGGAAAAGAAGAGGAAAAAAGGACATTTGTACAGCGAAGAAAAAAGGAGGAGGCTTTGAAGACCTAATTAACAGACTCTGTCCCAAGTCACTTCAGTTCAGCTGCATCGCAAAAGTCTGACAGAGATCCATGGGACCACAGCAACCTGCCTAAGAGAGTAAGACACTGTAAACAAAACCAGTCACTCCGAAAACCCACCCCCCTCCAAATTCAGGGGGCTGGGAAGGGGAGGAAGCCGCAGCTGAAGGATTGTTTTCCTGCTCACTAATAAATTTAGTTTACAGAACCTTTTGTGGGTCCCTTTTAAGGTTGTTTGTTGATTAAAGCGGCAAACAACAAACTTAGCCTTAATTTATGCTTCTTTTAACATTTCAAGCTTGGGAGGGATGCTTTTTATAGGAGTTAATGAGGCAGAATAGGTTCTTTATGGGGAAGATATTTTCTCACCAAATTAAAACCTGTATTGAAAATAAAATAATGAGATGAAGGTAGCTTTTCTTTCAGAAGTAAATAAATCTCGGAGTAGGAAACTTCTCACGCACTTGGAACTGTCCTTATCGGAGAGATCTGAAAACAGCAGGTTCATAACATGTTCTCTCTCTCTTTTTTTTTTAATTTTGCCTTCCTCCTTTCACCAAGATGGTAATAAAGCATTCTTTGCTGAAAACATGCAAACAGCTCCCGCGCGTGAGAGCACGGAAGCACTGGGAGCTCAGCAAAAGGGAAAACGTCTAGTTCCCTTTTGCTACAGCAGAGCCATGAAAGCCCACAGCAGGGACTCGTCCCTACCATAACCACGGGGATATCCCAGGCAGGGCAGAGAAATGGGCCACATCATGCCATCTTAGACACCCGTGCAAGTCCTAAAGTGGCTCCTAGCAGAATCCCATGTAAGAGAGAATTTTCTAAATTAAAGCTTCCTTGCTGCCTCAAATCTACTGCATTTTGCCAGTTTGGTGTAGCAGCACAAGCAAAATAAAGTACCTGAGTGGGCAGTACTGGAAGCTGCTGTGTGACACCAGTAATCAGCACAGGATGTTATTAATTAGGGATAAACAGACAGAACAAGGTCCCTATGTGATAGGAGAGAATCAACCCTGGTTCCTCTTAGCAATGGGAAAGAAAGCCTTCCTTTCATTGCAGGCTACAAGCACACTCAAGAATGATAACCCTGTTTGTCTTCACCGGAAAGGCTGAATAAATGGAGGTCTCACAGGTGTAACAACTGATTGGTGCGGTCTTTGCTATGTATGGTGCTGTATATGCAATTGCACTTTTGGGATATTCTGTTTTTCAGTGAAATGTCAGTATTTTCTCAGGAAAGAAGACCACCTTTCGGCTTATTCAGTACCAAAAGGCATTTGGATTTTTTGTTTGCTAAATCATCCCTACTTTATAGGTAAGAACGGGGCTAAGCCTGCTCTGGAACACAAATACGGTATTTTCCCTTCCATCTTTTGAAGTCTGTAGATGAGGCACCCGTAAGCAGTCTGTAGTCTCCCCCGGGATGCTGGGAGCTTTGCAGCAGTGGCAGGGAAGCTAAAAGCTGTCCTTGTCCTCCTGCTGTTGGCAGGCTGACCCAGGACGCATAAGTCCAGTGCACCTGCAGCCTGCGGAAAGCTGTGGCAATGCCGGTTGCTTTACGCAATCGAGCAACAACCCACCTCAAATTTCAAAGCAGTTGTAAGACCCAGCACCGTCGCAGAAGGGTATGAATGGGGCTGTTTTCATATCTCTTATGCAAATGTCTGTTAGCACAACAATGTTATCCATTGTTATCCGCAAACAGCAGGATTTTATCCGGTGCTCGTCTTGGTCCCTGATCGTGGAAAATGTATACAAAGTATAGTCAAAGAAACTTGAGCCAACAGACAGCCACTCCCTGTGAAACCACATACTGCAGGAATGAGAGAAGGAACTCAACAGGCATCAAAAAGTCAACACCCAGGGAAATTCCAGCATTTGGTAATGGCTTGGGAAGATCAGTCCCTGCAAACCCATGTATGTAGCTGACCTGCAAAGCAGCTGTGTGTGAGAGAGAGAGAGAAATCAGCCAGAGAATGAGTAAGAGAGCTGAAAAAAGAAATTATGTGCTCTGCCTTCGGTCCATGAAAGCATAGCAATAGTGCAGTGGCATTAGCTACAGACATGCATCCACGGAGAGGCATGAAAGCACTTTGGAGGGAGGTGGGAAAGCAAGGAAAGCATCAGCGAATTTCCGCAGATGGATGAAGATAGGGTATCAAAAGGGAACAGACTGTCTGGATTGAGCTGTATAAGATGGCGGTATCTAAAATATCCAGCAGAAAGATTTGCAAGCTGTGAGACCATAAAAAGTGCAAAGCAAGAGACATGCAGGGAAGGAAAGATACTCTAAGGGCTAAAATCACATAAGCTGGACAAAAGCATTTCCAGCATGTTGCAGTTTGGAGGGACAGGAGGCAAAGCTTCTTCATGAGTTTCCCTCCTGCTCACTGTGCACACATCCACAAAGCGCAGTCTGAAATTGTCCAATACACTGAGCATCACCTGGAAATGTATCCTGGGCCCTCCCGCTGGAAATGATCGTCTAAATAAAGGGAAGATCCCTATTCTTAGGTGCTGTGGACATGATGCCTGATCCAAAGCTGCTGAAATGAATGGAAGACCTTATGCTGAGCACATCTAGCTCCTCTCAGTTGCTCCTCCCTCCTGCTCCAAAGAAGGATCCACAGCACTTACAATTTCCTTTCTAATTAAGAGCTATGAACTGGACTCCAAATCAGACCTCACGAATCGGCATAATTTCTTTTTTCCTCTATCTCTGGTGATGCTGGAAGGGAAAGGCCCTGTGCTGACCTTGCTGGGTAAAGTTCCAGTCGCCCCAGTCACGAGGGAGAGGCTGCATCTCATTGCAGATACAAACCGCAGTAGCTGCACTGTGCTATGGGACAACGAAAATGGGCCCGCAGGCTTATGAGTTCAATCCTACTTGTCAAATAGACTCCCTTTCAGACACAGCTTGTTTGACCTTGAAATGAGATTGTAACTATAGCTGGTCAAAAATTTACAACAGACGCTGGTTCTGTTCAATGAAATGTCTGCAGGAAATGTCTACTGATTTACTCACACGGTTAAAAATAAATTGAACTGTTTTCAGGTTTTTTGGAATGAAATCAGAATCCTCCAGATCTCCCTCTCAGGTTAATAATTTGGTTTGTTTTGGGTTTTTTTCTCACTGAATCCTCTATTTATTTCAGACTTTGAGTCTTTCGTTCACTGTTTTTTTTACAACCCTTCGGCTGTCAGTTCCTCCACCACATCTCCCAGTCTCTCCCAATTCTCTCTTCTGTGATCCTTTCAAAACCTCTTGTCTTCAAGAAAGGATGCAGCTTTTAAAATAAAACGGATTCTTATTTTTGGAATTGAAATTTAACATATTATCACCAGCAAATAAGCTGAAGCAAAATTGCTTTAACTTTTTCCTACCTGGGTTGGTTCTGCAGTGCTGAAAATTATTCAAAGAATTCAGCATTTTATAACTTCTCACGCGCAAGGTACATGCAGAAAGGTCACTGCACCAGCTCTGCGCTGTCACAATTCTGCTTCGAGGATAACTGCAGCTTTGCCTCTGTGTGCCCTGGTATCTCTGGTGAAAAGGGAATCCCAGCTTTAAGCTACATCTTAAAAAGTATGTTTTAAGCATCCTAGCGGAAATGAAGAGTCAGTATCTGAAATGAGGATGCAAACAGGTTGCTACAAAAGGAGAGAGGCTGTTGTTTTGGAGAGCAAGTAGCTGCTATTTAAATGAGAAAGTGTAGCACTGGAGGCCTCCAGTACAGCCCTCCACCTTGAGTAAACACATGTTGTATGTACGGTACTTTTGATTAGCTTAATAGGCCGATGGATGTCACTGTTGTTCTACATAAATCAAAATGGCAAAGCAAAAAAGATAATTAAAACAAAATAAGCTTATAGGAGAGAGTTCCCAAGGGCACACGCTCTAACCTGGTGTGTGCCAGTTAGGTTGGACAGCTTCTTCAGGGGCTTCGTAGGTGCATGTCTAACGTATCAAATTGTTAACTACAGAGATAAGGTCAGGCTAATAGCTATATGTAAAAAAGGAAGGCTATTACCAAGGCTAACAAAGATGCAGAATGGAAATCAGAGACATCCGTGTACAGACAGACAGGGCTTGCATAGCAGGCAGGCTATCAACTTCTGCTCTACTCCACACTCCATCACTTCTGCAAACTGCAGCCTAAGTGGGAGGAAACACTGAGAAATTGCCCCAAAGGCTGAAAATCAGGGTAGTTTTTAATTTGGATTTTGCATCTTGAAAGCCTACAGTACACACTCCCTGGTAATATTTCTGTGGTTGGAAGAGCAAACTGCACAGCAGCTCTGGGATTGTACCCCAGATACAAGGTCACATTTCCCAAAACATCCAGCAACTTGGGTGTTCACAATTTTGAGAGGTCCTGTGTAATCTGGGCTGTGTCTGAAAACTGGGACTTGGCCACTCAAATCTGAAGCAGCTGTTCAGACACTTTGAAAAATTTCACTCACGACTGAATGGTTCTTGCCATTGAGGCTTATCTAAAGCCAGATTTTTCCAAGCAGTTGTAAGCCTCACGGTTCCTCCCATTTTACCACGTCATTTGCAACCGCTCCAAAACCTCAGGGGCAAGAAGCATTTGTTGATTAGTTTACTAGGAAGGACTCACGCTTGTGCAGCATGATGCTCACTGCTAGGAGAAACTAGGTCACCAAGAGGCTATTTTAGTGATTGCCAGAGATGCAGCTGCCGTATTTCTAGGTCAGTGGTCACTTCTACTTTAATAGCTTTATAAAGGTTTAAGAAGCAAATGGAGTTTTTGCTTGCATTCTTACGTGCAAGTCAGTAGCCTAACATTTAATGAGAGGCGGCTTTCAGTTGATTCTCACTGTTTCAATGAGGGATAATTTACACTGAATTACTGACAAAGCTCCAGGAAACCAGGAGAGAAAGGCAGAGCCACCAGAGCACAGAAAATATGTCGCATCCTTGTGCATTGGCCCTTATAACGTCTTCAAGGTAAGGAAAGATACAGGCCTGCAAACAGCCCCATCAAACAGTACCCGGCCTCCAACTGTTTTAAGTCGCAGCTGCTTGTTTGGGGCAGTCACAGGGCGAGCTGCCCACAAGCAAAGCTGCCTCTTAAAAACCCTCTGTGAGCCCACGGCCTGTGTCCTGCTGATGAAAACTTCTGAACCTTTAACCTATCTAATATAGCCATCTTTTCAACTGCATCACAACCTCTGTGGGCTCAGTTTCATATTTATTATACACACCGTGTCATGTTCCACATGTAACATGCCCTCTTGTTTTGCTCTGCCTAAGAGTTGTTCTATTTTATAAGCGTGTTTTTGCTGCTGCTGTCTCTTCCGCCCTCTCCATCAAACTCACTAAGAGGCGTGTAATCAAACTTATGAGCAAGCAAGGTGTGCTGACTCTTATCACCTAGTAATTTGCAATTAAATACAGCTTGCACAACTCTGATGTAAGCTCATGATGATGAGGTCCCCACCCCTTCTGTAGCTTTTGGGAGGATCCCCGCACCCTGACCACCAAGTCTGCGGGGTCACCATGAAGTCACCCAAAAATAGAGACAAAAGTTTTGAATGGTGTGAGAGAAAACAAAGAAGAAGGCTTCAAAATGTATCAGGAGTGTGAATCTTCTGATCCAGATCTAATTCTGTCAAAATGTGGGAGCTGTGATCTCAGTTGCCCCACGTATACACGGACCCTACCTCTGTGACAAGGGCTCAAGTCAAGTGGAATTTGTTTCCTGAAAGGAAGACTACTATTTAATCAATAAGGAAAGACAAGTGCCTGAGGCTTGCCCGAATTTAATAGGTCTGGATGCCAAAATACACCTGGGATCCCTCAAAGTCTTGGTAAGAAGAATAATTCAACTTCTTTCACGTGCTGTTTCACAAGTATCCACTATGCAAACCAATAAAACCAAAAAGGGAACCTGAACTGCAAATAATTTAGCAATGGGAGCGCCGCGCAGCTATGAGCCACAGAAGTGAAACCCTCTAAGCTAGCAAAGGTAGATTCAGACCTGCAAATTATCATCACCAGGTTTGTAGGCCAAGTATGTTCTTAAAAGAGATTTGACGTGCCACTGGTCAACTGCACAGAATCACTGAAACACATTACTCCAGTCTGCTCTCCAGCAATGAACTTGGTCTGAGACATTTTCAAGATGCTGATGAAATTAATTCATTTGTTATCCTATGAGATCCCTTAGGAAAGTCTTTTTGCTCTGTCTCAGAATGGGCTGAGCTCATTTAAGTCTCTCCCAAGAACAGGAATCCTGTGGGTTGCCTATTTATAATAAACAGGAAGCCTGTGGTAAAGTCTATGTCATGCACTGCTGGTACTTACTGTTTATGCCCACTCTGAGGACACAGAGCTATTTCACAGAACGATGACTCTGTCTGCTCTACCCTGTTATTAGTCCTCTATGAGGCATCTTACCAATTACTTCCTGAAATGAGAACTACACTTACCATATGTGTAAAGGCACACTTAAATTGACCTTTATTTTTTTAACCTTCAAAACCTCCAGACTAAAATTTTAAGTCCCTACATTCCTTTTTACAGTTGGATAAAGTTTTGCTTCCCCTCTATGAATCAAGTCACTATCTGCAAGTCAACGGGTCTAAAAAACTTTTCCCTGTGCTTATGAATACAATATCATGTATAAATCTTGTGGTTACACATCATTGCTGAAACTACGGAGAACAGAATTTGTTCAGCTATTTCTCCAGATTCAGGGATGGAGAATTTGGCAAGTGCCAAATGTCACTTGCAACATGTATATATATAAGGGTTTATTTCTGCTCCTAATTAGGTCAGCATTACTTGGGGAAGCCTGCTTGGAGGCTTTCTTCCAACGAATGCTGTCCCAGGTGGTACAACAAGGCATGGCTGGAAACAATTTCCTTCTGTTCTTCCCAGGCATCCCATGGAAGAGCTGGCCCCATGCTCTGAGCACCGTGCAGGTGTTCAGCACTACATGGTTGCCACTGAGCAACTATCCTTCCTGGGCTGTTTCATCTACAGGTGGGAGGTGTGAGCTCAAAACCGCCAAAGGAAAATAATAAGGATGAGGCTAACACCCTGCAAAAAAAAAAAAAAAAGGCCAAGGCTCAGTTCAGCAGAAGGAAACTGTTTCCTTTAGCATCAATCTCTAAGGAGCATTTACAGGTCTTGCTGCTTTGTGCTGATGGATTTTTTCAGATGTTTTGCAACAGCACTTTCAGAACTTCCCCTGCCATTTCCATCTCTGTTATTCAGCCCTGTGTCTGACAGCTTTGACAGAGCGAAAACCCCTCTGCTACGGCCGCCCAGGGGGTCACTCCGCATCGCAACACCGATGCCATGATAACATGATGTCAGTTGCCCTGTGCTGTCATACAATTAAACTCTTGTTAGCTTCCATCGCTAAAAGAAATTGTGGTTTATTTACATTGGAAGAGGCCAAGCAGAGGAATTCACACTTAAAGTAAATAACAAAAAAGAAACACTTGAATCTCTAAGTGGTAGAGAATGACTTAATCTGGAGTTGGGTAAAACACCTAAAATCTTAGGCAACTAAATAAAAATGCCTGGATTTAAGTATGTCTAAGCTGCAACTCATGTTGATTTCCTTGGGATTGTCATAGATATTAGGTATTTCTGAAAAGCCAAGCCAGTTATATTTTAATTCCCAAACACTTGGACCCCAAGAAAAGTAATCACTTGAACAGTGATATCTTCAGGAATCACGCAGTGATTCAAGACTATGTGACAACAGAGCGCTGAAAGATTGACCATTTAATAGCTGATCAGCAGCCACTGAAAATGAGCCCGTGCCCTCAATCCACTCTCAAGAAAAGAGAGTCCACCCTACAAAATACCTCAGTGCAATTTGTACTAAGTATGGTGACACTGGCAGGCAGAGTGTCCTGTCATTTTATAAGGTCAAGATTAAATTATAAGCTACATTGTCGCTATAAAGCAAGGCTGCTCCACACCTGGTATAGTTAGGCCCTATCTCCTGTTGGGAGAAAATACTCAGTGCCACCACAGTCACTTCTGCATCTGTGCAAAGGCAAAGCAGATTGTTTTCTAGAATCGAATCCGGAAGATTGCAGATTCAGTGTTGGGTCTGGAAAATAGATCTCTCTGCAGTCTCTAGTACTTCAACTAACTATTGAATCTCATACCCAGCCCCTGAATAAACAAACCAACAGAAAAGGCGCAAATATTATGCACTTCATATGACTGCTGATCAAACATGCAAACCAAGTGAACACAGGATTTGTCTGAATGACACAATGCCCACCTGCGATTAAGCTCCCAGTGTGATATGATGCTATTCTGGTAAACTTGTCGTCATCTATAACAATACATTCAAGAACAGAAACATACATTGTCACAATATGGAGACCGTATAGAGTCTTTGCAGGGACTGAGCACGAGATAAATGAAGAAAGCAAATGAGGCCGTTGGCAGCACCTTTTACAAGCTGCTGCTAGTGGGCCTGGGGTAGGCTGGAACTGCTTCACAGAAAAATGCCATTTCCTATGCACAGCAGGTTGTATCAGCGTAACAGATTCAACTGTGTTGACCTATACAGGTTTATGCTTGAAAGTAGAAGAAAACTACACGAAACAGAATGAGAGGTGACAAGAAAACTCATCATCCCAGCTCACCATGTCTCTGAGCGTCCAATCCCTCACAAAACAAGACAGACAAAATAAATAGCAGTGAATTGCCTTCAACAATCACCAAAGGGAGCAAATATTTTCATGACAGACGAGGAAGCCACAGCAAAAGGCCTGCCAGGGAATGCTTCGCAAAAGATCAGGTGTGCCCAAGTGGGGTGTAAAACGCCAAATCGACTGTAAAAATTGCACAAGCTCATCAAACCCGCGGAGCTGGGGTACGCACCGTCGTGATGCGGTCCAGAAGGCCAGGATCTTCTTGAGTGCATGCAGATTTGAGTGCATCGTGAGCTCTGCCAGGAGGCTGTTCTCAGCGAGGAGGGTAAAGTACCTTCACCATCAGCGCTGCAGGTTGTGATGGGGAAGGTGAGGCAGCGCATGGGAAGGCAGGCCAGGGGCAGGAAGGGAGAAGGAGCCAGCCTCGCTCACCCTTTTAACAGACAGGCAGTAATAATGACAGAGCTCCACTCGCCAGCAGTCAGCCAGCCATAGCTTGCTGTATGCTCACATTGCAGTAATTGCCATTGCTGCAGGCACTGAGCTGATGAGACAAGAGTAAAGGAGAGCAAGGTGACTAAAACAGGGAAGGAAAAGCAGAAGGGATGCAAGAGGCAGAAGTTGACTTGTTTGTTACCCCTTAGAAAAGCACTGCCATCCGCTATGAGCTAATGGCAGGCCCCTGTGTTTTAGTCATCCTGAACTGTCAAAGCTCCAACAGATCAGCGCTGCCTCACAGCCTTGTGCAAAGGAGTGACGATTTACCCCAGCCCCATACTGACACTTTCTTCAGAGCCTAAAGTGTTCTTATAAATAACTATAAAAGCTCCTATTTCAGTTTCACAGTGGAGTCATGGCTCCTTGGGAAATGATAATAAAATGAAACAGAGGCAATACCAGCAGTTCTCACATCTTTTCTGGTTTTGATCAGTGACCCTGTGTGATCTCTAATACTCATGAAGAGAGATTGAAAACAAATTTTACCTCCAGTTTCACAACCACACCTACAGGTGCTCTCAACCCAGCCCTTACGTTGGGAACTAAAGGCTGTGGTTGGGTAATAGCCTGGTCTTTCTTGGCTCAGACACTGCCTCTTCAGATACTGCCTTTTCTCCTCCAGCAATGAGAACCGATCCTGGGAAAGTCCTTTGCTTCCCTATACAGAGCGATACTGCAGGGCTGACAACGGGGGAAAAGCTGTTGTCACACGGGTC
>NW_008824804.1:860124-880279 GCF_000699105.1 Pygoscelis adeliae
AGGCAGCAGTATGATAAAATTAATAAGGGAACCCAAAAAGAAGTTGCAGAGAAACCACACAGAAAAAGAAACCCAGAGAAAGGCAGACAAGGGAATCCTAATGAGAACAGGTCACCTTACTGAATCACACATGATAATGTTTCTGTGCATATTTTGTGCCATCCTATCAAATTAAATCATTAATTTTCTTGTAGAGGGTACTATAAAACAGCTATGAAAAGGATTTAATTTCTTATTATATTCTGAAAGATAGTGGCCTAGTTAGGTCCGTCATGTACCCACCCACATTAAGTTAAATAAGATTTTCCTGTAAGATAAGGGCATTTTTGCCACAGTCCCCTGTTTCAGATCCTGGAGAAAGCAGGAATTAGTTGACCTGTCGTATACATAGGGAAGCTGAAGCACTGCTAAATTTATAGCTAAAGATCTTCAAAAAGCAGGTGCCTACATTCATGGCCTGAGTTTCAAAAGCACAGAGCGGTTTGCAGACCCCGCTGACTTCAAAGAGCCCTGCTCAGCCATTCACACAGTTTTGGAAAAGAAGGAAAAAGATAGGGATCCCTTTTGATTGAAAGCTTGGCCTGTAGGTCAGGGTTGGGATGGGAAACAGGGCTGAGCAAAATGAAGACACAAGCACATTACAGGCTGGGTGCGGGAGCTCGCTGTAATCCACCAGTTTACCGTAATCCGCTGTGCTTGCTCTGGGGGTAATGTGCTCATTTTCCCAAGTGAGCTCTGCCCTGCCCTCTTGCTGTCCTGGTACAGTGTGTATTTGCTAAATTTATGGCTATTTTCCCCTCCCCATGCAAGGGGTCTATGTCTTCTCACTATATCAGTAACAGGAGATCAGTCTACCTGACTGCATTAATTAACAATGTGCTGAAATTCAAAATGTTTTCTTTAAAGAGTACACAAGCACAGCAGGGCAGTGCTCTCCTTTGATCTTCAACCTGCTCACACCGCTTCCTGCTCTGCTCCTTCCCTGATCACTTCTGATACTGAACTCCTCCAGATGTTCCAAAGAACATGCCACTATAAAACACGAGGACCAGAAGCAAGGAAAGTACCAAATAATCTCACTCCAAAAACAATATATCCACTCAACATCTCTAATTACAGACAGCCAGGACAGATTCACAAGCCTTGTGCTGGAGACAGGAGTGTTTTCAGTTACCTTTGGTCACTAGACTGCCAGGTAGCCAATTGCTCTGTCAAGTTATCCAAATATGGTTCCTCCCTCCTCATCGTATACATCTCTGAAGCTGCTGAAAGCAGCTACACCCTGGATTAAAGATCACTGTGGATACCAACCATGGCCTTGCTAATACTTCACAGCAAGACGGTTTGCTGGATGGGGTCTCGTCAAACACTGAGGACGTTAAAAGATTTTGCCTTAGAATTTGTCTTGATTGGATTAACACCATCCGTCCACGCACTCGTGAGACCCCACAGGGGCTCTGTGTAACACTGTAATTAAACAATAAGACGCAACAGGGCAGGAATGGAGGGGTATTCATTCACATCTCATATCTCCAATATAAACCCTTGTCAACGGTACTCCTGACAGGGAAGTGAAATGTCTTCTAATTCTTGGTCCATGGCCAGAATTTACAAACTCCCATAAAATGTGGGAGGAAAAGCAGGATCCTTCTCTGCCACTGGCTTCAGTTCAGGTAAGTGGGCAGGGTGATGCTAATATACGGCATTGCTGAGCACATGCCATTCTTCAAAGTTCATCAAGCCATCATTTCTATTGTAGTAGAGAAACCCTTATGACGTCAAGTAAGAAGCAGTTGCAAAGGTAACCGTGATGCTGAAAATAAAGTGTGGATCTTGATACACATGACGAGACAAGGAAATGCATCGTGTGACTCCAAGGAATTAAATAAAGCCAGTTAACAATGATTGAAGCAAAAGCACTCCAACCACAGGGAAGGTGGCAGAACATTTTAAGGCAACGTAAACTTCCTTTTATTGCAACATAAAAGCTGCATTTAGCTTCTTAATCTGAATTATTCCACCTGCAGAAAACATGGTCAGGCTCTGATTCAGACACTTCTCGTGGTAAGAAAAAGAGCCCATGATCTCTTATAAACGCTGTGACATCTCTTTTTCAGAAGCATATCCTACTTAGGTAAATGTATCAGTGAGCCCCTTTATCAGTATTTTACACCCAGCTGAAACCTTCCTATTGCTTAACGGATAAAGCATGGGTTATTACAAATACTGATAGCATTTGAGTTACCTGACCAAACAGAAGACACAAATTGTCCACAAACTCTGGCTAGCTGTGAAAGAAAGCTGCGTTAATTAAAAAACTTTCAGCCACCCTCTTACTTTTAATTCTAAAGCAAAAGGATTCTGAATACAGGGCAGATCACTGCCTGCAGACTGACAGCCAGCAGGTCTTGGGTGACCAGCTTCTTCCAGCTGGGCATAAGTCCCTCAGAAATGCCCTTCACCTTGGTCACTGGGTTTTCACATACATAGGACGCACTGCAGAAACAGCTCGTCTTGGAGGATTTCACCAAAGATACTGACTCAATTGCTTGATAAACAGAGAACTTCGAGGGAAACTCAAATTATGCAATTTGTGATAGTGGAGAACCTCCATATTTCTAAAGAAAAAAGGACATACTTATAACACAACTTTTCACTCAGTTATCCTACATGCAAAGTAGTTTACTCTCATCTAGCACTCAGGATCCTTGCGTAGATAAGTTGCATTTCTAATTTTGATGCAGCACAGAACAGGAGCATGATCTTGCTTATCAACTTCCTCCGACACCCTGTCACCCTGAACATGGAAAGAACTATCATCAGCTTCTACTTTTGAACCCTAATTTGGGAGGGTGCTTGAAGCTGGCACTGGCTGTTGAGCACGTCCCTACATTCTGTGCACATGCTTAATCTGCAGCATGATCTGAAGTCCACTATAATAAGACTCACACACAGGCTTGGCGTGATGGAAAGGCTTACGTGCTGTCCTGAAGGCAGGTGGTTGAGGTGTCTGTCTGACTGAAAAGGACCGCAACCCAACTTTCTTTGTACAGGCATCCACTCAGCAAACTGGGTTCGGCAGCCTCACAAATCATAACCAGATGGAAAATCATATTTTTCCTTCTAAAAGAAAATCAAATGTTTGCTGAGGGGGCACAAAGGTTCCCAACTAACATTCTACCTCCTTCCATCAGTGGCACAGTAAAATTCTGATTCTTTGGAGGCAAAATGACTTCTGAAAGGAGGACATCTCAGTGGCAAGCAACTTGTTACTTCCAAAGATCAAAACCAGAGTTTTCTTTAGTCACTAGATCTCATATAAATCTTTCTACTGCAGAACTGTCTACCTGGATGATGTATTTTGTTTAAAACAGTGATACTCGTAGATCTCCGCAAGCTCCTTCACCTCTTGGAGAGGTTTATTAATGAAATGTGAAGTTTCACAATGTCACATCAAGTAAGTTCTTCACAAGTTCATTGGATATCACAGTGTAAAACTCCTGCTAAGATTTCTTTGGTGGCTTTCTTCAAGTCTGCCTTACTGCCATTGTGACAAAATTTATGCAGGAAAAGGTTCTAAGTTACCTGTCACAGCCAAGTTTTTTTATGTTTAAAGCAAGTTTGGGGGAAAATGAAGGCAACTTGGCATTCATCACTTCCAAGACACAACACAAGAAAGCACTTGTACTTATGTTAACCTGAAGTGCATGCCCAAGAGCTTTGCTTAAAGCAGGACCGTGATTCCTTCTGCAAGTATTCATACATAACTGATGTTGCATTAAAACCCTGTCTGTTAATTTGGCATAATATTAGCTACGACCCTTCCTGTTTCCTGGTGGCAGAGATGCTGCAGAATGACCTTTGGCCATGCTGGCAGGAGCTGCCAATGTGCTGGTAAGGTTCACGAAAGGCAAAGCCAACGTGCATGACGGGGGCCTGGCTGCTAAATGATCCTGCTCCAAAATTTTCATGTGTTTCTAAGAGGAAATGAAGTTTCAAGCTAAAAAGTAAATGCTTTGTTTTGAGCAGAAAATTATGATTATTTTTGTGAAGCAAGTCAGTGCCATCCAACCACTGTCATGGGACTGGGAAATGACACCACACTGTCCTGTGAAGATTGCTATTCAGTTACCAGGTTTGGTCAGGCAGCATCTCTCATGATGGCCTACCTCTTCTTTCCAGGCAGATAAACTGTGGTGAAATGTGTGACATAACATCAGTGGAAGAGCGCGTCACCTAGAATGAAAATATTTTGGGTTTCAGTTTTCAAAATTCCACATCTTTTTTTTTTTCATTTTCCTTCCAAAAGGGTTGAGGGGACAGTTTTCACTAGGTCTGTCACAGAGATCCAGATAAGGTGTCTTGTTTTGCTGGCTCGGTTCTGGACTGCCAGACCCACCAATCAGTGGGTTAACCCAATCAGTTACTACTGATGTACTGTTGATTATAGGTAGATAATGCTTACGAGAATAAAAATGTGAAAATGCAAGTTCTCAGAGCCTCATCAAGGAAAACAGCCCACCTCCAAGTCTGAGGGTTTTCAGAACAAGGGCTTTGGTTCATTCCAGTATTTTATTTACGCCATTAAGGAAATTTTTTTTTTTTAAAACTTTGGACGTGTGACTGAATATTGCCAAAGTTCAAAACTGCAGCTTTTTCATTCCTACCAGAAGTGATGCTGGTCTTGTGAGCTGGGGCTGGGAGCAGAAATGCAGCATGTCATCACTGAAGCCAACACATCGATGCTAGCAGAAGATTCTTCTGCACAAGAAATGTAGTAAAAACTAGATAAAATGACGGGAGAGCATTTGAGTGGCCTGGATCTCTCTTTGCAAAGGCTAGACATTCAAGGTCTTATTATTCCCTAGCATATACTATATCAAGGGCAATAGACACGTGGTGCACACAATTATTTCCCATATACTCCAGAATAAATGAGAACAGAATCAGGCTCCAAAGTAACTGCTTGAGAACTGTTAGTGAACTTCCTCTGTAAGTCTCTGCAAAGACCCGAGCCACCCATCATGCATACAGTATTAATTTTAAGGGGACAAATAATGCAGAGCAAAGAAAAAAAAAACCCATGCAATCAACCTACAACATTCCAGAGCTATTTACTGGGTGGGTTTTTTTGTCATTTTATAGGTTTTTTAACAGTTTTAAACACCGTCCTGCTTGATTCATTAGTTTGGTCTCCAGTGAATAACTGGAGGTTTTTACAAGTCTAGCAAACGCTCCACTGTTATATTATTCTAACCCAAGCTATAATAGTAGTGATCTGTGACAGTTTGATAGCTGCTATACATACAGAGCTGAAGCTTGGATTTTTTTCCTTTCCTCCTTTTTATTTTTTTCCTTTTGGTGAGCGCTAGGGGAAGGCAGCGACAGCCAATCGTGTACCGTGCTGATTTGTTCTGCTGGTGTCTCTCACCCTCCAGCTTGTCAGATGTATTTTTCAGCATACACTAAAAAACTAATCAAAACAATCCTGCAGCGTAAAAGGTGCAGGCAGCGACTTTCTGACACTTTTCAGGAATTGCCATCACTGGGAATTCTCATGCCCCACCACCCACCCTGGGTAACCTTCATGACAAAACAGGGCTGAATGCCTTCAGAAATGATTCAGGTCAGAGCAAATGTTGCTCATGTTTTATCACCCGGGAAACTCAGAAACTTTCCAAGAATGAAGTTATGGGAGCCGGGCAAGCCAGGGAGCTCTAATGTACTGCCTCTTGCAGACAACAAGGCCTCAGTGTCAAAGCAACAAGACCAAGGGCAGAGAGAGCGGAGAAGAAAGCCGCCCTGAGAACCTGCAGGACACTGGTTACAAACAGGTGGCTGAATGCTAAAGAAAGAGACACGGAGAGAACAAGCAGCAAGACACAGGCATGAATGGAATATATTTTACAGCCTGGCATGAGGAATTTAAGGAATTAAGACAGTTCTTTTTTGTTTCCCAGCTTAGCAGAAATATTCAGGTTTTAATTATCACTCGTCTTGTTGATGGAA
Source organism: Pygoscelis adeliae (assembly GCF_000699105.1). Taxonomy (NCBI): domain Eukaryota; kingdom Metazoa; phylum Chordata; class Aves; order Sphenisciformes; family Spheniscidae; genus Pygoscelis; species Pygoscelis adeliae. Next base: position 866,134 of record NW_008824804.1, read on the forward strand.
CATAAATCCCCAAGAATCCCCTTCTGGGGCACTCTGCAGTCTTTGACTTACCTGACACCCAGAAAGAATTTGATTTTGTGCCTGATGTTGCTGTCAGCAAATAAGAGAAACTGGTGTTAGAGGTTTTAGCCTCCTTTGTTGATCTCAGCTTGCACAGTATGAGGACTTCAAGCAGATTGGCATTAAACAAAAAAGTCCAATGCTCTTTTGCCCTAAATTCCAGGGCGCTACTCTGTGACAGGAGTGCCGGCAGTCACCTATGTCCCTTCCTCCAGCACATGGCCTCTCTATCCAAGGGCTTGATCCTGCAAGGCTGTGCATGCTGTCCCCACACCAGCACGGGGGTAATCCAAATCATTTCAGTGGAACTACTCACATTCTTAAAGCTGGTCATGATCTTAAAAGCTTTGCTGGATCAAAGCAGAATATTTGGCAGTGCACGGGACTGAGTCACTCGGGAACCACTTATTTTGGTGAGCCTTCCTATCAGGTCTGCTGATCACCTTCACAGGAGCACTGCATGCAAACGGCATCTCTGAGGTGATTTGCCTGCACTTTGCATTGCACTATAAACTCCTGATTGCAGGCAACATGCCGTTTTGCTTGAGCAGCTCAAGAAACATCCCCAGTAAGTGACAAAGGCAATGAAATTAAGAGTGGAGCCATTTCCAGACTCTGGGGCAGGTCAGAGCCAGACTGAAGTGTAAATCATACATTTTTGGCCTGCCTTTAACTATGTCGGTACTTGTGAGTGAAGCGAGTAAAGAAAACCTCATGACCTCCAGGCCTGGAGCAGCTCACTGAACTTAGGGGGACTCACCATGAAAGGCATCTTGCAGGTCTGAGCCCAAGGTGAGTATTAACATCTTCAAGACTTTAGCTCAGGTTTCAAGGAAAATCTCCTGCTAATTCACCTTCGTTTCTGTTAGAGCCCAAATGGGTTTAAAGACAATGTCAGGTGAAAGATCTGCAGGGAGTTAAAGCCCCTATTGTCTGTCAGCCTGACTTTAATCCCCCAGCGGTGCAGAATGTGTTTTGGTCTTTGCTCTGCAGCTCTCGCTATTCTAACCACATTGCATGAGCTGTATTCTGCCCCATTTGCTCTGCCTGTTTCCTCCACCCGGGTCACAGGAATGTGACTGAGAATAAATCTATCAGCTAGAGAGAAACCTCCTCTTTACATCTCTAAGGCCTGATGTAGTTTATGCACAGGATTTAAAGCAACTCACTCTGTTGTTCCTGTGCCCTCTGGCAATCCACATTCAATGCAGGAGCCAGGTTTTATAGCATAAACAAAGCAGGTTGCTAAATAATTGAGCTGACAAACTGGTTGGAAAGGTTGTGCTTCCAATCTGACAAAGAGGCAAGCTGGTCCCTTGACCTCAGGAACAAATCCTGCCCCTGCTTTTAGGGAACAGACATCACCGCCCTCTGGTCCTACCAATGTGTCAGGTGATAAAGGTAGGTGATCAGTATGTATGGCTCTTAGAGATTAGGCCCTGAGACATCAGGAATCCTGCTTGGCTTAACCTTAAAACACGCAGGCTAGCAGTCAAGTAATTGCTTTTTGTTTTTTGAGGCATGGGTGTAAGATGTGGGGACAATTCCCAAGGATCTTTTTTCCAGCCTCTACCCCATTCCTCTCTTATTTCTTCAGAAGAAGGAACTAGCAAGATGTTGGGTATCTGCCTAAGGGAGAAGGAGTCACTAGAGCCAGTGGCAGAGCTCAGGAACTGGGAAGGGCACCACGGCTGCGCACCATCACAGTGAAATCTTCCTAAAGGTAATCAGTGAATGCTTTTCCTGGAGTACTCTTATAAACTTTACTATTCCTGCCTTACAGAAACACAGCGATGTACCATCTCCCTGCAGCATGAACTATGATTGCTTTGTTCAGCCAGCAAGCAATCACAGCAGCTATTATACTGTACTCTTCATTTCCCTGGAGGGAAGCTGAAATGGCAGCGACACTGAAAAATAAAAATCTTCTCATCAAGCAAATTTTATCCTTGGCGAATCCATCTTTGAACGCTAGCACCTAAGAGCAAACATGGGCAAGGAACCTGAAATGTGACAGCATGAACTCGGAGCTGGCATAAGATTTACACTAGAGTCATTTTCATTAAAAAGATAAGATCCTTCAGAATTCTTAGGCAGCTTATGGTAACTACAAACCCTTATTCATTCTTTAAAAAAGCCATTTGTTACAAACTCTCATAAGCCCTCCCCACACAGGTGTAAGTCAGATGAAAGATGTCTGCCCGATAAGTTCCATGACAGAAAATATTTTAATGACATTGAAATTAAAGTGAGATCCTCTTACATACACCTTAACTATGAAAACCATAATGCTTAGCTCTTAGGTCTTTTCTTTAGGAAAAGGTAAAGCACAAATCCAGTGCCACCCTGGAGATGAGTGGCAGAGCTGGGAGTGGAACGGGGTCTCACATGTCTGAACCTAATGCAAAGGCAAATAATCACTGTAGAGCAGAGGAAGGCTGCAAGGATCAGTTACACCACCTCTGACAAGTAGAGAACTGTAGTTACTGATGTTTGTCACCAAACAGCACGCTTTGCAAAATTTCAATTTTCAGAACTGTTCTCAGTAACAGCTAGTGCTGTTTCATGTCCTGCTGCTGGGAATGATTTCTCAAAAGAAATTACTGTTTTTCCACAACATGAATCGGTTGATGCAGATGGGATTAAGAGAATGCAGCTCAGTGCATAAATGCATAAGAAAGAAACCACATGACTTCCTGTTACTGAGTGTTGCTTTGAGAACTAACCTCACACACGTAATAGCCACAAGTGATAACGATACATTCAAAAAGAGCTGCATTCCTACTATTAAAATGGCATCTCTTCGTTTATTTGTGAATGAGTTCTTTGGAAATGACATGAAAAGTCCAATAATCACAAAAACATTTAAACATCACATTTGCTTCTTATCATGAAAGAGAAACAAGAAGAAGAGTCTTACAGAGGATGGAAAGCATTTGGTAAAGCTCATCTGTTTCACAAGACAGATCTCTTGAACAGTTCAAGACTGCAATGGCCTCTTTCAAAGCAGCTCTCAGACCAGCCACACTGCTATGCCACTCAGTGCTTTTCAAACATAAAAACTTCACACCAAATGTCACAAATAAAATAAATGTATTTGGGCCAAATGACTCCACGCTGTAACTTCACAGGCAATACACTTCTGTCACAAATAAACGTGACCTGCTCCATCAGCCCTGAAGGTTGCAGTGCCGCAATGATGTCCGTAATGCCCTTTGGGCTGATGAGGACTACCTGATACCACAGGGCATACTTGGAGATTTCTGCTGCCTGAGGGCCTGACTCTGTCTTTTGCTCTGCTTTTATGGCAGCAAGCACTGTTGGTTCCTAACCCACAAACAGGGCTCGTACAAGATACAACCGTGTAGATAACAACTAGCAATAATTAGAAGCCAGTGTCCTGATTCCAAGGCCAGTGCTGTATCCAGCACACCTTACTGCCCCCAGCTCACCTTACTGCCTCCAGCTCACATGCAGAGGATTGTTCAGTTATTTGAAAAATGTTTTGTCTTAATCCCCTCATTTCAGCTACCTCTTTTCAAGAAATCATTGGAGGACTAGACCTGATCCAAAGCATCCACTGGATAGGAACCAAGTCATGAAGTTGACCAAGCCATTTATAAAAAAAAGATATAGGAGGACACTGCAAAGGAATTGCTCCACCCTACCACCTGCTAAAACAGATATTCAGGATCAGTCATTAATGCCAAGTAAAGCTGACATTGCTGGACCTTTCTCCATTATCTAGACAGCACATTAGCTCCTCAGACTGTCCGTTCCTCAGAGGCTCCGGCAAAACTGGGACAAGGAACAAAGCACCTTTCACCCCAGAGCATGTTGTGGGTCAGAAGGTTGTAAGACAGCTCAAGTTAACCTTGCGACTGCTGCTAAAAAGTTCAGGGCCCTGAAAAATACTCCTCTGCCCATCTCCCAAGGTGTGGTCAATGCTGGGAAGAACAAACGTGAGTGCGGGCAACACTTGGCAGTTCAGGCCTGCAAACTTTTACTCACATGAGTAATCCTTATTGTCTGATTAAGTCCCACTGCAGTCATGAGGGGAGGGGGTGCCCATGTAAACCTGCAGGAGGAGGAGAAGAGGCCTTAGCAATGGAAACTGTGCTGAGACATACATGGCAGTATTTTTGCAGCTCCTTCGTCTGTTTTCCACATTTCCCAGTCCATCCCTTTGTTTTTCGTCTTTCTTTTCCTCTAGTATTTGTCCTTGCCAGTGAGGCAAAAGCCCTTGGAAAGAACTGCCAGCCGTTTCCTGGTGGCCCACACACATCGCAGGCTGGATGTGTTGTGTAGCGATGTCATCGTGTGGCATTGCATCACATAGGTGCGCACAGGGGATGTAAAGACATAGAAACACCCTTAGGAGAGGCTGGGAGTAAGAAATATATTACAGGAAAATCTGTTTACAAGAGCTGTTCCAACTCAGTGTTACAGATCCATCAGCTGCTCAGGCTGTTCAGTTCTGTTCAGTCTGCACAGCAACTCACAGGGTCAGTCCAGCACGTACTGCTGCCTCCTTGAACAGCATGTGTAGGAGAAGAGGCTCTTGCTTCACTACTTCCATCGAAGGACAAGTCTTACCTGCAACCTGCTTTTAGTGACTAGCTGCACTTATGTATGTAAACCACGTAACGAATAAAATATCCCAAAGGACATATGGACAATTTGCAGAGCAAAACCAAACTCTCTGTTGTTCCTCACTGTTTCTTTCCCAGCACCGTTCTCTTAAACAAGCATGCAAAACAAATATGGCTTACTTTTGGTTTACTCTGAAGCAATGCATGCGCCCACACCCACACACACCCATTCCCACAGCATGAGCTGTAAAATGGCTTCCAGCCCTGTGGCTTATGATTTATGTTCAGCTTCAAACAAACAAAGATATACGTAAAGGAAGATACAACGCTGCGTTTTCCTGGGTTCTCCTCTGCGGCAGAACTGCTTTATGGTACCTCCTGTGCCTTGTCATATGTTCTTCATTTCTGGTGAACCCTGTGAGGGCTGAAGCACTGCAGAATCCTCAGGAGTAGGGAAATGCCAGAATTATAAGCATAGAAATGATTTTCAGCAGACGTCCTGAGTTAAGAGGCAAGACTTTCAGCCAATATCATGACCTACTTGGATAGCAGGGAGCAGACCACAGACAGTGTCAGATTTACGTGTGAAATCCTATAGATTCTAACAATGTTGGAGAGCTACAGGTACCTGGAGTGCTCTGTTTATTATGCATACTTTCAGAGGTACTGGAAGTACAAGCCAAGTTTGTAGTGCTCATGGTGCCAGTCCCTCCGCAAAGACAGAACGACTAGTTAGGCAATGGGGAAGAGGGGAAGCAGAAAGGCAAAGGTCATACACTGGCCCTGCGACCAGAGCCCCCATCTTCCAAGTGCTGGAGAGACATCACAGCTACCTGCCTGGCACTGCAAGCATGGCATCCTTCCAGCTACATGAAGTTCGAACACTACTTATCACCACCACCAGCAATGTCCTGCATGCCCTTCACTGTAACTGGTGGATTCCTGCTCCTGAGCATGTGGGGCTGAATAGACCTGCGGCCTCCCACAGGCTGGATGGGAGGGAGAACGATGAAGAATCTGTTTCTCTTTTTAGCTTCAAAAGGCTCATTCTTGGGTGACTGAGACTGAGACTGAGGAAGACGATATTTTCCTTTTGCTGGGAAGCAGTTCTCACCATCTACTTAGCAGGAAAATCTCCTGGGCTGAGGTCACAGCAACCAAGTCAAAGTACAAAGACATTCCTCTGAAAATTAGAGAGAAAGACCTTATTCTTTTCCTTTTAATTGCCATTTCGTACCTTCAGCGGTGCAATGTATTTTGCAAAGTGCTTTGCACATGGTAATTAAGCCTCATAACATCCCTCACCTTAGGAAGGACTGTCACACACTGCCCAGACAGAGAAATGCAAATACACAAAAGTAAACATCTTACCTCTCATCTCACAGTGAACACGTGGCACAGCCAGAAATGAAACCCCTAATAACTGAGCTCATCTCTCCCTAACACCTCCAAATAAATGAGAAAACTCTTTTTTGCTCAGCAGTGACAATCTAGTTCCTATTCTACTGCTCTCCTACTAGCCAGCCCTGCAAGCACAGAGGCTGAGCGCAGAGGGCACAGAGACCAGACTGTCGCTTCAGCTCTGCAGGTGCTCCAGCCTAAATGGAGAGGAGTCAGTAACACATTGCTAAAAAATTCAGGCTGATATAAGACCTGTTCCACGGGGAGAAAGAGACTGTCAGTTTGCAGGCCAGCCAGCTTGCTGGGTAAGATATAGGTTTCTCTGCAACTCTAGGGCCCATTTATCATCAAAGGCCTGTTTATGTACCAAGAAATTGCTTTTCTGAGCAGCGGGTTCCTTTTCAGAGTAATGGAAGTCGACTGGGGAGTGATGGGATTTTTTACAGATCTCCCTCTTTCCTGAGGAGCCACCATTTCTATTTCTCCCTCGGCAGTTTCACACAACCTGACAAAGACCAACAAGCTAGTGCTTTCCCTGAGTGCTAAGCTCCTACGTTATCTCGATGAAAAATGTGGGACAAAAGGAAGAATGCTGACCAGCATTTTACTCTAGGTTAAATGGACATCGCTTCACCAAAGTCACAAGATTACTATCCCATTTGCTATAGGAGGACCAGCCCAGTGGCCTGTCTTTGCATTGCTAAGCTGCCTGTGCACCGTCTCTTTGCTTCTAGCCAATACCTGCACAAAGCAAAACACCAAGTTGCACAAAATTGCCCCAAGAGGAAACAGTTACCCATCATTACAGCAATCCAACAAGAATCTGAAATTGTACACCTGGTAATCAGAATTTATACAATGTAACTACAGGCCTTTAATGTTTTCTGTGAGGAAAGATGTATACTGCTGATTTTTTAGAAGTAGATACTGGTTAATTACTCTTTCCTTAAGCTTCCAAGGGGATTAGAGCTGGATAAACAGTGAAGAATAATACTAGCTGCCTTACTGCCAAATTTAAACGATGTTAAGTGCTGACAGTTTGTATTTTTCTTTGCCCCTAAACATTCACATGAAGGCTTGCTGTCTCTTTGCAGAGCATCAGATCATGCACATGTACTAAGACTGCACACAGGTCTCACTGAAGGTCTCAATTTCAGACACACCAAAATGCCTCCTGTCCTCCACAGTGCAGAAATGAACTGCAAAAAGATGATAGACACTTTGCCCTCAGCCACTCACTCTGGCTAGGCTTAACCTTCAGACTCTGTAATAAAAGGCAGCATGGAGCTCCTGGCCGCAGGAGTAGCACTAGGGTGAGCTGGGTCACAGAGAGACCCTCTTCAAAGAGATTGGCAGAGGGGGGACATTTCCTGACATCTCCGTACGCACCTTGCTAGTAATCCAGGAAGCAAAACGGGACAAAGTGATGGTCCCCATGTCTCTCCAAGAAGCTGAAGCAGCAGCACGCAGAGATCTAAGGGGCTGTGTCCTACACCACCACCAAAGCTAAGCTCCTGGGACACACACCACAGCCAACTCCTCTGGCTACTTATGCTGCACACTGCTACCTCCGCTAGTTGTTCCTGGAAAACAGTGATGGTCTGAAAAAGGTTAGCCAAAAGTACCAATCAAGATCCCTTAAAAAAGAGATAATTTTATGAAGTATCAGCGCCTGCTTTGATGTTCTTAAAGGGAGGGGAGGAAAGGCCACATTAATTCAATGCATTTGTTTGTTCTGAAATCACTTATTCAGCTCTGAGAGGGTCTGATTCCTTCAATGTACCTTCTTAAAATAATTCAGGGAATTCTAGCTCTTCCACGCAGACAGGACCATCTCTCCTTCCTGATGAACTGGTACCTCACTTCAATTTGTGCTTACGTATAATAAATATGCAGAGCTGAAGTTGCTGGTATTTGTTTCTAGAGGGGTAAGGTCACTCACTGCCTTGACTCCAGGCCTGGAGCAACATCACTTGCTCTTGTCCTTAATGATATTACGAAGCCTGTGCCCTTAAAAGACTTCTTATCAGCAGCAGAAAAAAGAAACGCCTAGGAGGTTCCAAAACCTCATGTCTGAAGGCTTAATAGGTTGATTTATGAGTCTGGGTCTCTCCCACTGTGGCTCAGAGTAAATGTTCAGTTATGATTTTGTCAAGAGCTGGCTGATCATTTCCTGCTTTGTCAGCTTTACTAAAAGGAGCAGCCTCTGTTCCTCTTCCAGAAGCACGGCCTCTCTGATAAGAATAACTTGAAAAAACAAGAGCGTTCAAATTCCAAGCACCAATTCATCATTAGGCCCAAGCTCCTTTTCATTAGATCATTTTAAAAAGCCTATGCTAGACAAGGGAGATAGAGCTAAACAACATGGAATAAAAGCAGCTGGATCCCGAATGAAACATGACAAGTGCTGTGCTTGCATTCGGTCAGGGAAAACGTCAGTTCTTACCTGACATTAGCAGCCAACCTGGCAGTCTCCAGGAAGGACAGGGCAGGGGGACTTCTCAGGCATGCTAGCAGCCGAGGATAAACATCAGGCACTCTGGAGGTTTTAGCACATGCAAGTGGCAAAATGCCTTGTGCTCTCTATACATTTCGCAGCTCTATTTCCAGAGAGTGGGCACGCACGACCCGTGAATAAATTTTTCCTACTCTTAGTTGGACACAAAATATGGGAGGCATGTCCTGGGATGGGACATTCATAGTAAACCAAAGGACAGCTGGGCCACAAGCTCTAAAAGGTTAAAGGGAGGTGTGGGAAGTGTCACAGCGGCTGAGCCAGCATATATTTTGTGCAAGATCTTCTAGCACAAAATCTGGTTTTTAAAGTGTGACGGGGAACCTCAAGTGTCCATGAATTTACCGGCATCATCCAAGAGGCACTTAGACGTGTAAATAAAGCAGCTGTGCTCTTAGTCCTGGCTCCCAGCATGTAACCCCTATGCAGGAACAAACTTTGTCAGCTCTGAAAAGGATATAGGCTGGTTACACAAAGGTGAGTGGCCCCACAGGTGGCATGTTATAAATGAAAGAAACACTTTAAATGGTTTAAGGGCACTAACCGGTTGTACTAGACGGCAGATCTGAGGTGGGTAATCCAAGCCTAAAGCAATCCAAATGTACCATAATCCAAGGAGTTTTGGTTTGGATATGCTGGATGCACACATGGGTCTTTGGGGGACACCTCATGTTGACTTTTAAGAATTCCTGCTAGTCAGTACAGAAACGTCCTTGGAAATTGTTATGTACAATAAGGCCAACATGTAGCCTCCGAAAAATAGAAGCAAAATTAAGCAGGTATTCCTTTATGAATTACTGAAGAAGCTGCATATTCCAACGAATTTAGGAACAAAAAACACATCTGAAGTGATGTCAATAGAGCATATGGAATACAAAAAGATTAATAAACTGAAGTAAAAATGACCGCAGATAGAAGAGATGTGAAAAAGGTGTGGAAAAAGGTACAGAGCAAGCTGGTATAGCTGTTGCTAACCTTTCCAAAGAGAAATCACTATAACTAAAATAAAAAAACCCCACCCGTCTGATCCCCAAGTATCTGAGAAACAGAACTTGCTGCTGCAGGATGATATTGGGAGAAAAATCCTAAAAAAACGCAAGACTGAAATAAGACTCAAAGAGTTAGTCTCCAGGGTGTACTGTTTGCCAGGTACATTACTGAAAGGAGCCAATTCTATGTACTCTGAAGCTCCCTTTGTTCAGTCACACTAGAGACAAAACACTAGGTTAAACGGAACACTGATCTTCTTGGAAAGGGTCATTCATATGTTGCTAAAATACTATTAACCTTCAAAATGGTTTGTATTTTAGAAGGTGTCTGTTATGCAAATTCAGTGAAGATATTTTTCAGGCCCAGGCCCAGCCCCAGGTTGTTTAAGATTAACTACTTGCTATGTCAGGAAGAAACAAAGCCAGCGAGGGACTCGGGAAAGGAGGTACTAAGTGTTATCTGAAGGTGCCCCATGGTAACATCCAAGGTATCACAAAACCTGCTATTCATCACCTGGGCTCTCCTGTGAAGATAGAAGTTCGGTGCAAATGGAGAACGTGCCTTAGGGTGCCACTACCTGCGGTGAGCACACCAAGGGAATGCCTGTGACAAGCGTTAGTGCGGTTGGTGCTCTGCAGAGCTGGGGTCGTACATTGCATGGCTTCAGTGGCAAAGTTTATGTTGTTCCAGGTCGTTGAAGTTATTAAGGCGAAAAAAATCTCTAATCAATGTCATTGTATTCCCATCAACAGCCACTGCAGTATCTGACACAGACTGACAGCTTGAGGAGCAAGGACACATTCCTTCAGCTCCCCTCCGGACAAAGAAGAGATGGTACCTAGGATCATGCTTTATATTTTTGCTAAATAACACACCACGAACTGTGTAATTTCCTGAGGCTAGGCTCACCTCTATAATGAAGTAATTCCACAAACAAATTTGTCCCCACACAGAAATGTGGCACAATAAAAAGGGATCATTTACTCTTAGCCTACACCAACCTCAAATAATTCCTTGGAGTTGTGAGAGTAACTTCCTCTGCTAATATCTTCCTCGGTGTATTGGAAAGATGAGGCTTCCAGAGTAGTGGCTTATGTGAGCTACCTGTGGCTTGCACTCTCTCTCAGGCTGCTCTCACTCACATGTGTGCATGTATGCACCATTTTATTTTCTTTCTGGCCCAAACACCCCTCCTTTGGGGGAGACACACTGCTAAGGCAGAACCCGCTGTGTTCCTTACCCCCCACGGTCCTATTGACTCTTACAGAAAGAAATCAAACGGAGTGCAATCACGCTAAGAAGGAGGCTAAAAGACACTACTGTGCCACTCCTGTGCCTCTGAAATTTGAACGGACATTTCTGCGAGCAGGTTTTGCCGGCCAGAACTGTTCACTCAGCCTACAGAAAACTGCAGAATCGTATGATCAAAGGGGCTGTCCCCCCCGAAGAATTTGGACTGCCAGAGCTGTCCTATAAAGGAAATACCATAAAAAGCAGAAAGTTGGGTGTGTCTGTGCAGCTATCTGCCTCTTTTAATGCTATCATGCCTGCATGTAGGTGAGAGACAAAGGGGAAATCTGCAAGTCCACAATGCAAGGATTAGACACTTTCTTTGCTAAATCCAGAGCAGAAAAAATGGGTGGAGAGACCCACTGCTGCTGAGCGCTCAGAGTGCTGTACTGCCTCAGGATGCACATGATCCATCTGTGTGGAGTGAAATGCCAGCAGTGAGTAGAAAAGACGGGCAGAGAGGGAAAGAAGACGTGTCACTTGTTAGCCTACAAGCTCCCCCCCTTCTTAGTGATAACCATGAACAAAATACACCTCTCTTTCCAAAACAGGTTAAAAATGAGATTTCTGCTGAAACACCGACATTTTTCCACATGGATAGCAGCTGGTTTTGCAGCACGTTTTCTCTAAATGTTTCCTGCTCCTATGGCATGTGGGTAACTTCAAGTGTGACAGAGTTTGTATCGCTAACACACCTTCAGACAATGGCATTTATTTACCAGTGTGTTGTCTGCATCCTGCCTAGGAGATGCCTAGATGCATGGATAAAGACACTGGAGACTACTCCATGCCACTACGCTTATGGCAGGTAAGCATTAGGTTTTTTGGAAAGGCTTGAGAAGAGTCCAGGCTAGCATATGTTACAGTGACGGCTGTAAGCCCACAGCAACTTCACCCTGTTGTTTTTTATGCTCTCAAGGGACAGCTACAAAGATGAGAAAAGCACTTATGAGCTCCAGGGCACACACCTATACACCGCTCGCTCCAGGATACAAAGAAACCAGAGTACGGTGCTCTCTCCCACTTCATCCTATGGGACATGAAATCGCAGTCAATCTTCAAAAGCAGGCATTTGAGAAAACATTTTCAATTAAAGAGCACAAATGAATGGGCTCCCACAAAGATCAAGTTCCAGCATTACTTGTCTGCTGTGTGTCAAGGCTTGTGCTGTACTCTGGAACTCTTTGTAATGCATGGAGCTGTTAAAAGGGCATAATAAAACTGCAAGCAAGATTATAATGCCAGTTCCCAACTTTTATTAAAGCAGGAGTCACCTACATTGATACTATGGGACGTAAGTTAGGCTAAAGAACTAGACCAATAGTGAGACAGAGTGAGCTAATAGGTTTGGAGACTAAAGTTCACTCGGGGCTCACAGCAGGTCTCTAATATTCTTAGGGTTCCCCCCACCCCGCCAAATCTCAAAGCATCCATCATGCTTTGGAAAAGCCAAGTTCTCACTCGGGCTTTCCTGGCTGCAACTAAAAGGGCCACATCACACAGCTCTCCTTGAGGTGCTCCAGGGGAACTGGAAAAGCAGCAAAGAAATGGCAACATGAAATCAAAAGATGAGAATTATTCACACTAAATCGTCTCCCTTCAGTTGTCACCCCCAACCTCCTGCTCCAGCAAAGCAGAGTCAAAAACTGCACTGGAAACAAAGCCCTCCTTTTGTTCTCTAAAGACTAGAAGTCTTTTTATATTTAAATGAAAATCTGTCAAACTAATTAAGTGAATATGTAACGGTCTCATTTTGTACTCATTAGAGAACATCATAATGGCCATAAATTCCTCTGACGGAGCATGTATGTGTGAACATGAATGTCTGGTAATGTCTCATAAACTTCAGGCGGGACTACGTCTTTTGTCTTTAGGTTAGACCTTGTAAGACAAACAAAAGCTGCAGTATTGCATAAATTAGATGCAAAGTGCTACGTTACAGCAATATTATAAGCATGATTCTTGTGCACACAAACAAACCATGGGACTCAAGTGATGGTTCCCACCGTGACTGCAATGTGGCCCTTGTGTAGGTCTGTAATGTGATGCATTGTCCGAGATGATGTACAATTTTCTGCTTGAAGATATATGGGCAATACAGCTGTTGCCGTGGATTGCTCTGAAAATACTGTCAGTATAACTTCAATGGGATGTGACATTCTTGGCATTTTTTTGCTTTTTGATATCCATAGATAAAAGGAAGAAAAAGAAATAAAGAAATATGGACAAGCAGCACTGAAATAAACGTGTATCTATTTTATATCTCATTTATAATTCACATTCTTTTTCACTTGTTTGCCTTTAGCAAAGAAACTTTCCTCATGTACTGGTGATGGATAACTTTTGAAATAAAACTGGGTTGGAATTAAAACAGATCCCAGTATGAATGAAACAAATGCATGAAAGACCAGCTAATGCTACATGTTGGGGCTGAGGCGGAAAATATTCAAGAACATTAAGGATTCCGGAGACCTGCTGCGGTGCAGGAACACCAATAACAGCAGCTACATATTATATAGAGAAATGAACTCGGGGGCAACAGGAGACAGAGGATACAGACAGCTCGTGTCCTCATCTCAAGCTAGAGGCACAGTGTCTGCGTTTAAATACAGATGGTGGGTAAACTCTTGGATGCGACTAGGCTGCTAGAGGAAGACTAACACAGACCTCGTGATCGTCATGGTCCCCGGCATTTCCAGCTGCATCAGCTAGGAAAGACTTGGAAGTTTGGACCAGCAGTTCTCCTACCATGGAGCCAGCCTCCACGTGGAATCACCATGACATTTCCTGTCACAAGGGTTTTGTCCAAGTAGGTGTGTTAAGGGGCTGTTTTCTGAACCTTCTCTACCGGCCACTGGCTGAAGCAAGATCTCAAATTGGGTGAATCAGTAGGATAGTCCAGTATTACATGCCGCCTTACGAAGCTATGAATTGGGAAACATTTCTGGGGAGGTCAGATACAAGGAACAGGCAACTTCCATAGCCTCTTCCTGGAACCAATCAGTAGCTGTTCCTAGAACTGAGCGGATTGGAGGCTTTAAATTTTCTCAAGATTTAACAACTTTTGTGGCTAGCTCCTTGTGGGGTGAAGAAAGACAGACTGACAATGAGGGAGAACTCCCCCTTCAGCAGGCGGCTTCATTAGACAGTTATTCTTCTGCAGACATTTCTCCTCTCCACTCTCAAAACTTTGATGCTTTTCAGGGTGGAAGAGAGTAATGAAATGATGCAAAGGAAATGATTCATTTTCCTTCCTCCCCCATCCCCAAAGAAGATTATAATGCCATGACAAATGTTG
>NW_008824804.1:880345-884942 GCF_000699105.1 Pygoscelis adeliae
TCACACAAAACTGTGAGATGAATGGATGCTCTCTTGATGCCATGGGCTGGATTTTCAGGGGTAACGTGGCCCCAGGAGCTGTGATGGGAGCGAGTGATCTTTACAGGAAGGAGAAACCTGAATATCACAAAAAGTCTCCACCCCTTGCATTATGCTGAGGCATTATGCTCCAACTGTGTAAAAGCATGAATAGGCCCACAAAATCACATGAGCAGGTTAAAAGTCATCTACTTGTCACAATTAGTATATGCAGAATTTTGACTTGCCTTCTAGGCTTTGAATCATGAGAGCTAGAAACTTGAAAAGCAGATAACTTCACAAACCTCCTGGGTAAGGAGCTGGAGCTTTGAAGCAAGTATTGGATGTCACATAAACTGGCAATAGCACTCTGTCTCAGTAAAGAATCAAGCCTCCATTTCTGTTTTCATTTTAAAATGTTCTTCAGAATGGTGCAAAGTACAAAACTGTAATAAACACTGAAGAGAGAGAATGAGATTGAACCTTACTAGCGCTCAGTCACCTACAACCTTCCTTTACTGATCCCACTGTCCAAAAATAAAACAACCCAACTTCGCTTATTTCCTTACAGCTGGGGGATGTGGGAGCATCCATGCATGGACGAAGGGTCTTATTTGACATTACAACAGCTTTCAAGCAGAGAATACAGCAAATCAAAGAAACGAAAGGTATAACTTTATGCGAAGGTATAGTTAAATTGTGTCAGATTTTGTGTCTACTCAGTGCAGCTCCTAACATCCATTTGCAACTTGCTCTTGTTCTTTGCTTTTTCCAGCTAGGCCAGAAATACTAACAGCCTCATGCCTGTAGTTCAAGCTGGCAACTAACAGACCATGGTCCCCCACTGTTAAAAAAATGTTTCTGCGGAGGAAGAAGAGACTAAAGTTGAAAGGAGCATTGCACAACCCATAAAAATACCCATACTGGCTCACTGAAGAAATAAGCACAACTGAAGACACCAAGTGCTTGATTTCAAGTATTGTTTTCTACGCCTTACTCCCCTGTTCTTCTGCAGGTCATTTACTGGAAAGGAAAGGCTGTAAGAGCATGGTTATGACTGAGTAAGCTCCTGATTAAAGCTAAAGCCCAAATCTCTTGTTGCAGAAGCATTGCCGTTTTCCCCGAGATCAAAAGTAAAGGAAAAAACATATGAGGAGGTGAAAGGCTAATGGCTCCTGAAAATAGTTCGGTGGTGATAGGGCTGAGATTATTTCTTTGAACAACGTTTCTCTCATTAAAAGCAGGTAGGTATCAGATTTTAATGACTTGTTTTTTCCCATCTTTGTAGGACCAGAAAGACTTTACTTCCCTGTTCTCCACAGCCGTCTTGCAGAAGAAATGCTTTACCTGCTTTCTTATCATGGTTAAATGATACCTGCACTTGAAAGCAGGATTTTTACCCTTCTCTACAACCTTAGGCAAATATACCTAGTTCTCAGAGAGCTGACAGGAAAGCAAATCACCTACTGCAAACGGACAGCTGTCAAGTGATAATAAATACCTGTAATAGGGAGAGTTTCATCCCCCTCCATGTACCTACCTGCTTTCACTGAAATTATACCCTCCTGTCTGTGATCAAGCCACTATAGCTGTGTGCCCAGCTTCAAACACAGCCTTGAGCACTTGGGGGGGTGGGTGTCTGCTGTTTTTCCTTCCCTCTCCTCTTGCATGACATCTCTTCGCGAATGGCATGAAACATCTGAGATCTGTTTCGGTTTGCCACCTCCCTGACTCCCTCTTGTCTATGGGGGCTTCTCTGCAAATTTCTGTATTTATTGCAGGCTGTTAGGCATAGAAAAACTAAAGAAATCAATATACTGTTTGGAAAAGTTAAATAGCCCTAACTTCTGAATGTCTCACCTCAAACCTCTTGAAACTCTCATGTAAAATTACAACATATAACTCTTTGTCTTAAAGGAATTAAAACACTTGCTTAAAAACAATCCACTTTTCCGAGTCACAGCAAGAGGTTGAGCAATTTGCAGGAATGAGGCCACAGTTACTTGACAGCAGGAAAAAAAGTTAAGGTGTGGGGAGAAAAGAAGTCTGCATTTCAGAAGTGAATTTCCAGGGGAAAGGAAGGAGTAAAACCATTCACTCAGACAGACAGTTCCTACCCCTGCTGCCTGAATAAAGGCTCTTTCAGCATTAACCCTTCCCGGTGGCATGCTGTCTCAACACTGTTGTCTTTAGGAGACAGAGTTCTTGTGTGGCAAAATCTTCCCTGGCATAGAATTTTGTATCTCTCAGTAACACCAGTGATGCTGAGCTATCTATAACCTCCGAGAATCCGGTCCCACCACTTCACTATGCAGCAAAGCCCCTTAGCTAGAACAGAAGTGCTCTGGGGCCTGAGGAAAATGATAGGCACAACAACGCGATACATTGGGGTTATTTACACCAGTTACATATAACCTTGGCATCTGTAATAATAAGGCAGAAGTGGTCTCTGTTTTACCAAGAAGGATAACCAGGTGGCTACACATCCACTGGAGATTTTACTGAATACACCTCATGGCAAATACAGATCCACTACTGATTTGAACAGAACGAGATTTTGGCAATTAACAATAAATTACACACATCGGCTCATGTTCCTAGACTGTCACAGCTCAGAAAGGAAAACGCCTCCCCAAACCAAATACAAGCTGAGCTCTAAAAGACCTTTTCTCCTTTAGCACACATCACTCCATAGCAGGAATCCCAGCCCCGTTCCTGCTTATTCATGAGTATGCGTATGCAGGAGCGGGAAAGAGGGCAAGGAAGAATTTCTTTATGAAAAAAAAAAAAAGCAGCCCCATTCTTGAGATGCTGTTGCTATGGGCCTGCGGGGTTCACAACAGATGGCAGTGAGAGCCATCCCCGCGCCTCGCTCTGAAGCTGTCCACTCAAGCATACCATTCGCATTCCCCACATACCTCCGGCCCCGCGGCTTCGGCACAGGGCGGCCCGTCCCCCTCGACGCCCCGCCGACCTCTCTCCTCGAGGTGCCTGGGCCAAGCCGTGGGGCCGGGATGCAAGCAGTAGGCCAACATTCAGTCCTCCTGCCCCCTCTGCCTTTCGCCATCCCTCTTCATCCCCGCATTTTCCCACAACTGAGTTGTGATATACAATTTCAATACCTTATCTTCTGAGAGTTTGAATCACTGGGAGAAAGCAGTTTGTTAACTGGAGGCTCAGTCCTGGACACTGCCAATTTTTGCATCCTCGCACTGGCCTGAATCAGGGTGAAAGAGAAAACAGCCCCTTAGGGCCTGATCCAGACAAGGGCTGTGCATCTTCCTGCTCCCTGGACGGAGGAGGCAGCAGCCTTCAGGATAACGGCTTGAGGTGAAGAAGGCTGGATCAAGGCAAAGACATCCTCTTTGCTGCAGAGGACATCATCACATCCAAAACACTTTAGAGGAGCACAGTTCAGAGCCAAGGTCACTGCCTAACGGGTGTTATTAACAGCTAAAAAGGGTGAGAGAAAGTGTGCAGAGGGAAAACAATGTAAAGATGGAGTGAGAGAAGTACCAGGTGGGGAAAAGCATGATTTAAGCAGCAGAGATGTCCAGGTGTAGAGAAGAGAGACACCAGAAACAGCATCAATGAACTCCAGGTACAGCATTCTGTCTCGCTGCTCCATCTAGTCTAGTGTAGGGCAAGATTATCTGCAAGAGCCCCTAAAATATGCAAAACCCTGTTGAGAAGTCCCCGCTGCTGGGGAGTTCATGGTCTCAGCCTTCCTCTCTGCGCCCTGCAAAATCCTGCCTGAGAACCAAAGCGTGCCTCTGACCGCACAGCAAAGCTTTCTCAGCTCCCAGGGCACAACCAGGCTAAAGAAAAATCAATCCACCATCACTTCTGTACACACGTTTGACACAATCATATGGTTCTGGTCTCCTAAACCCAAACAACAGACGTGTTGGCTCTGCAGTAAGGAACTGGAATGTGATTTGCCTGTTGCTTGCTGATCACACGTAAGAGGGCTCTTTGGGGCTTATTTGCATTTGGCTGCTGGAGTCACTGTTTTTTTCTTTTTTTTGGGGGGGGTGGGTGTGTTACAACAATGATGGATACAAAGCAGCAGATGCTGTAGGCTAACCACGAAGAACGACGCTGGACATGTGCAGCTGGCCATTTGCATTGTGCTGAGCTGCAGGGCTGCTCCGAGGCAGCCTGGGAAATGTTCTCACTGCTCGTCGGCAGGTTCAACCAAATCCTTCGCCACTCTCCTTTATGGCTGTGACTTGCCTGACCCTCCTAAATGTTGCCCTTCCAAAGCACCGGGGGATGAAGTTTTTTTCTGGTTCATTTTTCTTCTGATGCAGACAAGGAGCAAGCATTAAGTTTGAGAGAAGACTATGACTTTTGCTGAAAGTCAGTTTGTGTGACTGCATGTGCAGTCTTTTCTGTGCAGGCATGCAGGAAATTTTCCCTCCCTCACACACACAATGGTTTAGATTTGGTATTTATGAGCTTAAGTTAGAAATAAAGGAGGAATGAAGTTTCCAGGTGGCTCTTTCTTTCTTTAATCTTTTCTATGTTTCTCCCTCTCTCTCCCTCTCTTTTCTA
Organism: Pygoscelis adeliae; assembly: GCF_000699105.1. Classification (NCBI taxonomy): domain Eukaryota; kingdom Metazoa; phylum Chordata; class Aves; order Sphenisciformes; family Spheniscidae; genus Pygoscelis; species Pygoscelis adeliae. Next base: position 884,921 of record NW_008824804.1, read on the forward strand.
TCAGTCTTTAAAAAAATTCCTG
>NW_008824804.1:884981-927250 GCF_000699105.1 Pygoscelis adeliae
TGGGATGCTGGCACAGCCCTGAAGTGCCTATGCACATGGGTTGCCCTATAACAGCCAAGTTGCTACGATTTATTGTTAAATGGTCCCTGCAGGCTGTAATTTCTAAAAAGCAGGAAGAAATGTCCAGGCTTTGGCAACTGAGGTAAATGTTAATATCTGGTATTTCTTCAGTCACTTGGGTTTCTATGAGGTATTGCCTTTAACCCTTTGAAGGCTTCAGAAAGACTTACCTTTAAGACACTATAAAACAGACCAGAGAAAACAGTAACATCACCCCCAGATTATTTTTTCAATTCACTTGAAGGAGGCGATGACCAAATCTCTTCAATTCAGGCATCTCTTCAAATTTCAGATACTACGTACATCACCTTTCTTCACATTATATACCACAGAGCACTGAATCGCTCTGCTCAAATTGTGCCCAGGAACAGAGAAGAAATACATGTCTGGCTCATCTACAACCTGATATGAAGACCACAGGAGATGTCAAACCACTCAAGCAGGTAGTGGCTTAGGACCCAAGCTAATCCCTTGCCCGTACATGATTGTCCACACTAATTTATAGCTGAACAATTCATTTGCAATACTGCCTGCCTGCAGTCCCCCTCAGGAAAGAGTCACAGCACGCGAGAGTTGCATGCGAAGTAGAGAAGAGCTGATGCCGTCCTTTGCAGAGCTCCCTGCAGCCTCGTGGTGTACATACATGGGTCCTCCAGTGAAGGATAGGAGGTTCCTCACATCACTGCAGCTTGGGAACATGCCCACCCGTGCAAGCATCAGGCCATGCCTCAGAGTGATGGGATCTGTGCTGTAAAACAGCCTTTTCCTACATGCTGTGGATCTCTGTCAGCTCCACTGCCTCAGGAGTCTCTAGGGCCGACTAGTTTTACCCTTGATGGCATGTACTTAAGCAAAAGTGTGCTCCTGCGAACAGGGAAACATATGCAGGCAGGAACATACAGGCGCCCACCATGCACGTCTTCCTCAGATGGGACAGCTGGCTTGTGAGAAGCCAGTGGGGTGCTCCAAGGACTGAAGCTGACAGCACATGGACAGTCTTTCCCCGGCCAGACGCTCCTTTGAATTTGGTTTTAAAGAGCTGGCTCAGCCAAGGTGAGGCAAAACGAGGGCAATCTAAAGTGACTGGGAATTGGCTACTGTAACCAGTTCTAGTTTTACTGTCAAAATCTCCCTGCTCTTTAAATATTGGACTAACGAGTGCATATTAGGCAAGGCAGTGTGCTGCACTCACAAGTCGTGGCTGCATCTGTACTTCAGAACAGGCTGTTTGAAGTTGATTTCCTTAAGCAGATAATCTACAGCCAAAAAATACTCCATTTTACACAGACACAGACACAGACCCCAATATTCCACTAGCACCACTTCAATGGACTGGATCACCACATTGTAGAAAAAACACACAGTTACAACAATTTCAGCCGAAGCGCACAGCTAAAGGTTTGGTCCACATTCACAAAAAAACCAAACAAAAAACCCTAAAGTTAAAGATATCCTAACAGCAATGAAGCAGGTAATGAGTTTAAAGATTAGTTGATGGGTTTACTAAGGAGTTAATGTCTCAGGAAATAATCAAAATCAAAGTTCAATGAACTTAGTTTTATGATTCACAACCAATCTAAAAGGGCGTATAGGTGTGTATAATACACAACAGGTCCTCAATGAATGTAAATTTGTGCAAGCCCATACTGGAGCTATGCTGATTGCCATCTCTTAAGAATCAGACTCTTTCACATTCTCTTTCTGCTATCTGCAATGTTACCATATTAATCAAACAAGAATATATCCCAGACTGTACGGCTAGCCCGTCTGTATTAAACATTGACGACAAGTGTTGGCCTGGTTTGACACCCACTTTAAACAACTCTCAACTTATAAAAGGCAAAGGCCAAAAAGAGTGCCACTTACTTGAGCAGAGACTTTTCCAGACTATAAAACTGTAAAATGCGCCCGACATATCATGGTGTGTATGTGAGTCAGATCCTCCGCTCATGAGACTCAGCATCCCAAGTGCATGGCATTATTATTAGCACCCTTTGACACCAAGGGAGGGAATGGCCTTAAACATGCTGTACAACTCTGGAGGCTCTCAGAAGTTCACCTCTCCTGCGAGCTTCTGGCACTTTTCTAGCCTAAAGCCCAATAGATTTGCTTACACCGCTCAACAGCTTCACCAGTGACAGAACCTGAGCAATGGCACGGCACTGGCTCCCCGTTTGCTGCGAGATAGCTTACAATAGCAGCTGAAAAATGTCCCATGCCACTACCTGGACACTCATTTGCTCTGAAGTTTATGATGCTCATGACGTTTAGGACCAACAGCGTCCCTAAGACTCCTGTTCTCCCTCTCCCAAAGCCCTGCCGTGAGGTCTGACTGCCTCCACAGGCACAAAGCCGTGCCCGGATTGCTTTGCTGTAGCTGTTGAGAGGCTGCTTACCTTTTGAGACACAAGACCAAGTCTCAGGTATTTCCATCCTTGCGGCGGAGGCAGCCTGCCATTTGGCGAGCGCAGTCCTCGGAGGAGGGAATGGCACTACTGCCTCAGAAAGTGGAGAAACAGGAGCATAGCGAATAAGATAACAAGTTGCAGATACAGGTGCTGCGCACAGAGGCACCTCAGGACTAATCCCGCAGTGAAAAGCAGGAGGTTTGCTCAGCAGAGGCAGCTCAGATTACTGCCCTCCTACCAAGCAGTCGTCAGCAGGCCTGACAGACAGGAGCAGAGACCATGAGGAAAGGGGAAATTTGCTGAGTGAAAGTGCCAGTCAGCTCTGTCCTGACGCCCAGCAGATCGGTGGTTGGCGCCCTCTTATAATTAACACTGGGATTTTGGGGGAGAGAGGAGAAAAGAAACTAAATTCAATAAAGAAGTGTTTTCAGCCAGCCAGGAATTATTTCTTGTTTCTCTTGAAATTCACTATTCAAAGTTCATTTGAAAAAAGTAATTGGAAGTGAGAGTAGGGGATAAAAACCCACAGTGGAGGAGAGGTGTAGCAGGGACATCAGTCTCTATTGCTCACTGGCCCACAAGTTAGGGCACAGTAATTTGCAGGTTCAGGGTTGAAAAAGGTGCCCACAATGGTTCCCTTCTGCCAACCGTCAGCTCTGTGGGTCCCACTGCCTCTTCTCCTGTGCCAAAGCATCAGGCCTGAGCCCCGGCAGAGGAGAAGGCTGTGGGCACATGGCTCTGTACAAAGTCCATGGAAATACCACAGAAAAGTACGTGGCCCTCAACACACTGGACCCATGCTGATACAGAGGTTGTCAGCCTGATGCAGCCAGGGAGGTTCAGTTACCCTCTACCCAGCCAGGCTGCCTTAACATCCAGGAGAATGCTGAAAACATACATTAAATATATGTTACATATATTAAATTAACATGCTTTTCCTATGGGGAGGAAAATGTTTCATTTCAGGCCAAACAGAACACACAATTTCACTTCCGTTTCACCCTAAGTATTTTTTTTCCCAGTCAGGCTGTTAGATCAAAACATACGTTATTCACAATCTCACCCACGCTTTTTACCATACTTTCTCCAACTTCCATGTCCCCTTTACTTCAAGAGTCTGAATACATCGTCCCCTTCAATGCAGTTAACTTCCTGACACCCTACAGGCAGGAGAGCTGTATCTCCCTTTTATAAGGGAAGCGAGCATACGGAGTAATGCCACATGAAAATATCTATCAGCAGGAGGAACCAAACCCAGTGCCCCAGGCCCAACACCAACATACTGGAGGAGTTTCCCGTCTCCCCAAGACAGAGGATGGCACTTACTGCCTCCACTCTCTTCTTGCAATTTCACCTCACGATAGCATAATTTTTAAAAGCCTGGTAAACAAAGAAGACGTAACTCTGAGCTGAGTTAACTGGCTCTTTTCAGTGTCTGAAAGATTTATTTTTTAACCAATATTTCTGATTTTAATTAGCTTAGGCATTCCGTAATAGAAAAAAAAGTTATGGTGTACTTATGAAGGTATAACCTCCACGAAAATGTTTTACATACACGTACTGAAGACCAAGCCTGTCTCCCTTCTAATGCCAAAGTCAAAGCAGTCAGAAAGCTGAAGAAAGGGGTATTGGGAAAAAAAAAAATTCTATATTCTAGAGCTATTGGCGTAGCCAGTGTTTTGGCCAGGTGCATACACATGAATACTCTTTGTCCACCTGCATTTGTGCGAGTGAGTTAGGCTGCCTTTCGCTACAAACAGGAAGATTCGTGCATACAGAAGACCATTTGATACTGTCTGTGCGGTTTCTGCTCTTCATTATTCTTTTGACTGAGATATTCCATTTATCCAGCCACAAGGGAGAAACAATACCATGGGATTTGGATGACCCATACAAGCCTATTCATGAAAAAATGTAAAGTAGTTACAGTAACCACTACACCCTAACATCTGTTTTACTGAAGTAAATCCAGACAAACTCAATTTATATCAGTAGGATTACGTTAGTGTTCATTAGCCTTTCCTGACCCCACCTCCCTTTCAGAGGAAACCTTGGATCAAGCAGGAAAAGCATGGAAAAGTTTTTGAGAAATTGTTTTATATTCCAGGGTAACTAGTGTAGCTGAGCAAAATAAATATTTAACCCAGCCTAGGATATGTATACATCAGCACATATCAATGCCAGGCAATTAACAAACCCCTTATAAATCAATATTTATAGTCAGCTCTTGAAATTAAAGCCATGCAACTGGAGCTTCTTACAATAAAGATGATGAAATTCAGTTATTCTCAGTTCTCCCCCTGCAGCTGCCCTGTGAAGCTGTCATCCTGCAGTCCATTGCACCTGTACAGGTAACCAGAACCTCGCACAAGTCCAGGTATTTGCCCTATTGACTAAAGGTCAGCCTAGACACAATCACAGATAGAGAAGCGAGGCACAGATCAGTCAGAGAACACATGCTTGTTTGTTCGAGTTTTCATACTATCGTGATCTGATCCAGCTCCAACTTAATCCTCATGAAATTCCAAAAGAAGGAGATTCACACTCTAAAAAGCACTTTGTACGGCGCTGGCAGAAATTTCCCAGCTTTTCCAGTGTCACTTTCTGACAAATCAAACCCCAGTTTGATTATTGCCTGAAGAAGGCAAACTAATCTAAATGCACTCGGTGAAAGAAGCAGCTAATACAGAGTGGCAGTGGCTAGAAATCGCTGTGTTTCTAATGCAGTTTCAGGTGAGAGGTCAGTCTTTAATGTCCCATATAGGATAACACATTATGGTGGCTGGCATTTTTTTTTCCAAGGCATTTTCCCACTGTCCCCATCAGTGGCCTATATCTTTATTTCAAAAATCGTATCTAGATCTTCTTCACATTTACTACTCGCTGTGGGAAATTTCCTAAAAGCCTGGCAGTCCTAAGCTGTAGCTAATTAAATCCTAGACAGTAAGCCTGTTGCCAGTGATTTCAAAATTAAATTCTGTTCACCTCTTAGCTGTCTGCCCCGTGTTTCGCATTAACCCTTCTTAATGAGATAGGAACTCCAAACATCTTGATGAATGCACAGAAAACTCCTCCAATGAAAATACTGATGTTTGAGATAATTCAAGACTTACCAGTTTGATCCAACACACAAGAAAATTTTGAAGTCTTTACTTACCTGGAAACAGGCTGTACAGACCTCGGAAATACTGTACAAACAATGGGTCAGGACCCTGATGGGCTTTGGCTGGTTGCACCCATTTGCATCAGCTGAGGAGATGTCTCTTCATGTAAGACTCCAACTGAAGGCTCATTTTTGAGAGTGTTAAAAAGATGCATTGTAAAAGACCCCCTCCCTGTCCCAAGATATCACGCAACAGAGCATCAGTGACACCTGGCAGACGGGGAGCTGAGAAACAAGGAGACATGACCAAGGGCACACTGGAAAGCTGTGGAGGAGTTCACAACCAAACGTACAACAGCGCTAGTCACAAGACCACCCTGCCAGCCCTCTACCAGTGTTAATGCCAGCTTTGGCCTCTCAAGCTGTCAGTCTTAAAAATTCCATGTGCATGAAACCTTCCTTTCTCCCGTTTCCCCAGTCATCATCACCTAACAAAAAATAACCGCACCGCATAGCAGCTCTTTGGAAACAGAAACACGTTCCTGCATCGCTACAGAGTGGGGTGTAAGCCAATGCCTATTCTAATTAATTTCATTCACAAAACTTGGATTTATTCGATGCAATTTTTTGGCACACTGTCAAATACGACACAAAATTACATTAGTGTCATAAGAGGAAAGGATTAGTCCACAGAGTTCTTTGAAGAATTGTGTTGGCACTTGGCTTTTTGTAAAAATGCCAGCAGCTTCCCCTCTCTCTAGGGGAAATCACTGCTCAGTGAGGGTCTGAGCCAAAGCTTTTTTGAGTCTGTGGGAATCTTTCCACCAATTTCCATGGGCTCGAATCGGCTCTGAGCCTCAGATGTCAGCTGTACTGACATCTTCCTCCCACACTTTGACACTTTGATAGGGTCATTTATCAGGTAGAGTGGAAGACTTTTTTTTCCTTTTTTTTTTAAGCCTTAGTTATTAGCAATTTGCTGCCAAAAGAAGAACAACTTTGTAGCTATGGCATGGGTGTAAGTATTTGGGATGTCTGGGTTTAATTCCTGATCTTGCCACAAAGGTCTTTAAATGAGTTGATTAGAACCAGATTTGTCTGAAAACATAACACTGGCCATGCTGTGGCAGAGCGGAGGCCCATGTAGCCCAGCATCTTCTCCCTGACAGCACCTGAAAGCAGACATGTCAAGAAGAGGATAAGAGCAGAACTAATATACCCACATGTCCAACGTCCTCCCAGCCCCAGCAGTTTGCAGTGCAGCGACTGCATAAGCGTGAGACAGCCCCTGACACTTAGGAGCAGGTTTTCATCCACCATGGGACTGGTGTTTCCAGGGGTTGTATCCCTGGGTGAATTCTCAGTCAGCTCAGCGCCTGAATTAGCCAGCTTCCCTCTGACACTCCCAGTCTCAGGACTGTAGCATACTTCTCCTCTCAGCATCTCCCCCAGGTCTCATTGTTCAGACAAGGGGGCCCGGGGACAGGGATGTGCCAAGAGAATAAGCCGAATAACCCAAGTGACGCAGGGAATCTGTAGGGAAGCATGAAAACAAACACGCAGATTACAGTTATAGCCAAGGATAAGCCTAATCCTTCCTTTTTGTATAGTTTTTAGCACAACAGGAAAATGAGGATAATGTTTTCTATCCCCACTCCTCCTTTATTTGACTTGTATTTTTAGCCTAAGGCTCTTTGAGATGGAAAAGAATTGCAGGCACTGCTAAGCTTGAGGCAGACACAAACCACCAACCACTAACACTGAAAACAGAAAATCAACTGCCTTGAATACTGATCTTTGCTACGTTTGTATCTGTTTACTTACACCTCACTACAGAGCCGCCCCAGAAAGTGAGAGATGATACAGTCAAATGTCCTTCACTCTACATAAAACCTACCATGAGAACTGGGCAAACGCACACCCTTGGGCCAGGTAAAGCTGTTAGTAAAGCTGTTAGTAGGTATCAGGAGCAGTGGCAGCCACGTACTTTAATTGCGGTATCTCTCTCGACAGTGATGGCTAGCACCAGGCCCAAAACATCAGATCCCCATTCAAGCTACTGCTGATTTGTATGAGCAGAGGATTCGCTCAAGGGTGGCTTTGGAGAAGAGCAAGGATGAGGGGTGGCTTTTATTGTGCTGGTCTCAGAAGCACTAAGCTTGTGTGCCTTGAGCCTCAAGAGTGCAACAAGATGTTAGGGCAACTATATGCTATAGGAACTGAATGTACTTCATCTTTGATATAATATTGTATATACCACATAGATAATACTTGAACAGGCTTCCTATGGTTGCTTGTATCTGTATGATCAGATATATGGTAAGAACACACACGTTGCACGTCTTGGAGGTATGCAGTTCTGCTGTAAACCACAGCTCTTTTGAGATTCATACTTCGTGCAATCTCACTGGCTCTGCAAATGCAAGTGTCACCATCAGAGCCCCTCACATCCCAAGTCAGAACCTATGTGCTGGCCTGAACACTAAAAACAACACCCCAGAAGAGCTCTGCAGGACTCCTGCATGTCAGCGTGTCCAGAGTAAGGGCCTAAAACATTGGTAATTCTCTGCAGAAAATTTTTACTGTTCCACTAGCAAATTTTAATAGAGCTTTGCATTCATTAACCAAGACTGACTCTGGATCCAAGAGTTTAAAGAATCAAAGGACCAAGTCCTGACCTGAGGTAACTCATCTGAACTCCATTCAAGTCAATGGAGCTGCTTTACACCCACCAGGAACATGGACCAAACTGCCCGCGGCAAGCTCACTTCACAACATACTGTCGTCTCAACAAGAATGACTTCATGTTTTCACCTCTGCCCTCCCTGCACCAGGCAACAGTGAATGCCACAGCAACTCTAAGGAATGGCTTGTAGGAGGCCTTAGTTCAAACAGTGTTTGTGTTAGAAAGGGTGTCTGAGAGTTGTTGTCCCTGTGACTGTGGTTCCCTTCAGCATGATATTCGCAGAAGAGCTACATTTGCCATCATGCCTCAGTGATCTAATTGCTGCTGTTACGAACATGTTGAACGTAAAACTATGTAAACAGTGTGACGCTCTGACAGCCATTCTTGCTTACTGACCTGTGGAAAAGTCTATTTTTGGTAACTGCTGTAGGCCACGGTGGTTGCTGTAAAGCAGACAAGGCAATGCCCACATTTTGAGCCTTATCTTCAGCTGATACAAGCATGCACAACACAATTAGATCAAACTGTGACACCACTGAAAAGGCCTGGGTCTTTTTTTAATTGCACCCAACTCTGCTTAGATACTGAAGTTGGAGACGAAGCGACAGAAAAAAACAAGTTGGAAAAAATAACCCGTCTTTCACAATTAAACAACTAAGCCTTATTTCTGTGGCTTGTATCACTTATTGCCCAGTGATAATTTTAAAGGCTATTCCCCTCACTCACTCTGTTTACCTGTGGCAGTTTGATCTGGCTAGCAGGACTGAACACTCAAGCAGCGGTATGCTTTTTGCCTCATTGCTCAGGTATGAAATATATCAGAATGAAATGAATGTGCTTTCTTCTGGGCCAGCAGAGCAAAGTGTCCTAAAAAGCCCTGTATTAAAAAGCAGGGAAGGAGAAAACAGCTAATTTTGTTGTGCAATTCTAAACGTCTCAAGAATCAGATGGCATAAAAAGGACTAGAACGGACCACCAAGCTAAATCCACCTTGCCAGTGGCAAGCACACAAAAGATACTACCAGCAGGGTATGTGAGGCAGGAAATTGTAACTCAACTTAGCAGGGACTGGAAAATGCACCTAAGGTACACTCAATGAGGCTTTGTATTTCCCTGAGATGCAGAGTAGCTCTTCCTGGCTTATTCTGGCTTCAGCACAACGAAGTGTGAAGTATCAGCAAGCTTCCTCATAGCACACCAGTTGCAGACCTGAGGTCTACAGGAATGATCAAATACATACATGTCTGAGTCTACTGTCCCAGAAATTAATGGGCAAAACAAGTACAGGGAGGCAGCAAGGAATGGGCAGAAAGAAAGGAACTGGCTTTAGGAACAGCCTTTTAAACAGGTTAGATATGAGCAGCCCTGTTAAAGAAGCAGAGAAAGCAGGACATTTGAAAACTGCCATGGAGGGCTCCTGAGCTGGGGATGAGACCAACAAAATGCAGCTAGAGTGCAACCATGAAAAATCATTTAACAGTTATCTCCCAGATAAGGATCATCCTAGGGAATGGGCACAGTATTTACTTAACACTAGGGTTCATTTGGTCATTCTCTGCCTCTGCCCTACTGTAAGTCCACGAGCAAGGAAGCAGAAAGCGTGTAAGTTTACAACTTTACATGTCTCTCCTACTGCAAATTCCTCCCTGATGTCAGCAGGACGTTTGCACAGGAGTGAAAGGCAGACTATGGTCCTCATGTACTAACTACTCTGGTACTGGTTATTTATTTATAACCATTCATATTTATTAAGTACCCTTGTGAGATGATAGGTAGTTTTTACCATCTCTATTTATTTTAGTCTTTCCTTTCATACTGAATTTTCTCTGATTTTCCCTTTACAGTCCCCTCATTGGAACTATTCCCACTCTTAGCCTCCATTAAACTGATCAATAATAAACAGATGAAGACTGACAATGATGCATCAGTACTGAGCTTTGCAGATGGCATTCCAAGGGAAGTAACACATCATTGCACCAGCCTGTCTACAGACCTAGCAAGGTGTTCTAACATCAATTTTTGCTTAGTAACACAAGTAGAGGCTCGCTCTGCTGCTACTGGTACTAAAAGCTTACCTTTGTCCTAAAATAAAAAACAAGATTAAATAGCAATCTAGTATGCTACGTGGGCTACACAAGTGTATGGGGTGAGTCAAATGTATTCTGTTGGTCCTCTGTTTGATGGTCTCACTACAATACATCTGAATAAAAAAATCTGTGCTTTCTGTCCATTGTGATGTCTGGTGTCACCATCACACTGCTATAGAGAGCTCCTGAGTTTTTAATTTGAAAAACAAACCATCAAACCTTCAAAAACATGCTGACCTTGAATATGCTTTGGAAAGAACCAAAGCCACATACACCAAGCAGACTTTGCTATTGTTTGCATATGACTTTTAAGGGGTAAAGTCCATGTCAGTGTGAGTTTGTGTCACTGCTAAGCAAGAGCCCTCATGAATACTGAAATCACAGACTAAAAATTCAGGTCACAAGTGACTGGTCAGTGAGTTTTCAGACTGCTGGTATTTGCAGGAAGCAACCTTAATCCACTTCAATTAAACCATCATGGCCAATTTACAAAAATCAGCACCTCAAGCACTCCAAAAATAATTTATTTTCAGATGATGTAGTACTGCAAAACATCATCTTCGTGTCCACACAACAAAAAACAATCCCAAGTGGGAAGCACACTAGTGCTTCCTTTACCAGTCTTAATGACTAAGCTCATTATGTCTGGGGTAAAGATAATCTGCACATCCTTGGTGCTGTAGCTTTACCTCACGTCTGGCTTGCAAACCTTTGTTTGTTCACATTTCATCACACAGATATGCTGCCTGCCCAGCAGCATGCCCCTAACTGAGATGAAGGCTCCACGTGGCTCAGGTTCTGTACTGAGCTGCTTTCCTTAATTTGTTTCTTTTGCATCTTGCCTCATTTCATTTCATATTGTCAGAAGCTTTTATTTAATGCAGAAGGTCACTTTCCCCTCACTGCTTTCCTCTTTCTCACCACTCTCCTCTGGGATCCTTCTTTTATCCCTTCTCATCCACTTTCCCTCTATCACTGGAGGCAAAATCTTTGTCTTCTACCCTGCCATCAGCTGGCCAGAGTCCTGAGTCTGGCCACCTTTGGTAACAGAGAGAATTCAGAAAAGCTTATGACCCACTGCCCACAAAGCAGTCAGGACCTCACATTTTTGTTCTTTTGCTGCTTTCATGTCAGCACTGCAGGGTCAGCTGGGACTGTGTCAAATTACCTGAACTGAAGGCTGGGCTCTTAGCTCGTAATTGCAATTTTTCAGTTCTAAGTTTATGGTTTGTCACTGAGCTTTAAATGTGCACGAAGCCCTTAAAGTACCTTGGCAAGGGAATAGTATGTGAATGTAATACCTCTTAAAGTTAACATGCTTGTTCTTTCTAGTGGTGATGAAATGAAACCATGAAAGGCTCCGAACCAAATTTTCTTCAAGTTCACAATAGTGTTCCAAACCAGGAAAACATCAAATACCCTTGCATACTCATTAAAAAGGAGAAGAAAAGGTGAAAAGGTCTTGGGAACTTAAAAATAATGGATAGAGAAACTATTACATTACACTGTGAAGTGTAATTTCGGAACATAAAACACTGCTGTCTGACTTTCGATTTTTTCAGAGGTGGATCACCTCCTCTTTCAATAGTTCATCAACCATAATGAGAACCATGTGATTGATGTCCACTGGGATTGCTCTGCCTCTCATGATTCCTCCTGTATGTGAAAAACTAGTCAAGGAAATTAAAAAGTTGCTCATTTTCTGTCTTAGCTTGAAGAAAGAGGCCTCAAAGCTTTCTAAGAGATGTGGTCCCGTGATTCAGGCATCTCCCAAGGAAATATTAGGAACTGCTGAATTTTGGCCTGGCTATGACACTGATGACCTTGAGTACATCACTTCTCTGTGAATAAAGATATATATGTATGCATACGTACATATATGTGCATGTGTGCACATATGTGTGTGTGCATACGTATCCAGGCAGAGAGTGCTTATTCACTCCTGGTGTCCAGTTTGAGACACACAGGAACCGATCTTCCCAATGTACTTTTTCCAGTTTGTAGGCTGCAAAAGGGCTTTTCATAACATGGGCAGGTTTTAGTCTCCACCAGAGCAATGCTGCTAATGAAAATATCTAAGTGGAGAGGAAGACATCTGGGACGAAACAACTGCAATGGGACTCCAGGCTTTGCTTGTCTATCTTTTTCTCTTTCCTTTTCTTTTTACCTCTCAGGTGGACAGATCAAACGCCAGAAACAATTCTCAATTTACACCAAACAGAACCAGTTATTTTACTAGTTCATCTTGGCAAAATTAAATTAAACTGTGACAAAAGGGTTCTATTTTCACAATTTTGCTAAGTTAGTTTGAATTAAACATTTTGCTCAGTCAATACAGTTGGACTACAATCTACATGGGCCTTAAATAAAAAACATTTATTTTTGGAAAACACTCAAATTGCAATGAACTACTTTTGCAAATATCCTCCCAATGGCTACACAAACCATCTAACAGTTCTGTATCTAAATATGCAGAATTTGTCACGAGGTCATTGTCAGTACCTAAAGGTGCTTTAGGTAAATAACAGAATATAGCCAGCAAAAGCACGAAATATACTCCAGAGAGCAGGAGGGTGTCTGAGCTCTTCATACGTGCCCTACTTGGACATCACCGCTTAGATGTCAGTTGTTCCAGCTTAGCGACCCAAGCTGACACGTTTTGTTTGGCTAATGACAGCTCCTCAGCTATGCTGATCTTGACCCAGATTCCTTTCTGGCTAAGTGTGGAAATCCAGGACAGAGCACTCCATAAAGTGATACCAGCTATCACTAACTGGCACAGAAAAAACTGTTTGGACACGCCCACAGTAAAAAACATACAGGAAGCATCTTAATTCAGGTCTTAACCCCGCCCCCCCGCCAAATTCCAGACCCAAACATCGCTGATCCAAAATGCGCATCAGGATTCAAGTTCTGTGTCCTGACCCTAAGACAAACATATTTGTTATTCATGTCACCAGAAAGGATCAGCACAATTTGCTTAGCTGAGTTACACTCAGCACACCATCAAACCCAGCACGCTGGCATCACTACTCATTACCATTTATAAGGCCTTTGACAGCCAGGGAAACGGCGACATAGAACATGTGAGAGATCACTCATTCAGTGATAGCACAGAGGCTGTTGCTCAAAAGATGCAGGTGAAGTGGCTGCTCTTTCCCCTAGACCACATCCAGAGTACAATATTGGTCAGACTGCTCTCGGTCATCACTCACCTGCAGAACATGAAAGAGCTCCAAATCTTGCTGAGGCCAGTGGAAATCTTTCTGCTGTCACAGCAACAGTGGTAACATGCAGCAAATGAGGCAAGAGCTATGTACAGAACTGCCACCCTTTCACAGGAAGCCCCAAGCACTTTGAAGGAAGACAAGACTGCTTGTAAATCACTGAACAGGAATTTACAAGATTGTCATGTGGCAGGGGAACAGTGGAAGAGATTTGGATAAGTATTTCACGTGCTTGGTCGTATCAGTGACAAAGGAGTCATAGAAATGTTGGCTGAAAAAAACAAACACTCGCCCTTGGGCTCATGCCTGTGTGCTAAAAAACAAGGCTTTTGCCAAGATCGGGCCAAGTCACAGGCTTTCAGCTGGAGATGTCGGGGGAATGGCTGTGACACCCTGCAGGGCAGGAAAGAGGGAGAGGAGTGTTGGATCTTGCCTACCTGCGGACGACTAGCTTCAGTTTCTTGTAGGACCCTTTAACCAGGGAGATGGCCTCTCTCCTGGAGCTGCTCAGTTCCACCTCATTGATGTTCACCACTTCGTCACCAGCCTGCAGCTTGGAAGGCAGGGAGTCCGCTTTACCTCCCTCTTCGATCTGCACAGGAAAGAGAGGAGAAAGAAACGGTGAGACATGCCTGCCACAGTTTGGCTATCACATGCAGAGCTGAGCATGCATTTTTGTTGAAGGAATTAGGTCTACCAGCCCCAAACTCAGCTCTCTGACTAAGAAACGTTGTCTCCCTTTGCCAGCCAGCTTCCTCAAAGGTCTGTGCTTGCCTTCCCTACATTTCATATAGATAGAAGCTGGGGATCGGCAGCCAAATTAATTCTGCCAAGAAGCATTGTTTTGAATAAGCCTGAAAAGTCTTTGGTATTTGGAAGCAGCGAACACCAGTGAAACGGCCATGGAATGCCTCCTGATAAGAGCACCCAGGCACAAGCCCAAGGGCAAAGCTGGGATTAGAAGTGCTTGGATGTGATTTTTTTGCTCAAGCTCCTCTTCGTGATCTAGCTGGCTGATTAACAACAGCTTCTTGCTTACTGGCCAGCAACAAAGCAGATGCACATAGGTGTAGGTAGTTAATGACATGCAGCACCTCTGTAGGGTTTTTCAGCTAGGGATTTAAAGAAAGTAGACAATTATTTTAATTTTACGAGGGAGTAAGCAGCCTGCTCAAGGCTACGTAGTGGCAAAGCTAGAAGGAGAATCCTGGGGCACTTTCCTTTGTTTTGTATGGTTCATCACGTACATTGTGTAGTCCTTCATGCACATTGATTCTCCATCAGTGTGCCAGCAGAAATACGCCAAGTCTGCAAAAAAGTAAGTGACAAGGCAGAGGACAAGAAAATTTGGCCCAGAATCTCAGAATCTCAGCCTTGTGCACTAATGCACTACCTCTCTGCAAAGGCATACTAGCATAGCAGAGGGCAAGGTTATATATGGGTTAATGCACTGCAAATCCCGAGTTTCTGGAGACTGAGGAGTGCCGCCAGTTCAGAGTGCAACTGATATAGCTTTTATTACAAAACTTGCCACCACAAAATTTGATATTCAAAGCACCTGGCAGTCCCTTTTCAACAGAAGCTGTGACCTGTGTTAGCAATTGTCCTGCGACCCACGCTTCAGTATAACATCTCATGGCACATTAGAAGTATAATCTCTTCCTTCAGGCCTTCACCTTCCGAGACATCATATTGAGACTAAGAGGTGTATCCGAATTGGATTAAGACTCTGATTCAGCCAGGGCAAGGGCTGCTGTTTGCAGGGGTACCATTTTCTGAGCAGTGAAATCGCACGCACGCTTCTGGGAATTACTTTTATTTCAAGCATGCCAGGCAAAGCATAATTGAGCCATAACCCAGACATGTAACTCAGCACATGTAGACGTATTACCCAGACTTTCATCAGAACATTAGTTTCAGTGTTGAATGGTGATTTCTCACAGGCAGAACCAGTCTGTTCTTCTGAACAATTGTATCCCAGCTCATGTACCTTCTAAAACTTAAAGTCTGACTTCCACAAATGTTAGCTAATAAATTCTCTGAACCCTGTACAAAGGTAGGTAAAAATCATTGTCATTCATCCTACCAGGAAGTCATTCCACTGATGAATGAGTTTTTTCTTTTCTTCTTAAGAATGGATAAAACCACAGGAATGAGACTTCATATAAAGAGCCTTGTATCACAATTACCAGGAAGGGTGAGAGATGAAACACTAGTCCTTGTTGCCAGCATAAATAAATAACAAACTAAAAATGCAGTATTGCTCCAGTTTGTTGCTGCTGTAAAGGAAAACAGGTGGGTATCATTTCAATGAAATACAATAGAGTGGGATACTATGGGTTAGATGAACTTGTGATACAGTCAACAGAAGGGATTTTTTTGTTTCTTTTTGTTTTGTTACGTTAGATCACATATAATGGAGAAAAGGTGTTCTTGGAAAAATATCTCCTGTAACAAATACCAGCTACTTCAAAGGCTGAGATACTCATCAGAAGCATTTGTATTAACTTCTGCCTTGATGAACCCTAACTTTAAAAAATCAACAAAATCATGATCAGTGCTTTATCCTCTAATAATCCAAGTTGTATTTATATATTCTAGTTTTTTTCACATCACAGGATCACTGTTTTAAGGTTCTCTTTGCAACCACGTGGGCTAGATATTTCTTTTTCTCCTCTTTTTTAGTGAAAATGGAAATTTGGATTCTTCCATAATCACCTTTATAAAGAATGTGAAATCAAAGACTTTAAGGAAAGACTAAACCCCGCAATACTTCTGATAAGGTTGCTAGCATTATGAACAGCTCTGAAAGAAATCTTTCTTCAAATCTTGATGTATTCCATCTTATGCCTATGCCAAGGGCTCTTAAACTGCAGCTTGCAAGGCCACGTAGCCAGCCACAATATCATACTAAAGAATGTCCTTAAGGAAAGTTTGCTAGCACGAGTACAGAGTCATCTGCAAGTAATTCTAGAGGCTGAGGATGATCTGCGTTGCTCCTGTGTACTTAAACTATCCACGAACAAGACCTAAAACAAGACCCACTTTTTGTGATTAGAAGCTTTTGATGGCAGCATCAAAACCGTATTACTTACATACCTAGAGAGAATATAAATGGACATATGGATTGATCTTTTGTTGTTTACATAGTTATCTCACCTATTAATAAGCTGTTAGCCTTCTCATCTGTCTATTGCTTAGGTACAGTTGTGTCATCTATTTGGCTGGAGTTCCCTGAATGCAAATTCCTTAAAGTTCCTGGAGGAAAACATTCGCAACAGGCCTGTGACCTGGCACTACTACTCAGAGAGTCAAAAGAGCCAAAAAGCCTCCCAAGTTTCCACCAAAAGTCCAGAAACAAGGCACTGTCTCCCAAAGCAAGGCTCAGATGCTCCACATTCATTTCTTCTTTCTGAATGCCTCTGAAAATGTTTGTGTTTAAGGAGTGGTGATATTTCAAGGAAGGGACTGAATGATTCAAACAAAACAAGCTGCACTATAAACACAAAGCTCTATCTCTACCCAGTGTAACAATTATCAACAAAGCAAACAAACTTCAGCGTATATGTAACCCATTTAAATGAGCACCTGCTTCACTGGCCACGGCTGAACAAAGTCAAGGATAGGAGTCTGCTGGGTCTGTGATGCACTGAGCAGTTAAGGATGGAAGATGCTTGCAAAGCTATGCATGCCACAGCAGACAAATAATATGCAGGCAGGCCACTTCCGCATGTGGTTACCTTCTCTGAACAACCTGTCTCACCCTGTGGACCAGGTCCCAAGTGAGAGTAAATGAGAAGGCAAGTCTTCAACCGTTCTATAAATCTCAAGTGGTTCTAAGTGCTGTCAGTCAGCAAAGGCAGAGCCAGCAATACACTCTTGTTTTAAGTGTGTAAGTTGTGTTGGACTAGTTTGAGCAGCCACAGCATTGTCAAAATCACCCTCAACAGTCACTTGCGCCAAAAATGTCACCACCGTGAGCTACAGGACCTAGCATAAGAGGTCAATCAATAGCCAGTAAGATATCTTATGGTTTATTTAAGCTGAGAAAAACAAGGTGATATGCAGCCAGCAAACCTGCTGGGTGTAGGATTGTCACTCATCCATCAGGAGCAGGAGGAGCCAGCGGGAGCCAGCCGGAGACTGATGGTTTTTTCCTTTTGGCTGGATTGAGACAACCGCTCTGCCAAGTCGAGTTATAACAGGTGACTCTGACGAGCACAGGGTGGAGGAATACCTCAAAAACAGGCTGGTTTTGAACTTCATGTGCCGGGCTAAACCTTAGGGGGCTGGATTCAATGGCTGGTCTTACTGCAGGTACTGTGAGTACAGCCAGCTGCCCAGGCACTGCCATGTGGGAAGAAGAACCCCTCTCCTTGAAATCAGCAGGAGCATCCGTACAGCACAACATTCATCAATAGCATAAAGACTCTTGGTTTCCGTGCCTCAGTTTCTCAGCTGTAAAATGGACACAATCATTACTACTTTTGTCTGTCCTGTCTATTTAATGTGTGAGCTCTCTGTGGCTGGCGATAATCCAAATCTTGGCTCTCATTCCAGGGGCTGTCTCTGCGAATCCCTAGCTTACAGGCCCTGACCCTGGGGAGAGTCCGTGCTGATTAGAACCATGCAACAGCAAAGTATCCCCTTCCAGAGGGTGTTCCACCAACCACCTACAAGATGGTTCCTACTTTCTGTGAAATCCCATCAAACTTCTGTGATTTCAGCCTCTGCCCCACACCTCTTTCTTTCTTCTGTTTTCCCCAAACATATTTAGCTGATTCTCTCAGGTTCTTTCAGAAGGAGAGAACAAGACCTTCCTTGCCAAGCTGGCCTCTCCTGAAACACACACTTCAAAATGCCTCAATAGTCTCCTCGGGCTGACGCAAACTCAAGTCCCTTCAGTTGTCTTTCCTGCAATAAAGCCTTCCATGCCCACTGCCCTTTCCTGAAAATCCCAAAGGCCACCCCTGGTCCTGCTTTGCATTAACACTCCAGTCCATTTTCTTGCATTAGAGGAGGCTTCTTGTCATTCAATAGATCCTGCAGCAGACTTTGAACCCATCTGTTCTCCCTTTTTCTGGCTTACTGTAAAAGCAAGAAGTTGCTTAAGCAGATCACCAAGGATACATAAGACTTATTACTACTGTCTTTTGTTTGGTTCGCTATGGTTACTGTAGGTTCAGAGAATGCTGTCTAACTGAGATCCTTTCTTGATTATTTTAAAGAAGTTTTCTTTATTTATTCCTCTTTTCTCTTCCCTTTCTTTGAGGAGCTTTAGTAACAACAAATTCTCTGTAGCTTTTAAGATGGATTATTCCATCTTTGTGTCCTTTAAATTATGAATGGTGCATGTGATTCCTAAACTGTAAACTTACTTGCTGAAGTTTCTTAATAAAAAAAAGAAGCAAGCAAGCAAATATGTATGCACACTGTATGCAGTTACACAAGTGAGAGCTGTGCCACACAGCAGGTTAGTACAACTGCTGAGTGACACCGGGAGAAGACGCTCTGGAAAAAACAGTAAGCCAGCATAGCTGGGTGTTGACATAAGCAGCAGCAATTGCAATGACAAACTACTGCCCTTTTCGTGTCAGATATTATAATGATGGGAAGGGAAGCATCACAAATGAACTGCTGGAGATGGCTGTCCAGAATCCCTGAGCTGCCAAAAAAGATTTTATAGGAACTGACAGGGTGAGAGAGGAAGAAATTTTGCTCCATGAAGGAACTGAAAGAGGTAGCTTCCTCTGCTGCAAGGAGTCCATGACTCACCCAGGAGGAGCATTACAGAAGAATGTTCTCTGCTTTGGACCCCTTGTTTTCAAATATTTTACTGGAACCATTTTCATTCTTTCCATTGGAACAATGCATTTCCAGTGAATCTGGGGTTCATCTCTTCTTCGTCCTTCACGAGGTTATTAGCGCTGGTGCAACTTGGGGGAAAGGGTTAAACCAGCTGTGTGTTTGAGAGAAAACACAGGAAAACTGACTGTATCTGTTTCCACATTCAACAGTCAAGCTTTTAATCACTTCTCAGTGCCCAGACTGGAACACCAAACAGATTAGACTGGGGTCTTTCATTTACCTGTCTGCTATTAGGCATAATACAGCCATACCAAAACAGTGACGTACTGCACCCAGTACAGAGCAGCGCACACAGAGGCCCACTGGGCCAAATTTGGCTTGCTCAGTAAACTCGTTGAGCAGCTGATTGATTTAGGCTTTATGTTGGAGATGGAAATTTTTAAGCCCCTGTGGAGTTCAGAGGTGGTTCTCAAACCTAAAAACAAAGTTGCAGAGCTGTTGAACGACTCTAGAGAATATGCTGCTCCCCTCATTCAGACTTAATGCCATGTCACAACTTGGGGGCAGCGAGTGTTTCCCATGCAGCAGACAGAAATTCTTCTTCATTGTCCCCAACCTCTGTGTCAGCATGACAGAGCAGTTAAGACAATTCAATCAAAAAATAGTTAAGTCAAAGGTCTCCCCCTGGAGCCATGTCTCTGCTGGATATCCCCATCCCTGATACAGACAAGCATCTCGAGAGAATTTAGCTACTGACATTTACTCCAAGCCAAAGAAAGTGTTGCCAAATTAGTTATTGTTTTATTCAGCAGGGAAGCAAGGAAGGGATTTTTTCTCATAGTGCTCTGGATTGTTCTACAGTAACATTTCTGCTCCCAAGTACAAAGCATAGTAGTGGAGAGACTAATTTATTCCAGGTAGTCATACAAGGTTCACATAGAATGAATTCACCTTGAGAGGCTGAACTTAATATTCAGTAGAAGAACAAGTTAAACTACACGGTTTTGAAGGGTTAGCAGTGCTATGAAATCTTTCTGGCACTTCCCCCCAAAAAATCTGTTATTTAACACAAGCAAAACAACATATTTTCTCCCACACTCAGCCTGAACCATGTTAATGAATATACTTACTTGGCTTGGAGCAAGACACCTAGCAAGGAAAACTCCAGCCCTTACCATTCACAACTTTAACACTTCTGGCATTCCCAGGCTTATTTTCCAGATACTACATCAGAGAGGCATCACTGTAAATCTAGAGGGACATCTACTCACCATGTTGGCAGTGACAGTCACCAGCTCTGATGTTAGCATTGTGGCCGACATCAGAGAAACTCAGCAGTATTTGACCCCATACAGAGAAGAGTCACGAGCTCAGGACTGCACCAGACAGTCACAGACAGCTCACGGCTTCTTTGCAGCAAGTGTGTGTGTATGTGTCTCTGGGGACAGACAGATTCATTTATTTCCTACCTGTCAGCTCACCTGCCCCTCCACTGAATTCATCAGCTCATGCTCTGAGGATATATATCATATGCTGCCTCGATTCTCAGGAGTGGCAAAATTCAATGTCAAGGCTGTGGCAGAGAGCTTCCCCCAATGCTGTGCCCTCCCCAGGTAGTTGAGGAGACCAAGACAGCAGGAGCCGATCGGCATCCTCTCTCAGCTCTTTTGCCAGCACCAGGTGCACTTGGCTTCAGACAAAGCGGTGCAGTTAGCCCTGAGGAAAGTGGGGTACCAAGGAGCGCAGCCAGCTCCCAGTCCCTTTCCTCCCCCCTCCCCACTGCTGGGGTGCACTCCTGCTGTCAAAGCTGCTTTTCCCACTTCCAGGTGGCCAAAGGTAGGTGCTGCTCAGAGAGAAAGGCCATTCATCCCTCACTGGGGCAGAGGAGCTTCCTTCGAGACGTGTCTGGAGAAATCACTCCTAGTCTCTGTGGTTTTACTCCTCTCCTGTTCCCCTGCTCTGCTGTCTGAGGCAATCCTTATTTTGCCTGTACCTAAGGCTGGACCTGATGAAAGCTGAAATGAGCAGGAACTACTCATGTTTTTTTCAGAGGAGGGATTTCAGGCAAGCAAGTTGTATTTACCCAAACTGGAGTCTGTCCAGGATGCTGAGCGAAAATGGTACAGAGCCTCTGATACAAAGGGAACCAGGACCTCACCTTTTACAGGTATTCCCAAGAGCCAAAATGAAGCACATGCAGCAGCAGCGAAGTGTTGCCTGTTCCCCACCAAGTGCTACAGATCCAAATGGAAACCTGCTACCCCTTTATGACTGAGCACCACCCCTTCTCTACAGCCCCTTCTCTCCCCACCTGCGCCTGCACTACCCCAGGACAGCAGGAAGCATCACTGACCCTGTGCCATTTACGGCATGTGGCTACACACCCAGCTGTCCCCACTTCAGGGGAAAAGCCAGCCCAGGAGCAAAGGAGTAACCAGACTGCTTTCCCATAGTCTCCGAACTTGGATGATCTGGAAACCAGGAGTGCAGGCAATATACTGGAGTGCCCTCGCGCCAGTTGCAGGCAGAGGCTCCCTGAAGGACCAAGACCTTTTCCAGTATAATTTACTGAGGGCAGGCACCAAAGCAAAGTGGCTGTGGGCACCAAAGCAGCAATCCAGCTGCAGAAATGCCACTGTGATCCATGCAGGGTGGATGCAAGTTACTGACAAGTGGCGAGGATTCAAGGTCATTCCTAGGACTACCCCGCAGGCTCCAACACTTCCACACCTTTCCATTTCCTGGGTGATTGTTTCCTGTCCTGGGAGCAAGGTTAATCTCAGCAGTCAGCCCCTCAGCAAAAAGTGGCAAGAAGTGAATGGAAAACAGATTGCTGGCTTCAGCTACAAGAGATAAGAAGACATGCTTGGATGAGTTTGCGTCTGACTCCTCTTCGTGACTCTAAATTCCTAAGCCAGCAGAGGAAAGAAGGCTTAGCTCTTAAGATAATTTTCCACCTTCTTAAGCACGGAACTGTTAGGCTCCCACAGAGATTTTTACATTTAAAAGTGGAAGGGGCAGGGAAAACCAAGTCTTCGTTCAGCTAATGCACAAAGAAAGATGGACCTATGCTACAGCTTTGATTCCGGCCTTCAAGAAGCCTCCAGGATCTTTTCTGTAACGAGAGGCAAAACTAACAATAAATTTTCTCCACCCCTCTCCATGTATACAAGACAAGGAACTAATCTGTGTTTGCTCTACGGTAATGCCTAGAGCCATATCAGGTCCTCTTTTAGAGGCATGGTACAAACACATTATCATGCACAGTTCCTGCCCCAAGCCTTACATTATAAATGGGCAGGTTAGACAAACAGAAGGACAGGAAACAGAGGTGTGGAAAAGCTGCGACAACAGCAAGCAGAAGGACAGCGGCAAAGCCTGCTCTCAGCTACACAGTGACATTTGCAACATATGGACCTAACCTAGAGGCAAGGAGAAGCAAGAGCGCCTGCAGGACAGGGGAAATATCAGCTTGTTTTCAGCCAGCATAAAGCTAGCTGTGACGTGCCCAGGCAGTGACTGCAAAACTACAAAACTACATTCTGACATGCTTTACAGTGGCATCAAACAGTCCTTCTCCTGCTAACCCAGAGAGACAGGAAAAAGGTGGCTAGAAGACAGGAGATGCCTTCTTTCGTGGCTCTCCCAGCACTCGGCTGCCTGCTGCTCTGTGTCAGGGTGTCCGGGGAGCCAATATCTCAAACACCGTTGATGGTGCTTCCTACATTTCCCTCCTGCTGTTCACAGCACACAGCAACTGGGCAAGGCAAGGGAAAAAAGCACCAATGTGCACCTGAGTCACAGAGCAACTACAGAAAAGCGATGCCTGTACAGGTGCAGAGTAATGCTCGTCCTTTTGCAGCATTAAAACTTGAGGGATCGCTTTCTCCTGGTCTTTCTCCATTTCCTGCATGAGGCCAGCTTTTACCCAGCAGAGTCTTGCCTGCAGAACACACCCTGCCAGTGCACGTGGGAATCAGAGAGCCTTACTTCTTTGTTCGCTGTTTGGTTTTTGCAAACAAACCATTCCATGCATGCCACAGAGGGTATATTACCAGGTGATACAAATAGTGGGGCCTGTAGCACGCTAACTCGATCCTGTTTGGTCCGCGCTGATTATCAGGGCAGCATCAGCTCAAGGGGCTACAAGAACTCATTCCCTGTTACTCTGTTGTTTCTGATACAGCTCACCCCTCTCCAGAGCACACAAAGCCAGTGACTGCACATGTCTGAGAGTTAATATTTGCTTTGCAATGTGAGAGTTAAAAATAGCTGTTTGTCAGAGAGTCTGCTGGAAAGGTCTTCTCCTCTGTCCCAAACACACCCAAGGTTTCTACACTCGGGACTCCTTTTTTCACCCTGCTTTGCCATCCTGCCCCCAACTTCACAGTCCTTTCTCACATTTCTCACAAGGTTTCAATAATTAAAAACCCAGTTCCTATGACATTTAGACAGCGAGCCCATTACAGTCTAGGCGGGGGGCTATCAAACATGTGGCCACCCAACATATGAGAGAGCACTGCCTTAAAGCTACGGCACGGCTACTAAGTCCAGCGCAGCGGTGCAGCTTGGAAGAGCGCAGCAGCTGAGGATCACTGGCAAACCCACATCTCCTCACACACTCCCATACCCCAGCCACTCCTCTTCCTATTGTGTTCCCGGTGTGCAGGGTGCCACTCATCATCCTCGTCACCATC
Source organism: Pygoscelis adeliae (assembly GCF_000699105.1). Classification (NCBI taxonomy): domain Eukaryota; kingdom Metazoa; phylum Chordata; class Aves; order Sphenisciformes; family Spheniscidae; genus Pygoscelis; species Pygoscelis adeliae. The sequence goes on from NW_008824804.1 coordinate 909,058, forward strand.
TCTATCCTGATCATTGTGGCAGGAGCCAATGCAGCATGCACCAGCTTTACCCACAGAGACAAACTGAGCCTAGCGCTTAATGTTTCTCACCCAGTGCCATGCCCCAGAAAAAGCTGGAGATGGGCCTGTGGTAACAGTTGTGATTATTAAAACTGAGGTGAGGTACTGTTAAGAGACCGCCTGAACCCTACAAACCCTAGGATTTTGAGTCAATGACATCAAGTGTTCCCTAATCCTTTCCATAGGGACCTGTACAGGCCCCCCATACCATCTCCAAACAGCCCTTCTTGGTGGTTGCAGTGTATCCGTCAAACTGTGGGATGTCACGGACCAACATTCGCTCACAAACCAAAATGTAAAATGTACAAGGACTGGTCCACCTCAAGAAATGTCACCTTTTGCACTGAGTGCAAATGGATAGGCATAGGAACATGTTGTTATTTTTTTGCTGCTGGCAGTTTCTTTTGCTTTGCATACTCTCTTCTTACAGCATGACCTTATGTACCCTCCCTCCTCCTGTCCTTGCCATCTAGGAAAACAAACCAGCGGGAGATGCGTCTGCAAAATTGTATTTGTTACCTACTCCAAGGACAATTTTTCAAGCAGGGGGAAAGCCAAACCTAGCATCACAGGAACTGCCATAGTAGGAAATGTAGTTATTTCTTTAATCTCTCTCCTGTCTGTTCTAAAAACAAGGAGCAAATGACAGCATTTGGAACTTGCCTTTCAATCCTTGTTACATTGCACTGCCTTGTGCCCTTTTTTACAGGATACTTTACAGGTCTTCCCAGACTTTTGTATTACTTTTCGATACTTGCTGTTATGACCTATATTGCCATAACCCCTAGAGCTTGTAGCTTGACAGGGTGACCAACTGTCACGCGACTTTCTTTGGATTGTGTCTTTTTGGGGTAACTGGAAAATATTTTCATGTAAGAAAATATGGCTGAGATGTATGCACCTGTGATCGGTTTGGAGAAGAAAGAAGACAACCAGCAGGCTCTCAAAGTACAGTTGTTGAGGGGGTTTTTTCACCACATGATTAGACAGCGAACTTCGTGCCTTGGCATACTGCTCACATGAATTCAAAACAGAAATGTCAAGAAAATCTGCCCTGCAATCAGGTAATTCCATAAATTAGGTAAACCTAAAACTACGGGATTTTCTGGCTACTGGAACAGGTAGTACATATCTCTCCTGGAGACAGATCCATGGCCCCAGTATGGCCAGTTACTGCTTTTGAAGTTTCCAAAAAAATTTCCCTTTCCCAATATTAACATTTCTGTTATACCTGTTATTATAAATAGCATTAATAATAGTAATGACAACAGTAATAATGATCCTCAAGAACTTTTCTTCCATTAGCTAATTTACCTTTCAGCACCATGGGAAGACAGCAGGAAGTATTGTTCCTAAATGAGAGAGGAATAAAACCAGAAGCAATGTTTATGTAACTTTTCCAGGGTCACAGAAAGAATCACACATTAGCGCTGGAGTTGCACTCTCTACTCTGACTGCCAGGTCACGCTGTACTGAAGCCAAATGAGACTCCCCCCGTATAATATTTCTACCCTGTCCCCAGCATTGAGCCATTTTCTCTCACGGCAACTTTCCCTTTTCTACAACCAAGAGGAACTGCTCTTGGATGTCCTTCCATCTATATTTCTGGTTCCCCACTTGTCTCCATAGTTTTCATTCTTCTCTCTTTGCTGTGGTTGTCCTCTCCCTCATCGTGCTACTATTTCCCTTTCTTTCTTTTGCCCTATATTCCCTTCTTCATCATGCTTCTCCTTCCTCCCTGAGCCTACTAATACAAACTAATAACCACTAAATGGTTATTAGTTTGTATAATAACCACTATTAGTTTGTATAACCACTAACCTATTAGTTATTAGTTTTCTGAGAGGAAAAAAAACAGATGATGCAGCAGAGCCACGCTTGATGAGCCGACCGGAGCTCTTGCCAGGCATTTAATAGCTGCCTAAGGGATTCAGGTATTCACTTCTTGCTCATTTTAATGAGAAACAGACATCAAAATTTTTAGGGACTCTTTAAAGATCGAAGCTTAGAGCAGCCAACAGCAATTAAAACACAGCTCAACATCAAGAGACGTGTCCTTTAGGGCAAGAGTGTACTGCTGGCATCCCTAGGTAATGAGAAGGAAATGCTAACGGACTATCCAGAAGTAGCTGGACCGGTTCACCACAGCACGGCAGCTCGATGCTTTTTGACTCACTGCCAGGTCACACACACTCCACAATAACGCAGCAAGAACTCCCCTCGGACCAGATAATGGCAACAGCGCGCAGCTTAGAGTGACGGTGCCAGTACAAAAGAGGAATTTTACGGTCCAAGCCATTGTCATCACATCACACTTGGCAAACTCTTTCTTTATTCCCCCCCAGCCTTCTATAATTATTAAAAAGCCTTCTCAAGTGAATTTAGTGCCCATGAAAGATGCCAGACTCACAGCCCTGGAGATTCATTTTCCTTGCCTACAGATCAGCTTGTCACCCTTCCTCCCTGCCCCCTTCTCCCCACTGCACCTCCAGTGTGTTTTAGTGCTTTCTTGAAGGAAGAGTGTCTTGGAGACAAAAGGAAGACAATTTCTCCGAGATCCTCAGTGAGATGGCCAGCTCCACAGATCCAAGTGCAGTAGCTATTTTTAAAAAATGGGCATCTGTGCAGCAGAATGTATTGCTTCTGGTCCCCCACGCACTGAAGCATGGGAGCAGATCATACACAGGCATGGCTATCTGCAGGACTGGTGTGCATGTGAAGAACTGTTCATGGCACCATCTATGAGAGTCTTCTCGCCCCAAATCAACCCATGAAAAGAATTCCCCGGCAGCATTCTCTGTGATGCTACCGTAACCCCCAAATAGTAAAGAATCATAATCAAATCCTCGGAAATGATCGGAAGCACAGGAGGGAGCAGAGCAATAGGTTTCAATTTCATACAGGAAGAATTAATATCTTCAAGATCAAAGTGGCCACGTACTTCTGACCACCATCCACCTACTGCTGTGCACACCTACTTGCACATGCACGTGATCGTGCCACTTTGTGCCAGGACAGGCTGGCTGAGCATTTGAGAACCTACCCCCTACAAACCCACGTGAAGTGTGCAGACTTAGCTGTGCACGAGCGTTTTCCTAAACAGGGTCCTATCAGGGCTATCCAAATGAAAAAGAGCATGGGAACTGAAAAGCCTGTTCTTGCTCAGGCCTTGTGGATGTCTTTGCAGGGCATCGTGGTCTTCCTGGGAGCAGCAGGGAGATGGAGGAATAAACTCTGCGAGGGAGATACACAGCTTCGGTCGGTTTGTTCAAATACCTCACCCTGCAGTGACTATCCTTGTCCCCTGCTGCCACCCTGCGGCAGTTCGAAATTCAACTGACAACTGCTTTTCTCTGCGCTACTATCTCGTTGGTAGCCGGTGGGACTCAGCGGTGAGGGATGCTTTTCTAATGATGGGCTAAAAGAGCAGCTCATGTAGTGTTAGTGAGAAGAGGAATGAAACCCTGTCAGCTCAATCCTAAGTCTGAATTTCACCCTTCAAACCTATGGGTAGTGTTTTCAGTAACAGGAGTTATGCACGAGCAGCAAATTAATCTGAAATGCCATTCAATTATTACTGTTGTCATGAAAATAGGGCAGTTGCTGCACTTAAACCAGAGTGAGCATCTCAAAGGTTCAAAGGCAGATGCATGAATAAATTTTATGGTGTGGAAAAGCAAGAATAAACAGTCAAACAGTGGCATTTACCTTATTTCTTAATGTAGATACTGCAAACGCAGTCAGACTCACCAGGGAATGCTGCAGTCCTCTGTCTAATTACAAAATGAAAGGAAAGGGGTCCTGACCTCTTCAGCCTGTCTGGTTGATATCTTTCAGTCCTTCCCACTCCTCCAGCCATGATCTCTGTGGTCTCTTTGCTCTGCAGCTCTCTAACATTTTTGCTGATCGCACCCTTAACCTTGTGGTTCAGAGCATGTTCCCTATCAGTTTGTGCTGAAAGCACCTTGGGCTGCTAAACGTTGGATAACATTCATGTTAATAAGCACTGAATTAATTTTGTTTGGGCTCCGTGTCAATTCTTTAACTAGTGCCCAAGAGGCCAAGTGCACCCTCGAATCCCCTGCCCACATGTCAGCCTAAATGTCTTCAACCTGCACATGGAGGGTTTTTCGCCAGCTCAAGAAAATTCTGGAGCAATTTTGAAAGTGGGACAATAAGGGCAGGCTTAGCTAGAAATTAGCAAGGCATTTCTAGCAATCCAGGAACTTTCTTGTTAATTTTACACTGCAGATGTGGACACTAACAATGCAAAAGCTGCTAGGGTATGCAAGGATGCATATCCCTTCAGATATGGGTGACAGGGAAAGGTATTCCCTAAAGACACTCTCACAGTAGACAAGCAAAGCTACTGGTGCCTGTTCTCTGCGTTTCTTTTGCAGGTATCCTGACAGATGATGCATGGGAAGAGCTCCTAGTCCTTATAAAGTACAATGTCTGTTTTCCTAAGGTCCAGCCTTTACCCCCTCAAGAGGACAGCAGTTTTTCCCCCACCTCAACAGTTCTCTCAGCAGACACAAGCTTCCCAAACCGCTGCAGCTCATACGGATGTGCAGGGATGACTTTGAACTTAGCTAGTTCAGGATCGCCAGCAGCAGAGCTGAGTATGGAGCTGAGATTCCAGGATATGCACCAGAAAATGAAGTTAACAGCTCAGGTGGTAAGGTTCTGCTCTATTTTGTCCTGTCCCAGCTCTACTAGCAGCACTGAAGTTCATTAAGATACGCGCACAGCGCCTATCCCTCTCCCTGCTTGAGTAGGCACATCTTTCTTGGAACTGCCTTATCAAGCCCTTCTTTTAGGGAAGGGGTTTTATACCTGCATTTCCAAGCTTATTCATTTATCAAGCCAAACACTTTTTGGCAAAACTATTTTTAGCTGCAGTAGACATAAACAAATTTAGCTGCAGTTCAGGTTGAGGCAGGTCCAAATTTTCAGAGCCAGTGCTGCTGTCAGGTGCCATGGACATGGATGAGATAAACATACCTGTAAAAACACCAGGCACATTGCCCGCTGTCCTCCTTCCTGCACACCAGAGAGCTCTTGCTCTTAAACTTGTCTTTTGAAACTGTTTTCTGTGTGAAGACAAACCTCAATAGTCAGTCCAGATGGCTGCTAGCTTTGTGGAAGCTTATATTTACACCTTGCCCGGCATCTAAAATGCAGGGCTTACACCCACCGGTATGACATGTAAATGCATTTCTAGAGTAAGGGTTTCAAATTCTTATTCTGTTGTATGTGCCAGGGAAAAGTCCATGGCAAGCATCTCAAATACAAACTGAAAATGTGCATTCCCTTCATGCCTTCTCCTCCACTTGGTATCATTTCCTGGTTTCTCACAGTTCTCTCAATTTTTTTGCTGCTCTTCTGTTTCCAAAAATGTCATTGAAAATAAACTGATACGACAAACAACTACGACATTCCCACTAACAAGGGCAATGTGAAATGACCTGTTTGACTATTGGCAGTGGAAGGCCCTTGATCTCAGGAAAGAATTGGATTACAAAAAGCACAATTTCCATGAGTACTGCTAGGCTTACTCCAGTTTTATACCTAAACTAGGGCAGCACCCAAAAAGTGACCTAACTCCTGCACCGTGAGAAGGCCCCTTTGACTTGCTGGTCTCCTCTCTTCTTGCATGTAGTGTTGGGTCCCAGAGATAATCAGCATTAAAGACACAAGGTGATGTATGAATGCGTATGGGCTTAGCTGGACCGGGTACAGGGAGCACTTTACATCTGAATATTGCACAACCTTTTCCATTTTCTTGGCTTCAGTCTTAAGCACTGAAGAACCATATTTCTGCTTCATGCACAATGGGAGCAGTCAAGAACATCCATCACGCCCTCGTTCCTTGGCAGAAGGTAATTCAGTCTGACAGCCAGGATCAGACCTTCTCAGAGATGGTTCCCCTCCAAAATCCATCCGATTGATTTTACAGAGCACACTTTTGTGACCGTGCAGCTATGTGAAGACTGTACAATCAGAACGCTACCTGAATGCGGCACAGGGGCTCACTGCGTGTGCTGTTTACACAATGCACTGGAAACTTCACTCTTGCATCTTGGGGATGGGGAGGAGAAAAAAGGGGAGGGGAGCAGAAATAACTAGAATGGAAGGGAATGTGCCTGCTAAAGCCAGTCGTTACACATTGGCTAAATCGCATTTCTTTAATTGCCATAGCTCCAGGGGCTAAGGCGGCAGGCACATGTTTTTATAAGCTGAATCATACATTAATGAAAATCCCAGGACATTCTTGTAAGAGCAGAGGCATTAATGGTAGCTGGGACGCTGGCCAAATTCCAGTGAAGGTAACTACGTTCTGTTTCCCTAAGGTCTCCCCGCCGCTTCAATGAATATAGTCAATTGTTTCAGCTCCAAGTTGCTCCGCAGCGTCCCTGAGATCAGCTGCCATACCCACAGCATCCTGTACAGTTCTCTGGGATATCATTCTCACTTAAGGAATCTTTGTGGAATTTAAAAATAGGTCCTGTGAATGATGAAAATGTTCCTTCTGGCAAACAAGTTTGCAACAACAGCTTTGAGTCAAACAAGCTGCAGAAAACTTTTAAGATTGCGTAAAAATTCTAAGAGGAAAGAACAAAAAGTACACTCGAAACCTCAAGGCAGAAATATTGTGGCAGACACTGCTCAGGCTGTTTGGAATTAGTTTAACTAATACCCTTCTGGGGACTTGACCAAGCATTGCTAAATTCAGTATATGTCTTTTCCATTTAACAGGGTTTGGATGAAGCCTATACAGAAGTATTTTTCAGAGAAAAAGTCCTCCCACTGTAAGAGGGCTTGGAACAGGTATTTCACTCTGCTATGACTAAAGATCGCCAATAGCAACCCTTGCTCAAGGCTTCCAAATCCAAAGCAAACCCACACTTTGAACCCTGAAATTTGCAGCCTCCTCTCTATGACAGCCTGATCCACTACCTCAGAAAGCAACCCCAGTCCGTGCTAGGCCTGGCTTAATCCAAGAAGCAATGAGCAGTGATTCACAAGACTAACTCTATTGCTGTCAGCTGTGCCACTGACTCTATGCATTAAAAACCTCCAGAACCTAAATTATGATCTAAATTTTGGGCAAGATTTTTCCCAGCTTTCTTCACACCAAGCACCACCACAGCTCTTCAACGGTTCCTCCACCAGCACTACCCAGAGAGCAAGGTACCGCGCAGAGTGAGAGCAGCAAGGCCTGTGACGTGACCCTGGACTCACATCCACTAGGTCGATGGCAGGGTATCTCATGGAGGGGATAATTTTTAAAGATATCCTCTCTCAGAGGGAGTGTCTTTAACCTAGTAAATTAAAAACAGGCACTGTCTAGTCTGTATCGAAGCAGACTGTGTTGAACATGTGAAAAGCTTGGATGAGCTTTAAAGACTTCAGATCACGTTCAAAGGGCCTGGCAGGAGAAGAGCAAAATCGCAGGGAAATGGGACAACAAACTTTGGGCTGCCAGTTTGACTGTCCAGCTGTCCCAGCAGAGACTTTTGTGAACGCTAATATTGAACCACTGCTGTTTACTCTCACCCTTGCCAACATAATAATTAAAAATGTACAGTGCTGGCTCTTTGAAAAGCTGCACAGGGCAACAGTTACAGTAAAAATCCCAGCATCTGTTCCTCAAGCTGAATTAGGACCAGAGCCAGGTGACCTTCTTTTTGTCGAATCTCCCTTTTGCTGACAGGACAGACCCCCAGATTTGAACAGAGGCTTAGAAGTTTGATTGTCTCCTGCATTTTGGCCCTTACTGGGGCAAGGATTAATGCTTTAATCACATGGATAGCTAAAATACAGAGTTTCTCACTATGTATGAAAACTGGACAGTGATGGTGGTGGCCTCTTGACCGTGACTGTTGGCACAATAGTGGATCCTAGAGACCCCTACCAAAATTACAGCTGCAACAGTACAATTGTGTATGTCTTCACAGAGCTAAAAAACACGCAAAGCATAGATAGGGATGGAGTGCTATGCTATCCATTTCACAGGTGAAAGTGTAGGCAGATTGAGGGATTTGCTGACTGCATAAAACAGCCTGCAACTGACCCCATAACTGAACCAAGGTTTTCGTCAGTCCTAGCCCGATGTTTAGCTTCCAGGTTGCGCTTTTGCTTATCTTCCCTTTGCCTTAGAAATTCACTCAGGAATCCCAGTCTTGGTGAATCAGAAGCTAGATATAATAAACTTGCCCTCCTTGCTTCCTTACTAGAATGAGTAAGGAAAAAAATCAGTAAGACAAAGAGATGCATTTTAATAGGCCTTGTTGCACCAGAGTCAGGTTTGCTTAACTAGCAGCTCTGGGGACAAGGTATTAAGTTTCTTACAGTGCTCGTGCTTTCTGCTGCCACCAGCTCACGATTGCTGCAATGGGATAGCTGGCACAGCTGCACAGCGACGTTTACGTGCATGCCTAACAGAGGCATGTGACTATGTGTGCCACAGCGCTCAGCTTTGTGCTATCTACCTAAGTACTGAGGGAGTCCACATTTTTGAGTGCTTTTGCTGCACCCTGAGGGACCAAATCTGTTCCCAGTAGCTCACTCCAACTTATCTTTTAGGAAACGCTTCCTTTTTCCCCCACTTCTTTTACAAGGGTCCTTTTAAGTGACTACATTTCAGCCATCAGTCCCCTGCAGGCAGCACCTCAGCTGGCATAAACCACTGAGACACTCCTCACTTCACAGGACTTCCGCTGGCTACAGAGCTCTTGCAAAACCGGTCCTCTATACTTGCCACTTGTATTGTCACCATTTGTCACGAGAACTGCCTTCATTTTGGATGTCCATCTATTGGGAAGTTGGTTTCAATTATTGATAAAATATATGCATATAAACACCATAACCCAGACGTGGCTTTCAGAGGAGCCCAGGTGATTCTGGCCAGCGTACGATCTCAGCCTGCCTACCAGAGGAAGAGATGTTTTTCACTCAGCCATCCGCCTGAAATACGTATTGTCACTCAGTGTCTTGATTGATTAACTAAGTGGGGCTGAAGGAACAGCATGCAGTACTTAGCTAATTACACTGGCCAAGATCTTTTTTTCTGCTACCGCTAGATCGCCTCAACTGATTCTTTCAGTCCCTAAACAGCTTTGTGGGCTGTATGTCTGGGCAGAAAAAGGTCTTTTGTCACACTTTAATGAACAAAAATGTTTTAAATCCTCTCCTTCTCCCTCCACTCCAAGTAGCAGCAAGGGTAACCTTGGTACAAGGACAGCTGTATGTGGCTGATCAGTATCTGTCAGCTGCTTTCTTGGGTGTGATTGAAAGTGCACTCCTCTCCCCACATGAGCGTACTCCTCCTACGAGGCTGTGGGAGTTTACATGCTTCACAGCATCGGCTCTCCAGTCCATCAGTCTATCGAAGATACGTATTGCCACCTCCATCTCCATGGGCTACAGTGGATTTAAGTCTTGAAGACTTCTTCTACAACTCAGATGATAGGCTCTGACAGCTAAAAATGTGTTAAAAGCAATCATAGCTATTTCTATTGACCCTCAAACAAATAAGTAAGTCTCAGATACCGGCAAACCAAGAGTACAGTCCAGCTGTTAATACCTTCAGCAACTTTGTCTAGCCCAGACCCCTGAATACACATACCTTTTGCCAGAAACTGAATCCTCTAGAGGCTAACACTATGGAACTGATATCAAATGAGCTCTGTTACAAACCAAACAGCATTACTTCCTGTGTCTGCTTTTCTCTTCCATCCCTTCGGTTAAGTGATACGTTCTTTGTGATCAGGATTGTCTCTTGCTGTGTGCTTTGGTTATGTCTAGAGCAAGATGCTCCTGAAAGCAAATCACGCTCCCTTCTGCTCTCCTGAGAGCAAACACTCTCTTAGCACTAACACAGTCATAGCACTAAATACAGCCACCTTGACACTGCACTGATAAATTAAATGTGAGTGTGCAAAAAGAATTTTTTTAAACGTTTCTGATTTCACCTCTCAAACAGATCAACAGAGTTTGATTTCTGATCTTACCTTCCCTTCTCTGCAAGATACTAAGAGCAGACGTTACAATCCCCAGATAGCTAGAGGGATGGTAGGAAGCCAGATAAGAATCTGATTCAGTTTCTACGAACAAATACTTTACAACAGGTTTTGTCAGAAAAAGCCCAACCATACACTGAATCCTGGTGCTGAGTTCTCACAACTGATCACCTTCCTGCCCAGAAGTACTAGTAAGGTGGGTGCTGAGCAACTCTTAGCAAATCTTGCAAGCACAAATCACTTGTGAGTGCACATCACTTGAAAATCTGTCCACAGAAAGTCTTTGAAGTATTGCCTTTCAAAGATTTTAAGATCTGTGACCCTGAGAAAGTCGTTATAGGCTTATCCCATTTGCTTTGTGAGCTTGTAACAACTTCTGCAAGGACGTAAATGACTCCTACAATTTTCCTGCAGTCTGTTAGTCAAGTTTGTAAAGCCCATAAACCCCATGAGATAAATTTCTAGATTATGCTGCCAGAAAAAGCAGTTGCGAACATTCAGCATAATAACACAGGTTCATGATTAACTCCTGCATAAACCAATCTGAAACTTTTTTTTTTTTTTAAAGTAAAAATTAAATCCCACCTTCAGTTTAAAATTTCCAAGGATTAAGAAGCTGCTGTGGTAGACGCTTGGTAAATTGTTCCACTGATAAATAGCCCTTCACAAATAAAAAGCTACCCCTTGTTTCTAATCACATCTTTTAGCTTCAGCATCCAACCACTGGTGATGTATTTTTTGTAGTTAAACTGAAAACACTTAATATGGAATTTAAAACGCGAAGTATCAGAATTGGCAGTGTCTCACTGAAGTTCTCCACAAAATGTCTCCTAGTCAGTTAATCTAATAAACTTCCACATATAATGAACATTTTTCCAGTATTGTCCAGAGTCATTAAATCTGGCATATCCTCCTAAAGTACGAGTAGTAAAATGCACGTCAAGACCAAGCTATGACCATGTTCTGCTCTATGTGCCCATCCTCCAGAGCTGATTATTTTTCAGCTAGCTGAGTTTCAGATGTGAACTAAAGTGATTAATCAATAAAAAGACTCTTATCATCCATTCCTGTGCTCACAACCCCTAAATAATTTTGCCCTGACACTTGCCAATAAAGTTGTAATAGCTCATAATACATGCTTCATCACTTACTGAGATTCATCATCAAAACTCTTAATTTCAGTAATAAGGGCAAGACCCATTTCTTTTCCAAAGTAATGGACTTGGGAAAGGAGAGAACACCTTGGGACTAACAAGCAGTTGTTAACCTACTGTGATCAGAAAATAAAGGCATACTGCTCTTTTGTAGCTGCTATTTACACTGAATGGTCTCCATGTCAGATTTGTTCCCTTTGAGTTAGAATAAGTTGGTTTGAGTGCCAGCTTGGCGTGTCTGAAATGCTAATTGTCTTGTTTTCTTCTCACACATCATCATCACAATAACATTTCTGGAACTGGAAGACAAATGCCAGTTTGACTGATAAAGCAGACTAAAATACAGCCAGATAACCTGCAGGTTTATTACAACTTCAAATATGGCTTTTCCCTGGCCCAATAAAAAATTAAGACTCTGGCAAAACTGCAACCCTAGTGCTTTGGTTTAAAAACTATTGTTTAAAACAACAGCTTTTGCCCAAATACTCACAGTATGTTTAGATGTCTGACGCCTTTTGAGATACTCTAGTATCTCATATTCTCATAGTCTCATAAATGCTTCTTTCATTCAGGAAGTACAGAGAAGAAATCAGTGCAGAGCAGTATAAAGGCCCAGGTCCCCAAATGGATGCAGGTGAAATCAGTTTGGAGTAGGCACCAAAATACTACACGTGTATATATATTTTCTTACAGATCTTAAAGTACTATGAGAACAGAACACACTTCTAAAATCAGAATTTGACTATCATCTGATTGACGAGGAAGAAATAAATGCATCCAGACCACCTAACGTGATAGGAAAATGCATTAAAACCAGTTAAAAACATTTTTCTTATCAATCCAAAAACATAGGCCACATTTTAAAATCTAGTGGTTCTTGCACTGCCTAGCTCCATTACCTCAGCAGAAGGTTCAGAAGTTGGCCATAGGATTCACTGTATTCAGGGGGTTCACTGGGTTCAGGGAACTAAAGCCATACAGCATAGAGACAAGCTCCCCAGGTCATGTGAACTGGACTTCGAAGGCATTGGAGTTATTCTGGTTCCCTTAGGTGGGAAATGTATCTGTATATGACCACCCAGCTCCTTTTCTTGGCATGTTTGAACCTCCTACATAAAAAGAAACCGCAAGTACTTTCAGCAGATTACATTTTTGCATGCCCACAGAGACCAAAGACTATGTCAGAAGAGCAAATATCACAGCAGCATTTTACATCCTTGGTAGCTTGCAATCAGCAAAGAAGAAATCCAATACCAGCCAAGTTGGTACAAAGTTAAGAAAAAGAACCAAAAGAGAACTTGCCGGTTCCAGGGATCTTAGTCACCCAGCAAACCACCTCCTTGTCTCATCAGAAAGCACAAGCTCCCACCGGCTTCATTCTCCCACCGTTATTCTCCGAGCACCATGAGATTACGAATTACAAACACCTTTTGTGGAGCCCAGATTATGCTTCTCCCAGATGATATTTACTCAATAGCCTTCACAAATGCTCAAGGACAAAGATGAAGTGCTAAGGAACATCCCATGACCGCCATTTCACCCCCACACTCACCCTCATCCCCGACTATCCGCTCTCTGCACGTCTCCACCAACTGCCCTTCCAGCGCCTAAAGGCCTCGGGAAAAGGCTGACGCATGTGGCAATTCCATCTTTTTTGTCTAAAGTGTCAGGCTAAGATGTATGGTAGATACGATAAATGGTAACGCTGATACTTGACACTGCTTATTCACCTTCTCGCAAGGAGAAGAAAGAATCATAGAGGAATACTGTCTGCTAATAAAGCAGACCACGAGCAGTTATTACCATCGGGTTTCAAATACTCTATTAAGCATTCTGCAAGTTTACATATACACAAACCCTGAGAGGAATGACTTAAGACACACAAGCATACACAAATGTGAGATTTATATAGTCAAATTATCCTTTGTTAAGAATAAATCAGATGCAAGTAGAAGTGAGAGGCTGAGAGTCCCTATAAATTATCCAGGCATTCAGAATCAATACAGCAGAAAAGAGGATAGAGTGGAAATATATAACCTATTGTTTTCTATGCTCCTGTTAAGAATAAAAAGCGCATGAAACAGCAAGAGCTGAAAAGCACAAACATTGACTTTAGTTTAATTACCACATTTTGTTATACACACCAGAATCTCAGCTCATTTGATAGCACTGGACCTTACAAAATATTCTTGTCTAATGCTATTCATTAGAGCATCTTTTTGTATTGTATAGACATCCCATCCATAGTACAGTGTAAGAAACTTTTGGGTTTGGAACCATTTTTCCAACAATGTAAGTATCCACACTGTCGCTTAATCAAATTCTTTTGTGATCCCTTCCAATCTCACAAGCAAACATGGAAGTGGCTGATCTTTAAGCAAATGTCAGCCAACAGATATTTCTTTTTTCTCACTTGGAACGATGATGAGAAGTGCTCCTTGCCAAACCTGCCTTTTCAAACGAAAGACTCCTCTCAGAAGAAAACCTGTGTGGCTCTTTATTTGGGTAGCAAAAGAACTCACTCAGCTGAATGACTTGATGCATTTATTAGTTTGTCTGCATTTTTTTCCCTGTCATCTCCTCTCTGAAATGCCAGTTCAGACGTTGAATGTACTGCTGAAGCAGTACATTACATTCTGTTACAAGATGGTGTCACTTCTACTCCTGCCTTCCTTCTGCTGAATTTCTATCCCAAAAGCCAGCTTTCTAAGAACAAATGTAACAGGGCACCCGAGTCTGATCTTGCTGGCATCCTCCCTCAAAGAGCAGGGCAAGGCAGGAGAATCCCCCTGCAACTACTGCAAGTGAATTTTCCAAAAGACCTAGTCTGAAAGACAGCTTTCAAAATTTTGCCGAACGTTGTGCCTGAGCTTTATGCCTAACACTGCCTACCTGAATTCCTGAGTCTTTCCTTTGTGAGAGAGAAATACGCCTACAGTAATTAGTTTTGTACCTTAGGGACACATTATTCACTCCAGACAAAGAAAGGGTGAAAGAAAAAAACAGGCCAATTTCTCAGCTGAGATCCTGGTGTCATTCCAGTAGGATCAATGTGTTGATTTACATCAGCTAAAACACTGGCCCCTGGAAATCATGCCTACATGCATTATACTTGATGAATTTGATGAATCAGGTAGCTTTCGTGGGAGTGATGGAGGCGGTGAAATTGACCCAAGATCTGAGAAAAAGGTCACATGGCTATTCAGCATCTTACACGTTTTTCTTCAGAACTCAGAGGAAAAGGCCATTTTATTTCTGTAGCAGTAATGAATCCTACTTTAGTCATACAATTCCTCCCTCTTTTTTATATTTTTCCCCAGACAGCATGATCCTGTGAGCATGCCCTTTCACTGGCTGTGATCCAGCCCAGCCCAGCTGACAGTGTTACTCCACGATTTTCCCTGTTTCCAGCTCTAATCGCTTTGCCTAAGTTCCTATCCACCCGTTCAGGGCTCAGTCATTGCCTTCACCTGGGGAAAGAGAATTCTCGGCATGCTGAAATAAGCTCAAACCAGCTCCATTTAACTCAAGGAGGGAGCAGGGTCATTTAAATCCCATCCCAGAGTGAGTCAGACTTTTTCCCAAGGTCTGGCCCCTCTGTTCTCTGAACGGTCCCCTCTTCATAGCTCAGGCACAGCTCCCACTTTTCTTTCTCCCGTCACCAGCTAATTCAAAGTCCAGTTGTGGCCTGGAAAAGACAGAGGAGGCATGAAGCAAAGGTGTATCAGACAGGAAAGAGGTTATTTCCCCTGCTGCTGGGAGAGAAGCAGCTCAGATGAAAAAATGCTGTCTTTTGATGCCATAGTGCAGATATGGGATATTGCCAACTCCCAACGGCTGTCCTCAGATGACTTTGCTGTTGTCTCTCAGTTTCTCCAGGCAGATAATAATGCTCATCCATCACACTTAAATAGCTAGAACCAAATTCTGCTTCAGTTACGTCAGTGCACAGCAGAAGAAATACTACTGACATTTAACCGACTCTTTCCAGGTTTACCACAGGACAATTTCACGAGCGGATTCATCATGCCCTACACAGATGCACTCAGCAGTCTTACTTTTAAAGCCCTTGTTGTGCAACACTTCAAAAGCCCTCTGTGTCCATTTTAGTCTCCTGGCCCATCACCTACATCTATTACTTTGTCACCTGCTACCACTGAAAATGTCTGCTCTTGCCATGCATCTGCCATGTGTCAGCGGGTAGAGCTCAAGCATGACTATTTTTCTACAGCATTTTTGTCTTGAACTGGTAATATACATGTTGCTGATCCAAATCCTCAGCCTGAAAACTGCGTGCTCTCCCACAGCAGGTTGCTCTGGTGGTGTAATCTTTGGTGTTTTACCTCACAAAAAATTACTCTATATAAACCACAGGTTTATAAAAAAAAACCACACCTTACTGCTGCAGGCACTGTACAAAGCCATTGTTAAAGACAGAAAGTTTGTCATGGCTGAGTTGAAAATTTTATTTCACCTTCAACAGCCTGCTGAGTCTTTTCTGGCCCCAAAACAAAAGTGAGACAAAAGATGGCGTGAGTGAGGACCAGAGGTGGAATCAGATTGTAAGCAGAAGCTCCTTGGTCCTCCCGCAGGGCCCCTTCTCTTGAACCATACTGCTTTCCTCACTGCCCAGGAATTAAACTGCACAAAACCACAGTGGAGAAAGGATCAGGCCTGTAATCTGGTTTCACTTTTATTATTTGTTCCTAATCTCCCTTCAGTTCCCACACATTTTTTGAAGTATCGATCACCCCATAGAAAAAGCTTAAAATGAACAATGGATTCATGGTTAATGAGTTTCAGTAACTCCGTTCACCTCACTTGAGCCCTTGGGGTGAGAAAGTTAAGTGCTACTGTACAAGCTCAAGTGACTGCTCACAATTTCCTTAATATTTCACCTCTTTGTATTTTGTAGTTTGCCTTCTTCTGAGCTAATGTTTATTTTTCCAGAAGGCGGTTATTGTGGTAAACTGGTATCAGACTAGCAGTGTGGGAAATGAGATTTCAGTGCATTCATCTCCTGTACTTCAATACTTCATTCAGGAAGGCAACGTGGACAAAAGAGTCAATCTAAGAGCTTTTTTCTCTTTAAGAAGGGTGACACCTTGTTGCTAGTGCAATGATGATGTCCCCAGAATCAGGGAACTACTTAATCCCAGCAGCATTTCTGTTTAAACTAAGGAATGGACAGTACTGAGAGGCAATGTGAGTTGTAAGATGGTCTTAAAAAGTAGGAAGAGGTGATGTACTTGAGGGTGAGCCTCCTGACGTCAATGAAATGATACTGATTTACACCAGCTCAAACCTGACACAGCCTGTTCATCCCACCTGAGTAGGATGGAAGTCTGAGTAGTTTTGTTTTTTGTTTTCTCCTCTTTTTTAGCATCATCCTGATCCCTATTCTCTCTTCATTCCCAGGCCCCATTTCTTTCCATTGTCCCTCCTTGATGCTTACTGAGTCTCTCTCACCAGTGATTTTCTACAGCAGGAAAAAAAAATCCAGAATTTTTTTTCTAATGGAGACGGTAACGCCTGCCCCTCATTCCAGTGTGAGCAATCCTTGGGCACATCAGCAACTTCTGGTGTTGTCTGGGTATTTGGACACCAAGATCTCTAGGAACATGATTCTTTTCTGTTTGATTATCTTATTCACACCCTGAAGCATGTTTTACTTTACCCACATAAGTAACATTAGAGAAAATAATGGGATTTCTGAGCTGAGAACGGACTAGGTCCCATTTGTGTGTTGGTAGAACTCTACCATCCAAAACTTTTGAAGAAAAATCTCCTTTTACTTTTGCAGCTGTGGAGAGCAGATGGTTCTTTGTGGTTAATATAACTCTCTAAGAATGTTTTCTATTCTAATCTTGCTGACTAATCTTTCTTCTTCTAAAGTTTTAATCTTGCTTAAGGAATAAATGTGTGATACTGTGTTAGAAAAGCCAATCAATTGCTCAGGCTCTAGCTGGGAAGCAATGTGAGTTCCCCTTTGTACAAGCTCTTCTCAAATGTGATTGTTTCCACAGTGTCAAATTCCATGGATTTTAGCAGCTGAATGGGTACAAAATTTGACGTGGTTAGAAACGTGTGCTTATAAAAACTTATTATCGTTGAATAGCTGGTGCATTCTTGGTGCACTCATGTGCAAACTACACTTTGAGATAGCTGGCTGGCATCACCTCTGGGCCTCATTAGCACACACAAGCGCAGATCCCAGAGAAGTCTGGCTTGCGCTCCCATCCTCCTCTCAAATACCGTTCTGACTGTTCCCATGTTTCACGTAGGGAGGAGATGCATGAGGCCGGCGCGGAGCAAGACAGCATCCTGCGTACAACAGCTGTCCTCAGTTAACCTTAGAGCTGGCCGAGTCGGTTAAACACCATGACTCCTCAGCCAAGGCAAGCCCTGGGGAGTTAGACAGCCCTTGAAGGCGATAACTCATGTGCTGGGGAATCACAGCCATCTCAATATTTAACCGAGAACAAGGTTGGGCAGAAACACCAAGTCTCATGACCTTCCAGCTGACATTGCTGTGGGCTGCTAGAGGGTTATGTTGAGCACCAGCACCCAGGTAGCTCCCACTCCTGTAGCACGCTCCACCAGGCTGGTAAAAACCAGCAATGTGTAGTTAGATGCCAAACACAAAGTGCACAGGGCAGCCAGAGACAGAGCCAAGTGGCTGAGGTGCGGGGTCATGAAAAACTGGGCAAAGAATGGCGAAACACGTGACAAAGCGTCAGTTGTCTAATTTTCGGTCTCAGCCGTGGGAGAGCTACAGGCCTGTTTGGGCTAGGGATGTCTGCGTCACTCTAACACATGCATGTGGTGCCAATGCAAATGGAGCCTACATGGGTGAATCTAGCACAAAGTCAACAGCTTACACTGGCACAGAAGTACTAGACTGGTGTATATACACCAGCTTTAAGAAAAGCTGCTTCACCCTCACAAGCTGCT
>NW_008824804.1:927307-936654 GCF_000699105.1 Pygoscelis adeliae
TCCCTGGCTTAGTGCTATCCCTAGATTTAGAGACAAATCTCAGAAGTTATTTGGAATAGTTGAAATAACAAGGTTTTGGCAGCTGGGGCTGTGGGGGGAGGTTAAGCACTAATGTTGAGCACAGAGTGTCTCCCTCTTGGCCTTATCCAGCTCTTCACACCCTTCTGCTTAGAGCTGAGCTTTTTAGCTCAGGCAGCGGGAACTTCTGTTCTCCTGTGGAGGTCCCCTCACCAGTCCTGCGGATGATGGCCATCACAGCAGAGTAACCTCACAGAACTCTTTTTCCCTCCCTCTCTCCACCGCAGTATTCGCGGGCAAAGGGCCACAGTATCCCCTCTGGGTGGAAAGACAACATGGCTGAGAGCTTCATAGTATTAATAAATAAGAGTAGCAGCCAACAGGGAACTTGAGTGAGAAAGTCAGATTTTTTAAGAGTACTTAGTCCTACAACTAAGGACCAGGGAAACCTCCCTGGACACTAAGCGTTCCTGCAAATCCAGTTCTTATGTACTTTGCTTTAAAGACTGCTCATCAACTTTTCTAATGCCTATGTGACTTAGGTGATTAAGTCCAATTGGTGGCATGTTAGTAGTGGCAACATTTTCCAAACACATACTGATTCTGATAAGATATTAATTAAAAAGAAAACAGCCTGAAGTTCACTATTTTTAAAACAAAAAGCTTCCATTTTTCAGTTTAAATTAAAATTTCATTATTTGATTTGATTTTAGTTGTGGAATTTATTTCTGGGAATTGTCAAAACTGAAACTGTTATTGAAACAAACCATCTGGATCAAGTGCAAATACTTTTTTACCACCCAGTGACCGGAAAATCCATTTTTCACTCTGCTCCAATTACCAATAATAATAAAGAAAGATAAATATCTTTCTCCCCTACCTTCCCTGCAGATTTTTGGCAGTGCTATTTACTGGCAATGCAATATAGGGACAGGATAGGCATTACATCTGGCTAGAGTTTTACAGACAGCCAACGAGAGCGTCGGATGACTGTGCTACACAAATAATTTCATGGATGTGTATCAGATAGAGAAGGGCTGCTAAAAATGCCTTTCGTACACACAGAAGTGGAATAAGAGCACAGTTGTTTTGCAGTCGTGTGTTTGCTTGATCTTTCCCAAGCATGCCTTGACAATGCCACACTGTTTACAGCCAAAAGATATAGATAGCTGGGTATAAGGCAGCGTATGATTATCTTCCTTACCGAGGATATAGGAAGAGAAGAGAATAGGATGCACATATCTTTGCTCTAGGATGTGCCCAGGAGATGCACTCTGGGGAGTCAGAAGTGTAAAAAGCAACCACTTTTATTTGTGATAACACTAAGTTACGAAGACTGTAGGCCCCTGCTATAGCATTTATTTCCCCATGCAGCAACAAAGTCTCTGTTGACTTCAAATAGCTGAGGCAACATGGAAAAATAATTTTCATAAGTAATATCCCTTTTTCCACACCTGTGGTTCATCTAAGACTTCACACAACGGATACTATGCCGGTAAGAAGCATAAAAAATCCCAGAGGAAGTTGACTAGATTCATCAGTTTGGATCAGAAAAAGAGGTTATACAATAACATCAACTCTATTCACCTCGCCAAGCAGCCAAAAATGTCCAACATATAAAGACTGAAAGCACATCGATCCTGTATTTAGATAAAAATGCATTTTTAGGATGTGTAACATCATTTTGTACATCCCACTACCTATCGCACTCCTCTCCATCAGAGATTGTCATAGACTCCAAAAACACATTTACTCATTCATGCCATTGCTCAGTGTTATTTTCAGAGATGTTTTCCTGGGTACACTTGAAGGGAAAATTACAAGCCACTGGTGCTTGGTAAAAGACAAAAATAACTATTTGTCTATCTCCTGTGTTAAGTGCTGAGTCTCTAAACAGGGGTTTGGCGCATCGATCTCTCCCAGCAGGTACTGAATTGCAAACATGTCTAAGGATTAGAGAAGGTGACACTGACCGTTTGACATCAAACAAGCCATTTCCAGTCCTTGGCTTGCAACATGCACATCAAGCAGAGAGGATAACGGCTATCAGTATAGAATGTTTTTCTACGCAGCGCACATCATATACAGCCCAAATGTAAATCAATAAATATTTGTCCTGTGAATATTATTATTTATCAATAACATCTGATCATGAGGCCAGTACTCATGTGGAGATGCCTTTTCTTTCAAATAACATGCCACACAGAAGAGCCCAGACTGCCTTTTTCAGAAACATTGGTAATTGAAAAATATTAAAAGTTAGTTTCTCCTTAATGTGAGTGGTACCTCACAAACACAACTTCACAAGTGCAAGAATAACAAAGGATTCATTCACCTGCATCCCTGAGCTGCTGACCAATCCTTGCTTGATTCACATTACTCCATAGGCTACAGTGGATCAAGGGGCTAACATTTTTTGTTAGCCATTGTAAAACTGTGTCAGTAGCCAAGGATGAAATGAATCGGTATTTCTTGCAAGCAGAAATATGAAGCTCTTAAAGAAAAAAATAGCTCTTTGTATGAAAGTAACGCACAGTCCTGAATGACTCTGTGTTTTGGGACTCTTCTGCTGCCACCTCTCACACTGGAATAACACTAGCAACGCCGCATAACAAAACCAGATCTACATTTGTCAGCCAGTACTGCTTTTCCCAACTGCCGCTCCCTCTCCTATTATTAATTTTATACAGCCTTTAGCCACAGGCCCCGTGTCTCATAGCCAGCCAGTATCTGAGTGCTCATTATGGCCTCGCTGCGACGCCGTGCTCGGAGGAGATATGGGGATCTGTAAGAGGAGCAGAATACTGTCGCATGCTGATGCATTGTGCCAGCTCTTGATGCGTTTATGAACATGTTTGAGAACTGCTGATCTGAGACACACTTCCTCTAGTTCCTGTCTCGGCAACTACTACTGCTCAGGCTATAGCACAGGGTGATTCCAATCCATCCTTATTGCTCCTATACACAAGTGGAAAAAGAGTAACAGTGCAAACTGGTGGATATCATTGCATAATGCTATAAAAGATGTGTTTTGAAGCATCATAATTGCATTAGAAATATGAAATGCAGAAGAATAAGCTCCAGGGATATTACCACATCCATTCCTTCATGAAA
Organism: Pygoscelis adeliae; assembly: GCF_000699105.1. NCBI lineage: Eukaryota > Metazoa > Chordata > Aves > Sphenisciformes > Spheniscidae > Pygoscelis > Pygoscelis adeliae. The sequence goes on from NW_008824804.1 coordinate 930,440, forward strand.
ATTCTACCTCGCTACCTAAATTTTCCTAGGAGCTTCATATATCCCTTGTACTACTAAGAAAAGGTCTTAAAGGGGGATTCTGGCAAGTTTCAGCTCTATTTCACCAGAAGACAAAAGGTCAAAATAAGCCACAAAGATAATAAGGAATGTCATTCATAGGTTGTATAAAGTCTAAATTGCTCCACATTCAAGCAGAGCTTTATTTTGAAAGACGTATTTTGACAAGAGCAGGGCATCATTATTTAGCTATAGCGTGATTCTGAGTGGCAAGAACAAGGCTGCTTCCACATTCAGGTTAAATGCACTAAATGGTGTTGATCCCTAAAAGGCAGGGAAGAAAGAGTAATTTAAAAGGCTTGAAACTTTTAACTTTGACATTTTTAAAGCAGGATGTTTCGGTTTTGTTTTCAGTTATTATTTTCATTTCAAAGTTCACCTGCATTTATTTTACAGGGTTGAACAAAACTTTTCAGTTCAACACAAACTCCTAATTTTTTTCTATTCTTTTTGTCTTGCCACAATTTTGGTTCAGGGTCCACAAGAACTAGTTTCTTTATGCAGGCCACCAAACCAAAAATATTTCATAGTTCTATGTTCTTTAAGCTTTCCATGTATTAAAAATTAGTTTTCACACCGTGGTCAATACGCTGCAACCAAATAAAACCTGTAAATCCAAGTGAACAACCAAACTCCTGACACCGCCTGCTCCAAATGCACGTCTCCTCCTACACTCCCCCCAACCCAGCAACACGCATATATACAGATATACAAAAAGATAAAAGGAATTTCTAAGTCCCCAGGCCAACAGAATTCTTCCTCTGGTCTCCTCCTGACCAGGGTTTTTGGGTTTCCAGCGTTTTTCTTCCTGGCTGCTGTTGGTTTTGGCAAGAGCAGTAATACCACTAAGAACTTACAGACCCTCTGTTCTATTCCAAAAACAATTTAGCTAACTTAAACCGGCAAAGAAACCCCCCACCTCCTTGTCAGTTGGAATTTCCACTAGTGCCTGAGGGACGGAGGAAACCAGAGAGCACACTACAACCCAGCAGGAAATATTTCTGACCATGATTAATGCTTCCTTTAGCAGTGCAACAGAATCTTTGCCGATCTTTGGGGATCCTTGGAAGAACTCCATTTACTACCCTCCAGGCCATATTTTGCTGTGAAAACCTTATTACATAACAGAAGCATTAACAGATTCAGAGTAAAATAAGAAAAGATGTATTATCCTAAAGATTTGGAGAACGGGGGGGGGAAAGTTAAGAAAGGCACACGCGGTTTTCCTTTCATTCCATGTGATTATGTTGTGATAATGCCCGCTACAGACCTGTCCATCACTTGCGGACTCAGGTCAGAGAAGCTCTCTGACCCGACCAGCTGGGTGACACAAGCCAAACAATGACAAATTCAGCTTCAGTTGATCTTGCCAGAAAGATCTCAGAGTTGCCTGTTGAGCAGCTATGAGACAACTACACTTTCCTTTTGTTCATCATCATCTTTTTTTTTCTTTCCTGGTTTTGGTTTGGGGTTTTTTTGGATAGGGAGTTTGCAGGGATATATGCAGAGTTTGGAAAGGCACAGTCTCTCACGTGCAGAGAGGTGTCTTTCTAACTTTGGCTTCCTTACCTAGCTCCCACATTACCAACTTTTAGAATGTATATTCATTCAGATCTTGAACTACTTTATTAGGAAATATTTTAAACCCCTACCTGGGCACAATAAACTTGCCTTGCAGATTCCTAGGTATTGCTACTGAAGATGGCCAATGATATCCCACAGTTGTAGGGGGCCTCGCAACGCTGGCATTCAGATTCACTTGCCGTTGGAGTCATTTGTGCCCTTTAGGTCATTTGTGAATGCCACAGCCATGGGCATGATGGAAGATAATGCTTTTATTGGAAATGGCAGGATACTATCACCATTTTCAAATTACCCTAAAGAAAAGCAGACTCACTCCTGAGCGCTGAAGATTAGCAACTAACCAAAGACATTTCACTGAGTATTCTGCTTGGTCTACAACTGGTCACCAAAAGTAGAAGGGCAGACTACAACCCCCTGTGAATTATAAAGAGGGCTTAAAACTGAGATGACTGGATGCATAGATCAGACCTCTTAACTAGCACCAGTTGTATGTTGTCACCATCAAAATGTCCTAGGTATATTATACAAGCACTGAATTTTTGTATTTACTCCTCTCCCCCTAACTCTCACATCTCTATTTTCTGTGCTAATGGCTAGTTCTTTCTCACTGTCTATAAAACACTGATTTAAGCCAAGAGAAGCATATGCAATTGGTGTGCAGTGACCCCTCCAAATCCAGTTATGTATTACCTTTCAGTTCTATATTCCAGCGTATATTCAGACACAGCTCAAAAGCATGATTTTTTTTCATCCTGGTACTTCATGGGATTACAAACCATAAGCACCCTCAGCTCACACACACACACACACACACACAAATATATATTTAAAAATAACTATTTCACTGCAGGCACTGCCCATTGCTACCAAAGCACCTCACAACAGCTACCTGCAACCCTTACCTGCTCTAGAACAAGAAAAAATTAAGATGATGGTGCTGGTGTTGGTATGCAATTTATCCCAAACAGAATTTGGCTCATGGGATCACTTTTTTTTCCTAGTAAAATATGTCCCTGACTGACCTTCTATAATAACTCATCACCAAAGCCATAACGTCTCATAGATCAGCGCTATCACACCCTCTCCACCTCAAACTCTGATGGGTCAGTGATTCAGCACTGACTCAGAGGGAGCAGGGCTATAGACTAAACCGCTTTGTGTCATTTCTCATTGCGTTTCAAAGTCTCCCATCCGAGGAGTGACACAGTCCAACCTGTTGAGCTAACGACAGCTGACAAGATCACAGCCCGAGAATAATAGAACATATAGAACAATAGATTCTCACCCTGGTCCTCTTTGGCTCCAACCAGCAGAGGAACCTTTTGTTTTAGCAGCTGATGAGATAAGAAGTCGTAGAGACACAGAGTCACTCAAGCGCACTTAGTTTTGTTTCTGCTTACTCCTTTCTCCTAACCTCCAACTTCTACTGATGTGCTAGTGGCTCACTCCCTATCAATCTCCATTAAACATTGATATAAGCCACAGAAAGATCACGTTATTGGCAGACAGGGAAACCTCTAAATGCAGTTCGTTATTAACATCTGATGATAGATTAAATAACAGCCAGTCTTAAGGAAAGCACAGATTAAGGTTCTCCCTAGACATTCTGTATACCACCAGTTTCTTAGCAAACCATTATATGTACAAGTTTCTCAACTCATACAGTAAGTAGCACGGTCTCCGAACAGTCTTGCTGCATTTCAACACTGGCCACAGGGAAATAGAGACTGAAGCACTTCCAGTTCTTGTGTCTGATGTTTACAGTTTGCTATCCCAAAGAACTGGACTGCGTCTTAGTCTTAGCTTTAACGTAGGTCATGAAGAGAAGTCAGACTGCGGTTGACCCCTTAGCTTTAATGAAAACACTGTAGAAAAACAAAAGTATGATATGCCAGGGAAAAGCAATTTTTAGATCTACCCCTTAGTGAACAGGTGAAGACACAGGTGATGTCTGGTAGGCCAACATCTGTTGCTAAATTAGAGACAGACATGGGAAGAAGTGCAAGGACTCCTTTTCCCAAAGTAGAAGGAACTGTTAATAAATTGGAAATACTAAGTTTTCTGGTAAGCAGGACGGGGGAGGCGTATTGCTGTGAGTGGCCCCCACAGAACAGCACAGAGGGGTGCGTGGGCCCCTGGGCCAAACCCAATTGCCATTGACTAAAGCAGGAGCGGGAAGATAGCCTTGGGCTGGAAAAAGTGGCTGCTTTGCACTTTTGGGCAAGGATAGGCGGGGATACCCTTCCCCATGTCTGTGGCTGTCTTTCTGCGTTGATAGAAAGGATAAGTTGCGCCTGATGAAGCTGTGATGTAAACCTAATCCTCTACAACAATAGCCCAGTGCTAAGAAACATCCATGGGTCCGGGCATGAGAGAAAACGAGGACCCCTTCTAAGGGCATTTGTTTCTACATCAGTCTTTTGTTGTGTCTTTCCCCCTCACCCACCTCCTTCCCTGCTTGGTTATTCTAGCATTAGTTTGCAGGGGCTGTTTGCAGAGACAGAACAACAGAGGTCTACTTGGAAAGCCTGCAGAAACCTCTTAGCTTGAAATCAGAAATGTGCAGAATCCCAAAAGAACAAAAATGTTTGAACTCGCCTCCCCAAAAGTGTTGTATTCATTGACTTGCAAGCAGGGGGAACAGTAGTAGTAATTTAACCTAGGGAAGAGTGCCAACAACTTATTTAATTGCAGAGTTTGTGCCAACACCACCACAATACAACTATTAATACAAGTCTGCAGTACAAGACTAATTCTGCTAACCTTTTGCTGTTGCCTTATAGTCAGGTCAGTGGCTGCATCCCTTCTGCGCTGACACTATTCAACAAACACTGGCAACTGCTTTTAAGCAAACATGAAATGGAGCAGGGCAGGAGGGAGGGGAGTGGTATCATTGATAAAATGAAGATTCCCCTCACGACCCCGCCCCTCTCTGCCCAAATGTTTTGCATTTCTTTCTTCATTTCAAGCCTCTCTCTTGAAACTGGAAATGCGTCTTGCCATGTATTTGCTCCTGGAAAACAGCCAGATCTTTGGTCTGAATTCCATCAGCTCATTTCCCAGTTTCTATGAGACTGCATTTGAGAAATGTGGATCTCTCTCAGTCCACTGGCAAGATTGGTCATCAATCAATGTATAAAAACATGAGGTCTGACATTAGGGACTAATCCACTTTTCTAAATGAAGCGTTCATTTAAATAATGCGTATTTTTACAGAAAAATAAAAAAAGAGCAATAATGGATCCAGCACTACTGCAAGTTTTCAAGGACACGATTATTCTGGCGATTTTGTGCCATTGTAAACATCTAAAAATCCAACATTAAATAATGCAGAAGCACCAAGCAACATCATTATTGTATGAGGCAGTAAATCCACCGGTGCATTTGCAGACTCACCCTTGCTTCACTCTTCACCCATTGCCATATTTGGTTTTTTTATATTTACATCTTGTGACTGTATCACAACTATAAATTCTGAAGGCCTGGAAACAGATATTTTTATTACACTCATAAACAGCACAAAGGGGTCATAGTTTTCAACTGTGACCTGCTGGCACTACCATGATAGAAAAAATAAATACTGATTACCAGCTGAACAGAAAACCAAGAAAAGTACTTCCGTGTGACTATAGTTAACACTCTTGATCAGGAAGTCAACAGTTCTCTATATGTGTTAGGAAGTTTTCTGCAACACGTAGTGGACTGTATGCTCTTCCAATTCTTCTGAAATAAACACCTCTTGCCACAACATGTACGCTCTTCAGGGATCCTGGAGACCCTTCTGGTCTCCTTCTGCCCCATGAAACTGCTTCCACTTTTTGAAATGGATCTGTTTGCCATTTCTTTGGCAAATATTTCCATAATACATTTATCTGCATTTTTATGTGAATTAACATTTGACATGTATCCATGCCTTTAAAAGGAAAAAAGTCATGAAAACTCTTATAAGTAATGGCAAACATGAAGATTTGGCATATTTTCAAAAACGTGCCTTCAGTAAAAAGGTGAAAAACCTCTAACGGTGCTAATAAAAACTGACCCCGCTGACAATACAAACGAATTCCCTGAAGACTTCAGCATCACAAATCGTACCTCTATATGTCAAGTCATGTTCAGAAAATGACCCACTACTGAAAATGTCTATTAAAAACCAGTATCTCTTCTATCTCTGTTGGCTGGTGTTTAAAACATTTTAACTGCTGATATGGACAGGACAAAACTGCTTACAGCATCATTGCAGAATGTGTGACTGAATCCCGGTAGAACATGGAGCTATGACATTTGTCAGCCAAACTCGTCATTCATCCGTGCATCGGAAAATCCCCATTCTTGAGTGAGAATAGGGAATGGCTTTCAGGCTGGCAGATTATCTGGAGAGGTCTGTGGGAACTGCAAAACATTGCACCTGCCTGAAAAATGGCACCAACTCAGCACAAGACGTTTCCAGAGGGGAAAGTTAATATATGGGAGGAATGCACATAAATCCTGTTATTTCTTAATGGGATTTGGGAGCTTATTTCTCACCCCATGCTTTGAAATGTATCCCACAGCCTATTCTATTAATGAATTTAAGC
>NW_008824804.1:936755-954837 GCF_000699105.1 Pygoscelis adeliae
ATTTTTAATGCAAGTGTGAAAAATTAATATTATGCTTGAATACCAGTTAGGATGTTAACAAGCTGTGTCCTGGATAAGCTGGTCTTGTCTGTTCCTGTTGTCCTTTTCCTAATTTCAGTTGACCAAGAAACCGGAATCATTTATTTGTTTGGTTTTTTTTAAGCTCATGGCAAAGTAACAAGAGTTGTGGAAATAGATTTAGGCAGTGTCTGGCTGAAAATGGGAAGACCAGAACTCTATTCCCAGCTCAGCCGTGTGAATGAACCTACGCAAGCCCTCTCTTACTTAAAAGAAACTTACAACATTTAGAAAGATGTTTTTTCACTTGGAGTGCTAAGCGTGATACACAGATGCAGACTGTACTTCCACAGGGGAAAGATGTTTCCTGGCATTTAACAACTTCTGACCTGAGTGTCTTTAAAGAGCTAGGGTTCTGGCAAGTCCACCTGAAGTATACAGTCCAGAGCTCCCTCAGAAACAAGGATCTAGAACGTGAGCCAAAGCTGAGGGTTTTAAGTGGACCTACAAGGAAGGCAGGAACCCTTTGGGTGAGACACAAACACAGATATGGCAGCCTATGTGAGATGAGATTATAAGGAAAAGGAAAAACATATTTAGTGCACTTAAAATCTACAATTCCTAAATTATATTTATCTGACACACAGCAATGACGAATATCCTGCTCCAGCCAAGGCACGTTTTCAGGGAACCTCCAAATATCTAGCAACCCTCGGTCCATCACTGGTGTGTGATAGTCAGGGCTACCCAAGGGTCTGGTTTCCACATCTCATGTGTACTAAGCGGGCTTGGTCCTATTCAGCACCCACACTGGCAGGCATTCATAATGCAGACCACACTGTTGACTTCACAGAAAGAAATCCAAGATGTGAGGTTGATGTGGCTGGGTGCTAGGCAGCCAGAGGATGCCAAATCTTCCTGCAGACAAGCTAGTCCTGATGCTGAATTGTATTTTTCTCTTATTAACTGGATATTCCCCGTTCCAAGCATAAGGGCAGGTTTGTGTCAGACAGGAAAAGAAAGCCTCTCCTAGGCAGGATCAGAAACGCAGCCTGAAGACTCCAGAATGATGGCAGAACGCCCGTCAGTTTCTGTTGTTCACGCTCAAAGGCAAAGTCTACTGTCTCAGCTCTCAAGTGGGGGAGAGATTTGCCTCCTGGGCTGATGGATACCAACACATTTCAGGATTTCCCGACACTGGTCTTGGATGCTCTCTGCTGCCACCAGATGGTGATCCACTCAAGGCTTTGGAAATACACAGATAAGTGACAAACATTTTGTGGTTTAGCAGTCTATTTTCAAAGGCCTCTGGACTTTTTTTCTTTGACTACCAACGTTCGTTGGCAAGCAAATTAGAGTTCATCTAATTTTCACTTTCAGTGATCCCTCCCAAAGTCTGAGTAGTTCACGCACAATAGATCCATGCTGGATTCATGCTCCACAGTTTTGAGCGTCATCAAAAGATCCTGAAGGCATATACTGATGAAATTTGAGATGAGATTAGCTCAGCTCCAGCTCTATTATCGATGATGGTTTTTCCTCCTATGCCTTGGGCTCCCAAGAAGTGTGGGAAAGGTTGAATGCAGTAGAGCCTTTCACAAGCAATCATCTATTCTGCACAAACACTGATTTAAAGAGTGCATTCTCTGGTTCTCATTCGAGGATCAGTGTAAATCTTAACTCTGGTTATACCTGCTACAGCCAAGCGAACAAGGAAACATGGCATTTTTCTGTCTAATCTCTTTCATGTAAGCTAAAGCCAGGGCAGGATTTACGACGGCTCCATTTATTGACCCTAAGGATTACATGTTGTGTTTAATCACACAGGATTCCTCTCTGTCCAAGAACCTGAGAAGAAAATATTTCTTCTATTACACCTTTTTGTGACTTTGAAGGACATTAAACTGCATACGGTCCTCTCTAACTCATGTGGCTGCAATGAAGTGGTGGAGACCTGATCTTTCAGACCAGCTGTGTGGATTTGGAACAAAACTTCACAGCTTGGGTTGATCTTTGGTAAAGAGGTAACTCTAAAGCATGACTGGTCAACTGGAGACAGACACCTGTCAGTCATCGTCCCCACCCCGTGTCAGCACAGAGGAGAGGTACGACTTTTTTCAAGGGTAATTTCCTTCCACATGCCCGTTAATAAATGCTGCATCACTGAGTTGTCTCTGTGCACCTTGGGATTCATCTGTGCCAATCTTTGTTAATAAGGGCAACCAAGGTATTCCCAGTAGATGGGCTCATCGTGATGCATCACAGACCAACTAGCACTACCCCTTCAGACAGCCTATCTGCAGTCTGAAAAGCTCCTACTGACTTTGCTGGTGCAGCAGCAATGCCCAGCAAGCCGCTGCTCACGTCAGTCAGTCGGTTTGTCTGCAATTGCTAATTCAGTGCTGTGGAAGTGAACAGAAGTCTTTTTGTGCTAGAGAACGATCGGCAGCCTAATGGAGGGGGCTGACAATAGAAGCCTTTTCATCAAGCAACTCCCTAGCTCTAAGAAAAGGTAGACGATCCTGTCCCTTGTGCTGGCATCAGCAGTCTAATCTGAGCCCTGCAAAACAAGGAAGAGTGGTGAGGAACTGCCCCTCCGCTTTCTGAAATAATTACAGCATCAGTTCCCTTCTGCTCCTCTGAAAGCAAAGGTCTGCATCGTGCAGATTTCCTTGTTGTGTGGGATCAGGCATCTGCCTCGTGTGTTGCCACAGTCTAGCAACAAGAGTCAGATATGCAGGCAGATGATTTTGTATAATGAACCCCTTAAGTCATCAGCAAACAGAACACACCTTTCTCCAGTGCCAAACCTAAAAGAAGTACTGGGGGGCAGGGAGAGGGGAATAGAGAAGAAATAATTTCTGTTGACCAGGCTGGTTTGGTCCTTGATTTTTTTACTACAACCCAGACAGGATGCCAGTCAGTCTTTTTGCTCACAGGAGCACCTTTTCACCTGCCTTTGGACTGAAACCAAGCACAAGCAATTACAGTATGGTTTAGTCCCAGTCGAATTACTGCCCACTTACTGTTCACTTACTGCTTTCCCCAGTGAATACAAGAAGTGAAGGAATAACAAACGTGCCAACCCTCCATGCCCTGTGAGCTGATGTAGTTAAATAATAAGAGATCAGCTCTCAGGTGATTCTTATATACCATTCTTGTTCTGTTCTTACACAAGAAAAAACACATTTCTAAGGACCTGCCATATTAAACACAACATCCATATCTATGGCCCTAAATGCATAACCAGTGCAGAAAACGTTCTGCAAGAAGGCATGAGCATAACAATGGCTTTGAAATGGCAACCTTCATCAGCCCTCTCGCAGTACATTGGAAGATAAATAGCCAAAAGGGGTATTTTTTTAAACATTAACAACACAGAGGCCCCAAGCTATTCATCAGCAGTGAGGAGAAAAATAAAGTCCATATCTAACCAGACAAGAACAAGTGTGGAAACTTTCAAAGAAAAAATAATTAAAAGAAAAAAAAAAATCACAGAACAAGTCACCATGCCTCTGGTTCAGCTTCACGTCCTCATGCCCAAACAAATAAGTCTATCATGACTGCCAACTTCAGACAAGCCTCTCTAATGCGAGCATCGGCCATCTTTTTTGTGCTTGCAGCCCCACAAAAAGGTTAACATTTTCTAAATTGCCATTTGTCACACACAGGGATATGGGGAACGGATGCAAAGAAACTTTGCCTGTCAGTGCATAAGCTAATTTAATTTTGTTTATGGGGACTCTGGGCATTCGAGCGGGGAAAGCGACGGGCTCCTGGTACTGACCTAATGGGAGAACACTGACTCCGAGTGTTTTGATCAGAGGCAGAGACAGGGATAAGTGTCTGTGGGCCAGCTGGGGTCCAGAATGGCCTTTTGGGTTTTGTTTTGTCAAGAATGGCGGAATGATTCTTATCACATGTCACTAACTGCTCTATGAGCTCACTCAAGTGAGGTGAACAAGGCATTATAACCAAAAAGAAGTAGCACAGGCATGGGAGCCTCATGGAAGACAGCGTGATCCAGCTCCAGTAAGCACCGGTTGCTAGAGGGCTATTCATTTCATCCGAAGTTGGATCAGGCTCCTAACAAGGTTTAAACACCTTACAAGAATTCAGGATTATTTCTCAGGCTCTCTCCCAAGCTATTCCTATTATTATAAAACTTTTATTGCTTCCTCCATCCCTGCTGAGAGGTAAACCTCTGAGTTTGTGTCATGCTTCTGGCATGAGGTCCCTGTAAATGACCTACTCTTTTGAGTTAAGGAAACCGATGAACTACAGCACAGCATGTAAAAAGTGTTCCCACATAGCCGCTATCCGAGAAAGAACACTTCAGATGCTTTAATTCCTAGGCAAGAGAAACAACTCTTTTGTTAGTATCATCAACATGGAGCTCAAAATAAAAGGGCATTTCAGAGGCCTACAACAGCTAAAACTATTCCAAAGGTTTGTGTGTAGCAATGAGAAACAGACCGCAGAAATAGTTCGCCTGGCTCCAAAACGGTTGAGACTGAATAATGTTAATTACCTTAAACTAAAAATTCTTCCAGGAAATTGAGGGAATGAACACTTCTGTTACCAGTTCGCCTTTACTGCCTAGAACACTCATGGATTTCATTTTTGCAATATTGACCTTACAGCTCAGGGTGAGCCAAAAAAGTAATATGCAAATGAAAATCTGGGTTTGCTTCTGGGTATTATCATGGTTTTGAGGCCAAAGGAAATCAGGTTCCAATTAAACATTCAGTATTACCTGCAATCACTTTTGCATTGCTCATGAAATTTCCAGTTCCAGGTGAAGAAACCACTTGTTTAATGAGATTTCCACTGTGAGCAAATCTCCCCAAATCTAGGCCAAAAATTACATGGTTCTAAATTACTAAACAGGTATAATAAAAAAAAAGGCAGTTGACCTATATGAACCAAGATCTGAAAACAGAGAAGCAGAGATCACTACAGGGGGGTTGACTTCTACTGTTTCTGAAGTATTAGTGAAACATTTATGATACCAAACTGCCTTTTAAACACTAATGGACAGAAGAAAACTGTGTTGTTTGAAAAAAGGAAAGTAATTAAAAACTTGAGGACTGTCGTGGTTTAACCTCAGTTGGCAACTGAGCACCACGCAGCCGCTCGCTCACTCCCCCCCCCCGGGGAAGGGGGAAAGAATCGGAAGGGTAAAAGTGAGAAAAATCGTGGGTTGAGATAAAAACAGTTTAATAGGCAAAGCAAAAGCCGCGCACGCAAGCAAAGCAAAACAAGGAATTCATGCCCCCTTCCCATGGGCAGGCAGGTGTTCAGCCATCTCCAGGAAAGCAGGGCTCCATCACACGTAACAGTTACTTGGGAAGACAAACGCCATCACTCCAAACGTCCCAACGTCCCCCCCCTTCCTCTTCCTCCCCCCAGCTTTATATACTGAGCATGACGTCACTTTGGCCAGTTGGGGTCAGCTGTCCTGGCTGTGCCCCCTCCCAGCTTCTTGTGCCCCTCCAGCCTGCTCAGTCGGCAGAGCGTGGGAAGCCGAAAAGTCCTTGACTAGTGTCAACACTACCTAGCAGCAACTAAAACATCGGTGTGTTATCAACACTGTTCTCACCCTAAATCCAAAACACAGCACTGTACCAGCTACTAGGAAGGAAATTAACTCTGCCGAAAGCAGGACAAGAACCTTCTTGCCAAAGGAGTATTTGATGACCATGAGTAGCACATTTCTGGAGACGTAGGCTGGATTCTTTGAGGTCTACAAACTTGCAAAGTTCTCTCAGTTGGGAAAAAATTAGCATAAATGCTCGTTCTAGAGAGATGCTTTACTCCTGCCGCCAACCTCTTTTGCCTCTTCACCTCCGGAAGACATTTATTTATTTGAAAACACAGGGAGAAACTGTGAACAGTTCTAAGTAAAGAATTTGATGGATAGCTATTCTCTAAGCTTATATAAATGAGAAATTCTTCCCCAGGAAGAACATTAAGACTATAGCTCCCTTTCAAACTCTCACCTACACTCCTTATTGACAACATATTTTACACCACAGAATCAATACAAAAGGGAAAATACAGTTTGTTAATTTGCAGCCTATGATTCATCCTTTTGGACACTGTCCCATTGCTAACCAGTGACATTCTGGTGCTAATTTAGGTACTGCTTTTTGGACGTTCCCTTGAGGTGCACATGAAGAGGAATGTGCAACTGACTACGTTTTGCCCATTCTTATGTTCTTTTCCTTCTGGTACGACAACAATTAATGTTGGGAAGATTCCACAAAGCTTGTTTCTGAGGCTCCCTCACAAGCTTTTGCTTAGGTGGCAGACCAGGAATACCATGCACAATCCTAAAGCGCTGTGGCCCAACAGGCAGCTCCAGAAGACAAAGGGAACTTCCTTATGTTCCCAAGATGGCTAAATGCTGCTCTAGAACAGTCAACACCCCGAGTTTCCATTTCGCTGACACGCTGTTAGCATTTCCAAATTTCTTTTCATTGAACACCAGTATGTTCTTTTAAATGTCCTACACAGCCAGAGTCATAGCATATTATGATTCTACAGCCTTCATGCGATTAGTTGTATACAGTTAGTCCAGAAACACGATAGAAAAAAGTCGACTAGAGGGAACGTCAAAGCAGCTTCCTTTGTGGAGAGGGGAAAGTGTGGGTCGGATGTAATAAATTTGTTTATGGTCTGCCCTCACCTCCAGCAAAACACATTACGAAGAGACCCGTGTTGAGGATTTGAATTAGTTGTCACGAAACTGCTTCAGTATAGGTTTGTCTTTCCACAGGGAAAAAAGAACAGCGTTAGCATAAAAAGGTCATCTGTTTTAACTACCTAAATTCATGTTAGCTGCACAACCAACATTTCTGACAAGTTGATTTAGACTTGGTTGCATGATGTGCTGAGCATCATGGCTGATTCAGCAAAGCATTTACTAGTATGTTTAACTGTAAGTGTGCCTATCTGTGCACTCAACCACACACACGCTGAGAAATCAGCCTGTCTTGCTGCACAGAAGCACAGCAATACAGCTATACAGCAAAGGGACTTTTACTGAAAGGCGGTAGATAACTTGTTCTTATTTTGAAGGTGATACTAAAACTATGGTAATCAGATCTCTAAAACAGCACCTTCTACCAGCTGAGAATATAGGTCTGGTTTTTGCAACTTACGCTCCCAACTGTTGCTCCCATTGCTTTTGGGTAATTTCTTGGCATATTACTGGTGGAAAAATCCGTCTTTCCAAAGAACTGTACAGGGCTGCGAGAACCAGTTTTCGTGCATCTGGGCCTTTCGTAAATTTACTCATCTTGTAAGTTTTTAACTTCTATCACAGCCTTTGGTCTGAAGCTGAGACAGGCCAATACTTGTGGGTCCCAAATGAGCATCAGTTCCTGATGGCTAGAAAGAACTATTGCATTCAAACAGATTTGCTATCTGTCTAGTATTCTATAACAATACATCAATGTTACTTCAACTGTTTTAAGTCATGTTGCAAGCTTTCAGGGGTACCAGCTTAAATATTTGCTGAAATCTACATTTTTATTTACACTAAGGCCATTTAACACCACTCTGTCAATGCAAACAGACAGTTAAGTGGACATGAATATAATGTATTTGCCAAAACAGAATAGGGAGCTGAAACAGAAATAAACCTCCTACCTTAATTATGACTAATCAGAAATGAAAAACTGACATCCACATTTTCTGATATTTATAGGTAATATTATTTAGAACTGTTATTGGACCATTCCTAGTCTGTACCTGCATGACTAGTGTGATCTTTAACGGTCCCTTCCAACCCAAACCATTGTATGATTCTGTAAGTACTCTTGTGCAAGTACAGAATTTAACCTGTAACATGATTCAATTTTTCATCTCCCCACAGTTCCTCATTACTTCACAGTATAATCAGAAAAGAAAACTGAATTAGCTAAATGACTAATATGCAATTAATTCTGAAGAGCGCACAGTGAATTCAAACGCAAGAGGAATTTCTCAGCTGAAACTGGAAACCAGGAAACAGCTAGAGGTGCTGCATGCATTCCAGAAAGCACAGCTTTCACATGCAAGCTGTTCTCCAGCTCTGCATCACAGATGCATGAGCAAAACAACGAAATGCTAACATTGATAGCACAAACCAAGCTGTAGCTGCAATTAAAAAAAAAAAAACCAACAAAAAAAACCCACCACATTTTTGCAGTGTTGTTTCACAGAAGGCAGGCGCAAGTCATACAGCTCCCAGTGGCACTATGCACACTCCAGGCATGTTTGACATTAAGGGGCCTGGTTGTTGTGGAAACCAAATCCCATAGATTAATTAATGTTCAGCAGCCTGAGCCATCTCTCTTCCTCTCTGCTTCCCTGCCCCCAATTAAAAAAAAAAAAAAAAAAAAGGGGTGGCGCTTTTTACATCACAGAAGAATGTCAAAGCAAAAGAAACTTTTTCCTCACAAATGCAGAACACTACCAATAAAAGTGAACAACCTGACTGAAGTGTTAGTCCCTCACGTTTATAAAATGAAAAAATATAACACCATCTAAGTGTTTTGCTTTACGTGGCTGTGCCAAACTATCTCCAAGAAGGTCCTGCAAGAAAGATAATTATGTGAAATTTGTAAAATCCCTTTATGATCAAAGAACTTTTACAGAAGTCCCCCTTTTTTACTTTCAACATGTAGATGCACTAATTACAAATAGTTTATTTCAGGTGAACTATTCAAGTGACTGACAGTCTTCATGTGAATGTGTTTGCACAGTGAGTTGCTGATTTGAATAACATTGATTTTGAGTATCAGCATTTTCTTTTAGCCAACATTGGTTCTGATCCTTTGAAGTCCCCACATACGTCCCAGTTTACATGAGACATAAATTCGTATATGCACCTAGCAGCTTGCTGTATAAATGCATACTATAAACAAGCAGAATGCACCAGACAGATGACATGGAAGAGAAATATGGTTACGAGCCACTACAGGTAAAATTTCAGAATTACCTAAATCCTGTTTTCAAAACAGTTTTAGGGCCATAGGTCAAACATATTTTAGATATTCATAGATTAAATTTGATGCTTTTGAAAATCCGTTGTCTTCAGGATCTGCATCTTGAGGTACCTGGGTACTTTTAATAGCCCAGTTCTGATATGAGTGAGGAGCTCTTTCTCCCATTTTTTTTCCCTCAAAATATCCTTGTGAGCTATGCTACTAGTTGCCTGTTGAAATACTCAATCATGAATAATTAAAATAATAAAAATCTTGAAGGCATACCATACTTAATAGATATTTAGTAAGTAGAGAGTATGTAGGGTGAGAAAACCGCTAACATAGCATAATATATATACATACCAAATAGGTACAAGTATTTGTTATTCTGTTTCCACACACACACTTCTAATTAGCCAACATCACATCATGTGACTTAAAGCACTTACTTTCTTTTCTTTTCAGAAGAGGTGGTGATGGATTACTGAACATGCTCAGATATGCTATGACTTCATGACAAGATCACCGCATGAGAGTCCCCTACGCGCTCCCATTCATAGGAGTGAAATAAATAGAGCCAATTTCTGCAAGCAAAGATACTTCCTGCGGGACAAAAACTGCACTTTGATAGTTAAACAATGCTAAGAGCTCTCATGTGTTGCTCAAATACGTAGCTCCTGAGCAAACCTACTGACTTGAATAGGTGCTCAACGGTTTTCAAAACCAAGCCAAATACAGTGTCAAATATAACATTTCAGTGCTATTTTACAACTGCAGCCCTTTAAATCGGGCACCACTCCTAATTTTTTTTGCATTTTGTTTAAAATAAGAAAAATACCTTTGAGATGATTAATGGCTCCCCGTGCTCCAGTCCGCCTTTCAGTGTGAATCCCCATGGAGCACCTCCTTGAAGCAGTGCCTCCAAGTAGATATATCTTCCTTTATGGGTAATGCTGGACTCTGAAGATGATATGCTGGTGTTAATATTGTCTAACATCCTCATCTGTCCTATCACATACTCAAACAATTACAAAACCCACTCAGGCAATCACAGAACAACGAAGTTGCAACTTAAACTCCCCAGAAGCCCACCACAAGTCATCCCTGAACACATGAAACAAGAAGAGTCTGAGACGGAAAATTTTTCTTCAGAGTTGGAGTCCAAGGTGATGGGTTAAAAATGTTTCCCACCAGCATTTCAGCATGCTGTTTCTCCTTCAGAATGGCGAGGTTTTACTGGGGTTTCAGCACTGTGCTTTGCCCATTCCCAGGTATTCTGGGCATGATTGCTTTGTAAAGATTTATCTTCCTGTCTTCGGTATATCAGCCTTGTGCTTTTAAAGATGTGGGTAAAAAAAGGAAAAAAAAATGTTTATAGATTTAAAAGCCCCTGGCCAGCAAATTGCCAAAATCCAAACGAATGCTTCATTTGTGATTGATTATCAGTCTTTTCTTCCTTTCTGTGTGCGATTTACCATTACAATGGCCTTTTTGCCTCAGCCCACTGCACTAAAAGAATGGAAGCGTCTTCTCCCTCTCCCGCTCTCAGTTACTCTGTCCGCTTACTTCACAATTTTCTGACTTGTCAAAAAAAAAAAAAAAAGCTGGGGGAGGAGGAGAGAGAAAGTCCATTCCTAAAACTATTTAGACGGGTTTAAAATGTGAAGTAACGCCATACTTATTAGACTAAAAAGTGCAAAAAAAGTCTATCAATCAGGAAAACTGGAGAAGCAGGTGAAATTAATCCTTTGGGAAAAATGTTAAGATGATAGCTGAACTCTTTTCATTTTCTGTGCTCTCCCCGACGATCTGCCAAAGCTGCAGCAGCTACTGCTGCTATGAGGGAGGGTGAGGAAGAGAGAGAGAGAAAGAGAGATGGATTAAGGCAAGTAAGGCAGTGCTGCCCGATCGTGCACATCAAGCATGCAATTATAAAATGCAGTGTGCAAAAGCTGGGGCTCACCCTTTTATTATGCCCCCGGAAACCACTTACTTTCTATTGTACTTGCCAAGGAATTGTAACAATCCAAACTGCCAGTTGCTGAAAATACAATGGACCTGTTCCAAATCAGCACAGTGGAGCACTGCTAATAATTTTGCTCTCGTAAAGTGCTTTTCCTCTGCACGGAGCCTACCAACTTCCCTGGACATATTCCTTTCCCCCATTTACATTGTCATAAAAGGTCAATGCTTTCCCAATGTATGGAATAAGAAACAACACTAAGAACTTAGGATACTTTTAAGGTAGACAGTTGCCAATGACTACTGTAGAACTTATCGATGTGGGTGCATCTGTTCTTGCATATACGCACGTAGGCTTGGGCATTTGACTCATCGCTTAAACAGGTGTCGACAGAATATATCACTGAAGGTGTTAAAAAAATTCTCTGTTTTTTATCAGCCCTTGAACAGGATGATAGAGAACATAGCCCACGGACCGCTCCCTTTCCTGCTGGCATAGCTGAGTAAACAAATAGTAGTGCCTCTGCCTCTAAGGTGCCCGCACTTTTGATCTTGTAGTGCCTGGGATGTGCATTACTTCTCCTTCGGGCTTTGAAAACTGTGAAGATCTTGTGTTAACAAACCCATAATGAACTCTGGGGGAAAAGCTTTGGAGCTGCAACTCTAAAACCAGAAATCTTTGCATCTGTTCATGCCCTTCATGCCACCCCATTCCCATCCCCTTTAAGATGCTAGTTTCCCCAGAGCCTTCTATTTGCCCCATGTGTCCTGGCTCTCATTCCCAATAGCCATGAAGAGGAATGCAGAAAAGAAGCCCCTCCCTTTATTTTTCATGGTAGATGATCCTCAATCCTTGCTTATATTTAGCTTTGTCCTCTCTGCTACCCTTCCAGGGGCTGAGTTTTCATTAGCTTCACATCCTGCTCAGGCTCACGGATTGCTTTTATCCAGAACTCGCCCTTTAGCCTGACTCAAATCAGATTTCTATAGTTTTACACTCCTAGTGTTTCACTGTAAAAACCCCCATTCCAAGTCACCACAAAGAGCAATTTACTTCTGTCCCTCCACAGGCCTTCTAAAGACAGGCTAAGGCTCTGGGACTTGTCTCTTGGGGCCATACATCCTCCTATCCATAGCCATCAGGACTATTTAAGACTGTGTAATAACATGCCAGCCCGTTAACAAGCCAAGGTACTTACTTGGATTATATCAATTTCCAATACAAAACGTTAGTCACTACACCTAATATATGCAGACACCAGAATTTCAATAAGAGCTATATTTCTCATGGTGCCTACAGTGGCTGATGATTAACAATTATCAACATAATTTCTGAGGTACAGTTTTTCTTCTACTCCAGCACTGCGATTCATTTCAGGTGCTGAATCCAACATCATTTTTACCAATAACTCCATCAAATTTGTCACCATTGCAAGCACCTAATTTTCTCCCCCTACTACCTCCAGATTTGCTAGTCCTTTACACTGTTAATCCAGTTCTAAAAAGGTCACATACAGGTGCTTGCATAAACCAGAGACCCATGACCAGCTACAGAAAAAGGTTTGAGCAATTACCCAAGAAGGGCTGCCAGATACTGTGCTGCTTTCTCAGCAAGCTCTTATTCCACGCAGGAGTTAAAAATCTGTCAGGTGCTCATAGAACCCAGTTCCCATGTGTGTTACTCAAACATTTCTCATTGAGAAAACTGTCTGGGCCATCCTCACAATGCTAACCTCTCGGCGATGCCCAAAGAAACCAAAGGATTTTTGGAACGCTAGGGATAGCAGCAACTCCAGCCCACACACATGGGATTTAACTTCCTGCCAGATGCAATGCAAACAAAACCAGTGCAAGATAACTTAATAACATACAGCAACTATTGATGAAGAAAGCGGGATTAACAACATGCAGATGAGCATTGCTGTGCTTTAGCTGAAAACTAATTCTTCCGAGAAATAGATTTCAGTGCTGAATACAATTAAAGCAACATTTGCCATTCACCTACGTATAAACATTTCAAAGTATTAAATACATTTTTTTTTCTCATCTTGCCTCTGGTAAGAACCTCAAATAGCACCAGTATCTTAGCACTGTTTGCTACAAGAAAGGAATTCTTCTACGAGGAGTTCCTCTCAGGACAGAGCTCAGATACTCTCTGTTGGGGTGCAGTAGAAGAGACCTGGGTTCAGAAGAGTACTGTCCACACAAAATAATATATTTGAATTAAAATTTTGCACAGTTTCAGTGTAAGAGAAAATAAATCTGGAATAGAGTCATGTCAAAACCCTTTCCCTCAATTGTCAAGTACTACACTGCTAAAGCAGGAGAAATTACCATTTATTTCATTTTTCAGAGTTCACGATCAACCCCTGCATTTATCATCAATAAAGGCACCACCTCCGTGCTGGTGGCTGCTCTGACTTTTCCTAAATTCCTTCAAATATTCCAAGTTTCTTTTGCAAATGAAGTTCATCAGAGCAATACTGCCCCCATCTGCTGGCAGTATCAGTTGTCACGGTTTCAGTTGATTGATTTAAATGCAAACATTTCAGTTTAGTTAATAGGCATTTGCTGTGCTTTTCCCTTTCAGAAAGGAAGCAGAATGTTTACTAAGTATTCAGAGTGGTGTTATTAATCTTACCTGGGTCCCTGAGCTGGCAAGTCATTAGGTCAGATTAAAGAACCCTAGAAATCAAAGAAAGGAAATTCAGCTCCTAAATTTTGTACGCATCTGTTACTGCTTTTTTCGCTGGGGAATTAAACATTATGCTTAGTTCAAATCTACCTGCTGTTTAGTTATATCCTGTAAGTTCAGAGGAAGCAAATTGACAACTTCTCTCTAAAGAGAAGTTTTATAAAATAAAGCAGACTTCATCTGTCCTGAAGGGACTTCTGAGGAGTAACGTGCCAAAATGGCTCAGAGTTGGACATCAGAAGAGCAGAAGTGTAACTGATTACCCAATATGTCGTGTTTGGCAGAAAATTGCCATTACAAGCAGGTCGACAAAAAGTTCAGGATGAGGAGGGGGGCACTGATCGTCTCACATTTGCTCCTGCTTTTGCCGTCTTTTGTATTTCTAGTTGTGCACAAACTGCTTCTGAGTGAGGAAAAGGCTTGCAACAGCCCTGTTCGAGAGAATTTATATTTTAAATTGGCAAGGTGGACAAAAGAAGATAGAAATGTGGGTCTTTGTACCTTTCACAGATACAAACAGAGAGAACAGGTGACTTGCTCATGGTCATACATGAAGCATGAAAAGGCTGAAAAATGAAAGTAGTGCTCCTTTTTCCTAGCTCACTGGTTTTATCACAGAACAACTTCTCTTTTTCTTCCAGACAGGGCTCTGTATGAGCTGAAGAGCTTCAGGAATTTTAAATAATAATAGACGGCCTTCAAGCACCAGTGGCCGTCCCAGCTTCTTCCTCCCCCAGAGTCCTGAAGCCATTCACCTAAATCTGCAGTAGGACGGAACAAAACACAAGTGTCAAAAGGCACAACCCTCCTGAATGAGCCCAGGATCCCTTAAGAAGTGAATAATTCCTTCTCAGGGTAACAATTCCCCTGAATGTTTATTATATAAAAAAATTAGAAACAAGTAAATAGAAAAGATGGTTTCTCTATAGTTACCTCCAATCAGCTTGAGCTGACTGTAACATATCCATCCACTCAACTCTCTAAAATGTCAGTCTTGCATCTAAAAGAAGAACTTACAGGAAGGAACACACGTTAAGACTCTGTGTGGCCTCAAAGGGATTGCAATCAACTACCAATGTTCAAAGTTTGTTTCTAGAGAGACATTCCTAGGGCTACACAGGGAAGCTCTGCTCAGATACCAGGTTGGATTTGCGTTCATCTTCCTTCCAGGCCACAGAATAAGCCTGCTTTTCTGGACAGGCCTGAGGTAAAACATGAAAAATCAGGCAGAGGAAGGGAAAGACAGAGATCTGAGAGTGAAAGGAAAGAACAAAGCTGAGAAACAGAAGCAAGCTGCAAAATCCATGAATCTGCATCCTTTTTGTGTTGGAAAAGGAACTTGTCTTTGAAGTCTGAAAAGAATTTTCTTTGGTGAACATAAAAAAGCCTCTCCGTATACTATTGCCTCTGGCACAAAATAGATCTGAGTCCCTCAGTTACTCAAAGCAAACTGAAAAGCAACAAGCCAAGGTGAGGAATAGATCCGCCCCTCTAAGGAGAGCACAAGTGCTGTCACAACTGAAAGGAGGTGAATTCAGGGTATCTGAATTCAGAATTGCAGATTTTCTCTCTGCATCTGAATTTTCACCTATCTGATGTAATACACAGAGAATCACCCTGCTGAAACAAGAGTTCGAATCAGGAGCCAGGAATCAAGAGAGTCATCACAGTACAACACCAAAACCTTATAACATATAGGTTGTTGTTGTTATTTGTGCATTATAACTGTAACAACATTGAGGCCACTTCAGCAATAACAATCCCTGATTTTCTATACATTACCGTAAGCCCTTCCAGAGAAACAGGCCATTTTGCACTCTGAATGGACTAACTTAACAAGATGCACAAAAGCAGGGATTTCAAAGATAAGTCCTCATTCTAACACTAAATTAATAAAAGATTCCATTATTACATTGAATTATCCAGTATTACTATGCTAAAGGGGTTTCCCTTGTTGAGACTCAGTTACACACACACTTAGAAAAAGAGAGAAGCACAAAATGCTCAGGGCAGCCATTTACCTCATTTAATTGAACAATTGTGTAGTATTTCTCTCTATCTTAGCAGGCTGTGTACACGATTGGACAGCTTTTAGATATACTCATCTGCTGAGATCAGAGGTTTCTGTGCTGAGCTATTTCTCACAATTGTTTCTTGCAAGATGGATTACAGCTAAAGTCACCTGAGGCACCATGGCCAGATGCTCTTATTGCAAGGCCAGACATCCCAGCAAGCTGTGATGACGCAGCCCTGTGTCTGAGCTCATCCTGTAAAGAGCAGGGCAAATTCTGTAGACACTTGTTTGATATGTGGCATATGAAGAAACACGGGAGGTTCAGACAGATTAATTTCCTGGGGGGGGGGGAATCCCCCCCAAAATGATTATTTAATAGTTAAAGCCATTATTAATGCCTTTAACCAAATCTGAAATGGCTGGTGGGTATGGCCCAAGTATTTTAGAAGCAGAGCCTCTGCTGTCATAAATTACTCCATTACCTTCCCCTGAAGCTATATCCTCCTGCACAGCTCATAGTCCTCTCTGTGGGAGGAATGGATTATTTTAAACACAAGATGTTTATATTTGCATCTTGCTGGCAAACCTGTGGTGATTCTTAGATTTTTCTTCTCAGAGATATTCCCAAAACAGGATAAAAGTTATTGAGGAATTACATCCTAAAAGAATTATTCTGTCCCCAGGTTGTTACTGCTGTTTCAGGAGTGGCAGGGGAAAGCAGCAAAGGGGCCGGGGTGCTCCAGACCTGGACTCCCACGAAACACTAGACAAAAAAGGCACCTGCTGCCAGGAGAGGTAATCCTCCACAGAAATGACCCCGCCACGGCCCTGCCTGGGAAAAGCTCGCAAGTTTCCCGCTTAAACCGGCCTTGGTCAGCCTGCGGAGGAATCAAACACCGGCTGCGGCGTTTATTGGCTCTCCCTCACGCACATCATCAGCTCCAGAGGAGGAGTTTGTTCCCAAGGCTACCGAGTCGGGCAAAGGGGCTGAGGTAAGCGGCAGGTGGCTCCTGGCAGGTGGCTCCTAACGGCTCCAGCGGGGTTTGGGAGCTGGGCGCGCAGCCCGCAGCACGGCGAAAGGAGGGGCGAACGCGAGATGATCGGTGCACCCCTCCTTTCCCAGCCCCACAGCAAGGAGCAAAACCTCAGTGCACCGCCCAAAATACAGGAGAAACAAACCTCACCGGTGTCTGTCAGAGGTAGGTGCGGGCCGCCTCCCAGATGAGTTTTCATGCTTTGTTAACACCTGAGACTGTTTGTGCATTGAAATCTGGCTTCAAGATATTGCATAGCATATTTACCTATAATTCCTTTGCCTCTTTTCTCTGTGGATAGAAGAAAAATGTATCTTTTCGGTGCTGCCTCTTTTTCTGGGTGGTGCAATATAAAGTCCTTCTTTCCTCGAGCAGTTTTCCATCCTTTGTGTGTGTTTTTTGCTGCTGATGCACTGACAACTCTGGAGCGCGGTGCAGCTAGGAGTGTGGAGACCAGAGGTCTATTTTCAACTGGTTAATTCTTACTTTCCTTCGCTCCGTCTGAAGCAGTCCACGTAAAACCAATTTTCTTGCTTTGTCTTTAGGTTTGTCTTGTAGCACTAGGTGAATGGTTTTCTTCTGTTGTAAATTAAAATGGTGTGTTCTCTGTTGAGGAATGGTTATGTGTTTTTCTTCTTAGTCAGGTACTTAAATATATAAACATATATGTCTGTCTTCTGAGTTTGCTCCGACTTAAGTTCTCCAGCTCTCTGATGATTTTGTTTTGAGCCCAGTTCATGCATCTGTTCCTGGAAACTTGTAACGTGGTGTGTCTGGTATAAGCTGTTGGCTGTTATTTTGAATAACCTGAAAAGAGAGACAGCCTGTTGACATCTGCGTGTCCACTCCTGAAATCAAGATCCAAAATGGGACAGCCAGCCACATCATTTTCTTTGCTGAACTAAAGCGATCGTCTCTTGACTCTGCACCAACTCCCTCAGAGAATTGAAAATACCAGTCAGGCAATCACCTTTGGGAATTCGAAAACATTTCTTCTCTGAAGAGAGTGGTGTAAAAATCAAAATATTTTAATTTTTATTTCTGAACTGGACTTTTGGGAAGATGCTTTTGGCCCTCTGGCCTTTTCTCTGGTGGGAGGAAGCCTCCTCACCCCAACTTCTGCCTTCAGTCAGCTCATGGTCACCCCCCCCAAATGTGCTACCTTGCTGGCCAAATACCATGAGGAAGATGACCCAGGCCCTCCCCTACCCTCCTATGAGAGGATTTTTATCTCCAGTCTCAGGCACGGCATCATTAAATCGCCGCCCATCAGAATCCCGCGGCCGCGAGAGCGCCTTAATTCCTCTGCCCGCAGCCTGAGGGGGGCACCCGTGAGCGGCCATTGTGGGGGTGAGGGGCTGAGTACCGGCGTGGGGAGGGTTCT
>NW_008824804.1:955197-978847 GCF_000699105.1 Pygoscelis adeliae
TGCGCCGCGTGGAAAACGCGGGCGGGGGGGGGGGCGGGGGCGAGGGGAGAGTGACATGGTCTGTCTCGGTTTAGGAAAAATGGTCCTCTTGTCGTGGTGCGGTTGAACTTTCAGGGCTGCCATGTGAAGGTTGGAGGCAATGTTCTCACGTTAAGGGAAGTATTTCTGGTACTCGGAATTGGGGTCTGGGATAAACTCTTATCCCACTTTTATCCATTCCGTGCCCTTAGGAAGCACCCCTGATGTTTTTTTTTCAGTCAAGTGGGTGTATTGAAGGTGTCAAATTATTCATGGAATGGAAACTGCTACTGCAGCTACCTCTTGACTTAGAGTGTAGTCCCATGTCTTCCAGAGGACCGATCACCCAGGAAAATCCAAGTAATGCAAATAAAACCCCATCACATATCGTCCACCTCAAAGCTACCCCTGAGTAATAAATTTTTCTTCATTTTTCCTTCCCCCCCCCCAAGGAAAAGGTTCACAGACTTGTCCCCCAAGGACTGTTAATAGCAATCACGCTCCCAAACCTCAAGACGTACAAGTCTAGACTTGCCCACCTTGGGCTCACCCCAGACTTCAGTTTTTCTTTTCTTTTGGGTGTACCTCCAAAAGCACTTTTGTGAGGAAAAAGTCCGTTTGGCTTTAATCTAGGAGATTGGGATAGACAGCATTTGTAGATGAGATCAAGGCAGACGTTTGTAAAAATATCGTTTTCAGTGTTTCTTGTAGAAAAATTCTGTATTTGGAACACCGTAGGAATGTGGTAGTGTATATGATTTGCTACTTAATTGTTGTTGCAAAACTTAACAGGCGATGCTAACAAGCACTTAAAAAAGCCTGCATCTGTGTTCATCCTGACAAAAAAAAAAAGCCTAAGACTTTTAAAAAGGAGAGAAACTATCTTCCTCAATACCTTTTAATTCCTCCTGCAGTATTACAATTAGGTCGGCAAAATTCATTTTTTATTACAGAAGGTTGACTCTTAATATTTTAGAAAATAAGGACAGAACTTCTTTCTTCACAGGTGCTGTTACAATGAGCGAGAATATCCAGGAATTAAGGTAATACACAGGTTTTGTTTTTTATTAGAGAAATTCCTGTACCTGGTATCTGTCATTATAGTAAACGGCACACTCCCCAAAAATGGAAGCCAACAGATTCCTAAGATGTAGTCTGTTATGTGACAGGAAAGATGTGAACACAAAATTTAAGGATATGGGTGCCCAAGGCACTCTACAACAAAGGATGAATTACACTGATCATTGTAATTTGTGTGCGAGGATAATAGCTTCATTTCTCTTCACGGTGGAATGAGTTCTTCCCGCTGGCAATGAGATTTCTGCACAAATAGCAGGATGTAGTACTGACTTTTGATAATGAATTTGCAGAGGTCCAGGATTCTGCCTACTACTAGATTCAGAATCATTCAGCATTGGAAAAGCGATACTTGTGAAATTCAGTGATTTTACTGTTTTGGGTGATTTTTTTTTTTCCCCCCAGAAGGTGGTGTTTGGATTTAGTGATTTTTTTTTTTTTTTTTTATGTACAGTCGTGTATCTAATATTTGAAAGTTTCTCCCAAAGAAGGATCATTAATGAGTTTGAAAATTAATGGCCAACTAAGAAGAATGGGGATGGAATTTTTCTTTCTAAAGCTTTGATTTTCTGATTCACTCAGACTCTGATGGATCAAACCGAAGTGTCATCTCACCACTGTGCTTATTCCAGCAGTGTGTAGTGGCAGATGCATAGAAAAACGGTAAGGAAAAAGTGGTATTTTTGCTTAGTATCTCAGTGTTCAGGGAATTAGAATGTAAAGACTTACTGAATCTGAATGTCTGTCCCAGCTGTCAAATTTATTGGTCCTGAGGATTTGTCTAGTCATTCTTTTAACCTGTTTATGCATTTAGGTTATACTCGACAATAACAGGGCAGTGTGGATAGAACCTCCACTCTTGCCTGTAGCTGATGCCTCTTCTTCCCACTTTCAGGGTAACAGACTCCTCAGGATGCTTTTCCCCATGCTCTGCAGCTCTGTTTGCATCTGTGTCCTCTAATCTTTTTTATCAGTAATGTTATAGAATGAAAAACCAGGTTTATCAGGATGCGTTAATACAGATGCAGAGAGGCGGCATAACAAGTGCAGTGCACAGACACAGGGACTTGTTGCATTGTGAAAAAAAAAAAAGTGCTGTGTGGACAGAAATCAACTGTGCATGTTGTAATTGCATCAGTTGTGAATGTCACAGTCCTGCTATGCACACACAACAGTACTGACGCTAAATGACAGGGAGCTGCTCTCCTTACTGATGTCATATTCCTCCCTCACCTGTGGACTTGCCACTTAAAATATTTTTCCATAATTTCAGATTCTTCTTTTTCCCTCAACTATTTTTTTCTTCGTGTTTCCTCTTAGCTTTTTTCTATTTACAGTTTATAGGTGAACTGCCAAAACTTGCCTGTTACTCTCACTTAGACTGGATTTCTTCTCTTGGTCAGAAAAATTCCTTTTGCCTTTTTTTTGTTCTTATCTGTCTACTTTCTTTGTACACACACATTCCCCCCGCCCCCGCCAGGAATGCAGGAAATGATCCGTTGCCTGATCAGTTCCAGTAAAATAAGATGGTGTGAATCTGCACAGGTTTCCTTTCTTCTGTGCTCGAGGTTTTGTATAACCAAACACTTCCCTGATTCTACAAGGTTTCTGAGATGTTTAAAATTATGCCTGCAAATGAAGTATTTGACAGATTTCTTTGGGTTTGATTGACCATACGGTTACAGTTCTGGGTCAGTAAGGTGGCATTTTACTGTACAGCTAGGAGAAGAACTGTGGAAATAAAAGGAAATCGCTTTTCAGAAGATAAACCGATTTAGTTCTGTTTGTGTGATGAAGTGTTATTTTATTTGCTTGGACTTTTATACATTATGCCTGCTGGTGGCAAAACACGATAGTTCAGTTGACTACAGTGGAGCTGCAGCAGCTGAAGATGTGGCACTGTGTTGCCAAATGTAAGTGCAAACCAGGAAAATACAACAGCGTTACCAAATAAATTCTTTGGTTTCGCTTCTCTTTTCAGTTATTCGTTTCAAGTTGCATTTGTGACGCAGTGCAGTCGGATACTCTTCTGTATGCAATCCTCCTGCCTTTTCAGCAAATGTTTCTGTGTGCTGTTCTGCAGGGAGGCACTGGAAAGACAAACGAAAGAGGCTCTGAAACTCCACAAAGAAGCCACCAAATTCCCAGTGAAATCAATGATACGTTCTTTGAGTCACGAGCAATATTTACCAAGCGGCAACATGCCTAGCGTGGGCAAGTATTAAACATTTCAGAACAAGATTTGGGAGTAAATCTCTATAAACATTGCAGACTGTTATATGATTTAGAAGGGCGCTCATAAGTTCATGTTTCAAGTTGAATCCTCTTTAGGCCCTGCATCTTGAACAGCCCTTGTTGGCGCAAGCCCAAGGTAAAGGCAGAGCAGTTTTGAAATGTTCTCGTCTGAACACTGTGGCATTCCCCACCCAGTGTGCAACCCTAGAATTGGCTGGGTTTATTGTCCTTAGAAAAGACAATTCCTAGGTTTGACTATGGATAGATAGGCACTGAGAGGCACTAATGCCCAGTTTGTACAGATGACACTTTATTCTCATGTAACGACTCTTGTTTCAACACTTAAATTTATCTGTCTTTCAGGTACTGCTAGCCCATGCAACCAGAATGTTTTAGCTGCTTCCATTCTCAGCACAGTGATGGAAAACTCAGCCTCTTCTAGTACTGGTAGCAGTCCACCCAATAGTGTCTTCTGTTCCAAATATGAAATACATACTGATGCGGAGAAAAAATCCGTGAGTGCTGGCAAAGAACATGTGGAAAACGTTCTGGAAGAATACTCGCAGAAAGGTGGAGATGCGCAGAAGAGGCTGAATGAAGTGAGTTGCAAATTTGGGGCAGCTTCTTAAGTATAGATGAGCTTTTGTTTTTGTCATCGCTGAGTGTTTGGACAGTTTTGCCAGCGCTAGTGTGAGCAGCCTCTTGGCTGCTGTAAATTGTACTTGGCCATCACGATTCCCACATCGCTTGACGAGGCAGAATTAGGAAATGGGTAATAATGTTGTTGGCATGATCCCTGTAGCGGTGTTCTATGCCTAGTCAGTCCACTGCAGCACAGTGTGACTAGCTGGTTAACTAAGAAATATTTAAAAAAAAAACAAAAGGTTATTTTTGTTTCTTTTAATTCCCATACCCATGCTGCTCTCAGCGTCATTTTTTTAGGTTACGTATTCGTGGTTTGTTTGTTTTTTCTCCTTCAGACCACTGAGCTACCTGAGCAACAGAAAATCAATTTAAGCCTGATCATTGCTGATTTGCAGACCAAACTGATGGAGGTGCAATTGGAAAGAGATGTGCTTCAGGATACCAGGTATGAAGGCTAAGACAGATGTATTGTGGCTGGTGCATATATGGGCTTTGAGAGGCACATCAGATCTCTTAAGTGAGAAACTTGCCCTCAGGAATGAAGAAATGAGGCTATGGCACCTTGGTTTAGAAAACGGCTTCTTATATAGTTGTAAAAACCAGCAGTTAAACAACATAAGTATTACACCTATTAGGCAGGATAAAAATCTATGTTGTGAATCCTGTTTTTTAAATTATTTCTTTGGTTTCCAAATTCAGACTGAAGGAAACCCAGAGCCAAGAGAATGTAAAAATACAGCTAAAAAATACTATTCAAGAGCTGGAAGCTGCCAACCAGCTGCAGGAGGAGATGCTGAGAGAGGCTGACAGCCAAAATGAGCATCTGAAAAAGATGGTACACAGCCACGAGGAAGTACTTCTGGAACTACATGGCATCCTAATGGACTATGAAGACAGCACAGGCAAGAAACTCTATGAGCATGAGAATATTACTAGCCTACACATCCACAACCTGAGCACAGCATTTGCTGACGTCCTGCGAGATTTAGACTCAGAGGTGTCACACCTCAAAGAAAAGGTTGTCCTGGTATGTGAAGAAAGTGTTAGTTCTCCTTCCAACACTCTGTGTTCTGTTTTTTTAGAAAATGTGTTTGAAAACTCCACGAGCTCCCATCTAAACTGGCCTTAAGAAATGCTTATGGCATAAAGAGGTACAAATGTTACTTTGTAAGTTAAGATGGCAGGTACTGGTATGCCAGCCTTTTACGCTGTCCCCAACTTGAGCTTGGGTTTCTTGCTGGAATTTAACCTGTATTGTGCACATTTTCACAGTTCAAGGTGGAACCAAAAGGAAGGAAATAACACTTTGAAAACTACTGTTTAGACCATGTTTTCTTTAGGGGTTAGCATTGTCATCTGTTTACAATAGGTGGAAGAAGAGCTTGAGTCATTGAAAAAAGATTCACAGACCCAAAAACAACTTCTGCTTCAGCAACATCAAAATAGGTACCTCTTCTCTATTTATTTATCCATAAAACATAAATAGATGGTTTTTTACACAGATAATTCTTTCTGATGGTGATTGTATTGGGGGTGGGGAGTGGCTGGGGGCCAGCAAGCAATGTTTTTGAGGACTTAATAATTGTTCCATTCCAGATGTTTATTTGCTCTTGACTTTCTGCTGCTTTTTCCTTCCATGCTGACAATTTCCTGTTTTCTTCACTGTCTCAAAAAAATATTTTGGAAGAATCTGTACGCCTCACAGTAAGTGTGATTGGTCACTTCAGTGGACATCTAGAATTTGTGAGGTGACTAGTAACACCGTTAAAAGAAAAGATTGAAAGTAAGCACTTTGGTGGTTACATCAGCATTTTCTTACTAATTTCACTAAGAGCTTTGTCCTTCCTTGTTCAAGGAGTCCCAATTTCCCCAGCTATCCACCTGGATTATACAGTAACCTGTTCAAAATAAAAGGGTCAATAACTCGATACATAATATTTCATTCACAACGGGACATCAAAACGGTTAGATTTCTGACTACTGAAAAATATCATTACCTCTTCAGTGGTGAAGTTATTATTTGCCAAGACTGAAATTATAATCAGTATTTTCTTTTTGAAACAGGATTGAGCAGCTAATAAGTGAGCATGAACAGGAGGTGGCAGCACTAACTGATAAAGCTAACAGTGCACGCAGCTATGCAAATAATATCCAAAGCCAGATGGAGATCATTCAGTATGTTTTTTGATTATAGTATAGAAAATG
Source organism: Pygoscelis adeliae (assembly GCF_000699105.1). Lineage (NCBI taxonomy): Eukaryota > Metazoa > Chordata > Aves > Sphenisciformes > Spheniscidae > Pygoscelis > Pygoscelis adeliae. The sequence continues at coordinate 961,378 of NW_008824804.1, forward strand.
TTAAGAGTAACCTTAATTTGAGAGAAAGCTTATGCTGCTAGTATACTATACTCTCTGCCCCACGCTTTTGGTTTCTTAGTGTATTTGTTTAAAGAGTTAAGTAGTCCTTGCATAAGTTATGGAATGAAGAAAAAAAGGGAAAAACCAAAAACCCAATAAACCATGCTATATAGAGGAGAGGCAAAATAGCCATGCGTTAGGCAAACTCTGAGAGTCGGGAGACTCGGGCTGGTTCTCTTCTCAGACGGCTGCGGTTCAGAAGAAGAGTAAGGCCAGCAAAGTCAGTGGAAGTTCAAACTGGCTCGAGCTGTCAGCTCTTCTTGCCACCAGCTTTTGGAATGATGAATCTCTGATACCTGAGTTGTGAACGGTTTCTGCGGAGTACATGGCTAGAGTTAAGGGATGAAAGAGTATGTAAGCGAAGAGCTGTGGCTGAGTGCAGTCTTAGGTGGCTGCGTTGCACCATGACCTTTGCCTTCTAAATGTTCTATGGATCTGGATACAAAATTAATTTCCAGCAGCTTCTTGGTTGAATCACAAAGAAGAATGGGTAAACAGTTGGGTTGTTTGCATACATGTACAAATAGTAATGAACAGTAATTTTAAAGACAGAGTAATTTTCATTTGGGATAAATAGCTATGTTGGTACTGTTGACTGCGGTAACAATTGAGCGAGAATAAAAAGACTAACTGGCCACTTGCTGACTCGTAAATCAGTGCTCAATATATCAGTTAAAAAAAATGAAGACATGCCATGCAGTGTTACAAACTTACCATGAGATTTAAATATCAGTATGCATTAATATCTGACTTGCATAGTTGAGTCTGAATAGCTGATAGCAAAATGCATCTCAGTTCTGCTTGTAGAATAGTTGGGGTGCATTTGAAAGTGGACTTACTTTCTTAGAACTTGCTTGAGAGTAAATGAGTTATCATCAGGAATAAAAAGCATCAAGATTTCTATGTATGTAATTTTATGAGATAGATATCAGCAAATCTAACTAGTAAGAAGGTGTAATTTTTATGTGATCCCACTGTGAATGATAATCATACTTAAAGCAGTAAGTTTCAGTGGTCGTACTGATTGCAGTGAAAACAACTGCAAATGTTTCACGCTTTCATGGTTCTTAGTTTCTAATTTCTCCACCTAAAAAACTTTTCTTAGCGAACAAACAAGAACGCAAAATTCAGTGCACGCACATCAAGTTAGTCACCTGGAATCTACAGTTTCTCAGCTGCGTTCTGAATTACGAGAAGCTAAGAGGATCTATGAAGACAAGGTGTGTATGGATTTGTGTGTTAGCCTTAGTGCCAATGAAACTGGATATGTGGATATCTGAAATGTTCCGGATACCTAAGGAAAGTCTTTTGATAAGGGATTGCTTCAGGAAAAACTGTGTGGACAATAAGATATATTACATTATCCTTAACTCTGTTTGTTTCTATTATTTTTTAAGAACAAGTTATTTTTCTCTAACACAAAACAGCTTTGCAAAACTTAGTGAAGACAAAATAGTTTTGTCGAATGTATTGAGAGTATACCATAAATGATGCCTTCTGGAAATACACAAAATGATTCTGCACTGCAAACATCACTTGCACATGCAGGACAAGAACATTGTTCCACTATACCGCTAGAGAATATATCGCCAAAATAAGGCAGTAGAAATAGCTTCTTATTTAAGTTGTACTGCCCAGAAAAATTCTTTGCTAACTTTGTCTCGGTAAGTGCAAAGGTGGGAGAACATAGAGATTACAGCAGCGCTTGTGAAGCATTCAGGTGCCCAGAGATGCCCCATTGTGAGTTAAGAATCTTTAACGTTCATTGAAATCCAAAGGCTTCTTAGCAGCAGGGTATAATATAGGCAAAAAAGACAGGCTGGCCGGCATCTATGTATTCAAACCGTTTCTTAATCCCATTAGAAAACATTAGTCTTGACTAACTTTTTTAAGCACGCTTCTCCCCGAAGACCAACTTTTTTCCAGGTAGTACAGCAGGGAGTTACTGCAGACAAACGGAGAGAACTTCTTACAGTCCCACCACAGAATCTCTTCCATGTCACTAACTGCAGCATTTTATGTCCCGTTTCCATGTCACGTCTGCTGTGTCTTTTACTTACTTCACTGCTTTGGATTCCAGTTTTATAAACAATTTGAATATCTTGAAATTCTTTCTTATTTTTGGTGAAAGGTAATTCATGTTTTCCACAGAAAGTGACCTGAAAACAGTTGCTCTCCACTCCCTTTAAAAATTAGCGGAGCGGACCCATGCAGAAATGCTTGATGGATCCAAATCCAGCTTAGATTACAAGTCATGAGGATTTAGGCATCCTTCTGCATACTATTGGAAAGGGAATGTTCAGGTCACTGGAGTGCCGTGAAGTTTGGCAGAGCTGATAGTCTCTGACCCAAAAAGGTCTGAGAATGGAATGGCAGGGATGTGCAGGTCAGGTCAAGCCTGTGGAGCCGTGGTGTACATCTACTTGCATTATAAAGCAGAGCAGGAAGGACATTGTGTTTTATCATTTCTCTAGGTTTCCACTTTTATCAATTCCATTGATTCATACGTATCAAAACTCACACTAGTCAGTTGCAAAAGTGACTTTTCACAGCATCGTAACTGAACTATGGAGAATTTGTAAATTAATCTCCATTACTGTATTTCATCATCAAGGAAGAGTACAATATACGGTATGCTTTTCACGTTAGGTCTATTTACCTGAATTCTTTTGATTTAAATCATGCCATGCACAGCATAAGGTCATATGAAATATATAGCTATAACTGTAGTGTATATTCTTTAGGCATGTTCCCTTTCATAATGTGTACCTCATAACAGATGTAAAATTGGAAACTGGGAATCAATTTAAGGCTGTTTTTCATAGTCTACCAACTCCAGAAAATGTTGGGTTTGTATATCTATAAAAGAATATACTACTTGGTCCAATAAAAATTGTTTTTGAATAGGAAGTGTAGTACACTGAATTGCTAAGGTAGGCTTTAGTGAGAGACAAGTTGATAGCTGGAGATGATTTGATCTCAAGCTGTTACGTGGAGTCATTCCTGGGAACGTGTGAGAGAGGATCTAAATAAAGCTTTTACAACTGTATGTCTCTCTTTTACAACAAGCATTTTTCCGCAGCTTCTCTAGTAGGAAAACAACTAAAATTTTCAAGGGAGTAGGTGAAAACTAAAGCCAGTGTAAGTTGTTGACACCAGATAGTTTCAGCAATCAGAAAATCTGGTGCTTAACTTAGTGGATGTAAATGTAAATACCCAAGTGTTTTGTTTGGATATACCTATGTTAATATCTTTATTAAAAAGTGTTGTAGACTGGTCCATCATCTCATACAGTGCCAGAAGTTGCATCCTTTCAGAGAAAGTGACTACCACTTGGAGCAAAACATGTTTGCCTGTGGATCTCTTAATGTATTCATAGTGAAGGAATATACCTCCCTGCCTTAGTTACATAAAACCTGCTGTGAGGCCTAAGTGCGTCTGAAGAACTTCACTATATCATTAAACACAAAGTGAATATGGCTGAATACATGCTTGGGACCAAATTTTCCCTAAATTAGCTTAATTGTACAGGAAAGGCCGTGTGTGAGGACAGCTGTTTCTGTCACTGTCTGTGAAAGCCCTATTGATAATGTTGTACACAGTCGTTGAGCCCTGTAGAGGGTGTACTTCAGGCTTAGATTTTCTATGGAAATACGGAGTAGTTGTGTAAGGAGGGTTTCAGGGAGAAGAAGATTTACTGAGATTTCTCCTCCTGATGGAGGGCTCCACAATGATGAGAGAAACCTCTTTCAAAAAGGACCTCAGGCAATTACAGGAAGAAAAGGCCCTGATAATGTCCTTCTGCTGCTTAGGCATTGGAGCTCTAGGAAGAGAAGATTGTATCCAATTTTGGGGAAGAAAAATTTCATAAGATCTTCAGAACTTTCCTTGACAACATCCTCTCATGTCATCCTCATGTTCCCAGCCCCCATTTGGTGAAGGACATGAGGTTTTGGGACTGGCCCTGCATAAATGGTCCATTACTAAATGAAAAGAATTATGTCATCATTATAATCAGATGCATGAAAGAGGGGGTCGGGGGCACAAGAGGAAGGGAAGAGTTTATTGCTTTTGTCACAAGCTGAGGAAACGTTTTTAAGGAAGTAGAAAGGAAATGCCCAGATTTTGGTGTTAGCCAAAAGAGAGATTGCAAATCCTGAAGTGTTTATTAGAAGAGCACTGTAGGAAATTTTGTGTATTTTCTCATTGAATGATTCCATATAAATTGCGGTTTCCTTATACTTGCATTATATTGGCTTTTCTAACTAGTAGTACTGCAAATCAGGCAAGGAGCTTGAACTTTTTTTCTAAAGCGGTTCTTTTCCCATTCCATTCAATGTTTACAGTGTAGATAAGGAATTCTTTAAGAGCTGTGCATCAGGGTGGAAGCCAATTTGTTCTCAGGAGCCTCAGTTAACTCTGCAATGAAATTGAGCTTAATCACTAAAAGAAGACAGCACAATTCTGAATACACCTAGGGAATAACTCTGCTGAGCCAGAAGATAACATTTGGACTTTTTTTGAGTAGTACCTAGAAGAAAACTAGAAGAAATCCAATGCACTATTTAAAATAGAATACATTAAGATAATTCTTAAGTAATATTTGTCTTTATTCTAGGTCGAAGATCTTGAGAAGCAGTTGCACCTAGCTCATTCTGCGGTAGCAGAAGCTCAGACAGAACAGGATCAACGCAGCCAAGAATCTGGAAATCTGAATGGCCAGATTCATCAATTGTTGGTAAAAACAATTTTTTATTCTGGAGTCAGAATAATCATTGCATAATTGAAGGTTAGGAATCTAATTTTAGGGTTCCTTTTGTTTCTGTGTCTTCAGCTCATGTTTTCTTTCTGCCATTCTCTGAGCTTTCTACTTAGTTCTCTACTTCAACTATAACAATATGCAGATAGTGAACAATAGCAAAAGTTATGATTAGCAGAAATGCCTATGATAATTCAGTTTGGGCACGTTTTAAATTCATATTTTTGAAATTAGTAGCTCTGAAATGTGTATGTCAATATTTTTAATATTATTTACGTTTTAAATTACCATAATTTCAATCATATACTGTTAGGATTATGTCTGAGGTGGAAAAGATTTCAGCTCTGGAGAACGTGTGACAAATTACTGCATGAAATGAAACAAGCAAGGAACAATTCTTACTAGTGGTAAAGATGGGTATTTATCAACGGCAGCCTTCCTTGGCATCATTGCTTTTCATTTGATGTTGACACGATACAATCTTTTTTTCATTTTGTAGCTTATATTGATTTTGGGATAGATAGATATAAATGACATGAAAGACTTCAGTGTTGAGGTGTTACATGCTTCAAAATAATTATAGCAGCAATATATAAAGTTTAAAGTTACTGTTTTGTTGGAAGAAAACGAGTAGGAGGTGTCAGACTAGTTTAGCCAGTATTCCTGTCTTCTGCTAAGTGTAAATCTATGCAGTAGTCCCTATTCAGATATGTAACTGTGTAATTGAATGTTGCTAATGTTAAGAGAAAGAACAAAAAAATCCTAAATGTGATTCAAGGAGGGAGATGACTTTAATTTTTTGTAGACTGAACTTCATAAAAAAGAGATAGAACTAAATCTAGAAAAAGAGCAGAACAAGCGATTTTGGGATCAGAACACAGACAGCAGCATCACCATTGACCATCTAAGGAGAGAACTAGACAACAAAAATATGCAATTGCAGCGCATGGAAAACACAGTGAAGGAAATGAAGACTGAATGTCACAGGCAAATGGAGCGCCAGGTTGGTGAGCAACTGCAGTGTGGTAGTGTTCAGGATAGAAAGCGCACCGGCTGGGGACTGTACTTCAGATAGAAATATGGTTAACTCTGGTTACCATGGTTGGGAGTCCTCTGGAGCTCATGTGCCAAAATTTGCCTTCCAAAGATGCAGATATATGACAGTCAGAATTTGCATTTTTTTTTCCTATTAATGTGACCTGTCCAGCCTTCATTTCTCTTTACTGATGAGGAAGCAGAAGCATTATTTTTAAGTTTAATTTTTTATGTACAAGCCTTAGGAGAAAATGAATGTTCTGCTGATAGTGTGGTTGATTTTGATTGTAAACCTCCAGAACAACACTTTGTAAATCTTCTGAAAGTTTGATGCTGCCAGACATAACAAACGAACTATTGAAGGTAGTATTTTTGGTAGTGAGCACTTCCGCAGGAATAATTAGTAGATTAAAGGCCTTCACAATGCCTTACTTCACATAGTGCTTAATGAAAACATCATAGAATAGTTTGGGTTGGAAGGAACCTCTCAAGGTCAACCAGTCCAACCCCCCTGCCGTGGGCAGGGACATCTTCACCTAGATCAGGTTGTTCAGAGCCCCGTCCAACCCGACCTTGAACGTTTCCAGGGATGGGGCATCCACCACCTCTCTGGGCAACCCGTGCCAGTGCTTCACCACCCTCAGAGTAAAAAACTTCTTCCTTATATGAAGTTTCTGTTTATAACCCTAAGCAGAATGCAGTGCTATGTCAGAAGAATTACTTCTGGCAAAGTAGATTCCTAGACACTGACTTGTACATTCCCCTCCCTTCAAGACTTCAGCCCCTCAAAAGTGAGCTGTAATTAGGTAACCCACTTTGCGTTGTGAGTAAAGATCAACTTAATTCCTTTATTTTCTACCAGCCACAGGCTTGTGCTACCTCACACATGGTTCTACGTTTTCTCAATCCATTATTTTTCCCTTAAAATCCTGCCACCAGGAAGTTAATTCTCTTCTTCTGTTTCTATTTTGTACTATTAGCAGTTCCTGAGTCACAGTACTTTGTGCTTTAAGTGGTGCACATTGCTGCCTGCAGGAATAAAATCAGTAATAAATTATTCATGTATGTACATTTTTTTTCCAATTTGCAGTGCAGTCAGTTGAGTTTTAACACTTAAAAGTTCTTTAGACCCGACTACTCCAAATTTTATACTAACATTGCCGGTTTCTTCTTTTTTTTTTTTTACATCAGTTTAACATTTTTCATTTTCTATGATTTTAAAAAAACAATATTCTAAGCAATACTTAATTTATTAAAAAGGAGAAAGAGGAAAGAAAACCAGAAGAATCACATAGTCATTGTAGACCAGACCATGCTGACCTAATTTTCCTGTAAAACTAAGATATTTAGGATGAACTGTAGAAAACCAGAAACGTGACAGGAAATCCTGAAGATAGAAATAAACATTTCTTTTGGTCGATCCTTATATTGCTATTATTCAGATGGCCGCAATTAAGGAAAAAAATGAAAGCATTGGAAGAATCTCTTCTTTGACTGTCCGACTGGAGTCAACCAAGGAAACACTCCGTAAAGTTAAGGAAGATCTTACAGCCAAACAGATCGATTTGGAGACTGCTGAGAAAACAATGTCAAATCTGACAGCCCGTCTGCAAGAGAAAGAGAGCGCCCTTGAGGTTACCAATAAGGAAATCAAGAAGCTATGTTCACAACTTGGCAGTAGGATGCAGGAGCTCCAGCAATTAAAGAATGAAGAGGACTGTTTACACAATGTGCAGTCAGAGTGTGAAACACTGAAACTGCAGCTGTTGGAGAAGGAAAGGATTATTGAGATCTTCCAAAAGCAAATTGATAACATGACCCAGATTGTGAGCCGGCACAGTCGAACTGCTGGAGCAATGGAAGTTGAGAAATCTCAGCTTATAAAAGAAATAAATGACTGGAAACTTAAAGGAGAAGAACTTAAGGTGCGCAAATAATGCTGTATTTATGTCTCTGTAAGACACTAAATGTTTTCTGTTTTTTAAATCTGTACCTTAATGTGCTAATACTGTGGTTTTAAAGCAGGTCAGACAATGCACCTTGAATCCTAACAGCTCTAGAAGAGTTAGTGGGCAGAGAAGAATAATATTATCGTATTACCACCAAAAATGAATAATTCACTGGTGCAAAGCAGTTGCCAAAAGGTTTGTGAAAGCTGGAATATAACATGCTGTCCTCAGTGATACAATTGCCCACACCAGTAACAGGAACAGAATTACAAAGTGTTACTGAGAAATAACAACAGTGAGCACTCAGAATTCCAAACTGAGGACGCTGTTTATAACTGGTTATTTCTCAGACAAGAATTACAGGAGATGGTGGTCTTATGCAGGTCAGCATCTTCAGAAAAAATTCACTCCAGATAGGGAATTTCGTCCTCTTCTGTGGGAAGACAGTTGAGCATGAGGAGTGAATATGGAGGTGGTGCTACAAGAGGATGGAAATAATTTTCGTATACAGCTGGTAAGGTTAAACACGCTGTGAAGCCATCACATCAGATTCTGTTGTACCCTTTTTGCCTGGATTAGCAATTTTCGATAATTTGTCTATTTTACTCGGTTTTTCTTTCTTGCCCCAAACCGTTCTCGGACAACTGTGGTATAAGTAATGATGATGTCTGCACATCTTTGTGGTTATTTTATATAATTATGTATATTACACATAATTACTGTTGGTTTTTATGTAAGTAGATTGCAAAGGATGAGAAGGAAGCCAGAATACGTGAAATGGAGGCCAGACTGAGTGAGCTGGAACTGGAAAAGGTTAATCTGGTAAACACATGCAGTGAGAGGCTCCATGCGCTTAATGATATGAAACTGGAAAAAGACCAGCTAATGAATGAACTCCAAGCCAGTCGGAGTGAGCTAGCTGGCCTTGAAGGTAGGGAACCTTGACTTAGCTCAGCTCCGATAGCTGCTAAATTGGGCTGATGTTAAAAATAGAAGAGCAGCTTGCTTGCTGAATCCAAATATGGCTGCTGGTGCAGCAGAAGGTTCCCTGCCAGCACAGGATGGTCAAATTGCTTCAGAGAGCTAAGTCATGGTTTGGGATTCTCGTACAGAATGATGGGAATACAATCTTTATGGCAGTCTCTCACTACTCTGAGCAAAAATACTTAAACTGTCTGACTCTGGAGACCAAAGAAGCAGATCTAGTAAATCACAGAATAGAAAACTTGACCACTGTTCCCGAGTGTTATGTAACAGCACTAGTGGATCCCATTAACCATCTATGGTCAATTGCAGTGGAACTTTGTTTCTGTTTTGTTGTAGTTTTGATACAATGTTATTTAAAAGTTTCTGTTCTAACTCCAAGCACTGTTTTCACAACTAATGTGTGGGGAAGCTGATCAAGAGAATATTTAAAAAAAAATAAAAATAAAAAAAATTAGGGGCTGGGCCCAAGGCAACCATCAAAATTCGGAGAGATCCTCTATTAAATCTGCACTGCAGCCAGACAGATGATACTGTTCACATGCTTTGCTCTCTACACACCCCTGTACTCTCATAAAATACCCACTGGTAACATTTATTTCTTCACAACTCAGCTATACTTCTAAACTCATTAAGTTTTGTAAGAATTAAACAGATATTGTGATTTTACGTGGAAAGTCTGCCATAGGTTTGTACAGTACTATCGGGGTGAATGAGGTATAAGAAAGGCTTATCGAAGTGGATGACCACAGAGGAATGAGGGCCAAGCTGTTGATAGAGTCTGAGCACGCAGCTGGCTGGCTTGTAGTGGTATGGGTGACATAAGAGGAGTTGGAGAGATATAAGAAACAGGGCTGAGAAGCACAGTTGCGGGGGACTGCTTGACAAATTAGATCAGTTCAGACCTAAGCCTTATTATAAGCGTGGCTGGAGAGAAGAATGACTAGGGCAAAATACTGTCTCACTAATACCCTTAACTTTTATGATATGCAGTTGTTTTTAGCAGCAGGAGCTCAGAAATGTGCATTTATATCACTTTCTTGAACTGTTGCTTCAGTGAGCAACCAAAAAACACATTTGTTTCTGGTGAAACAAGCTTTTGCTGAGATGCAGGACAATGAACAGCTAGTTGTGCATTTGTTAGCAGTAGATGCTACTTGCTTTATGTCTTAGCTATCTGCATATCTAATAGTCCTTTAAAGAGAGTGGGCGACAGATCAGTAATCTTAGTCTAGAAGAGTGATAATCTTTGTCACTAGAATTTCAATCTTTACTTACTCTCACCAGAGGGGTTTGAAGATTTGAAGAAGGATTATCAGGATAAGATCAAGGAGATGGAAAATAGTGCAAACAGACTGAAAATGCAGTTGAAATCTGCCCAAGCTGAACTGGAACGGACCAGGACTGCTTTGAAGACTATGGAGGGGTCTGATGGCCATGGTAATTATGGATTGAACTTCCCAAAGATCACACATGTTTGTCTTTTTAACAAGAGTTTTTTTGTAAGTATTGATCCCTCAATGGATGATGTAATAATATTCCAGATATTTTGTGAAATAAATAAACAATATATTTTTATTTTACCATTTACTACATACTGTAAAACTTAAACCATGAGTTGGGTTTTCTCAAGTGATCTTTAAGCAGCTTTCCAGGGAATGCTGTCTTCTTGTCTTGTGAGTGTGATGGGTCTGGTGTCACTACCTTGGACTAAACTCCAGCTGATTATAATGGGCAGTTTGCACACATAAGTGACTAGGATCCTGGTTCAATTTACTTACTCTAACATATTGCTGATAACTGACCTCCAGAGTCTTTTGTCAGAACTCAGAATGCATAATCAATGTTGTTCATTGAGAATTAACCTTGTCTTTTACAGCTATGACAGTTGCAGTGGGAATGCAGAAGCAGATCACAGCCAAGAGAGGACAGATAGATGCATTACAGAGCAAGATTAAATTCTTGGAAGAGGCAATGAGAAATGCAGCTAAGGTCACAAGAGCTCCGTGTAAAAGTTTCTAACTGTATCTGGATAAATCTTTCTTTGGAGAAATGCATGGCCGGAAGCACAGTTGGCCCAGGAAGGACCAAAGAGAGTTAAACTTGATGTAATGGGAACCTTCCCTGTTGTCTTGCTAGCGTATATCAGGGAATATCTCCACCACATAAATTAGCCTTCTGCACAGACACAGGTTTTAATTTATATTTGTTCTCTGTGAAAGAAGAGTACTAGTTTCAAGGAGATCAAGCTCCTGCATATCAGTTCTTTTTAAAAATGTCAACTAATCATTCTGTATCCTTCTGAATTTGGCCCACAGTGCTTGCCCCTCTTTGATTTCTGAGGCGGTTCTTCGCAGTTCTAGTTGTAAACTCTGTATGTCATGGTCCGTCTTGCTTATTGAGGTCTTTCTAGCATTTTCTGTGACAAATCGTTAGGTTACCAATAGCTGGAGTTGGCTGAATGATCTTTTATATCTGTTCACTATAACCTGTCCTCCTCCTTTACTGCCTTGGGATCCTGAAGCTTAAAATTCCAATTTCAAAATGAATCTAAAATCCGAGATGTTACTTCATCAGGACCAGTCCAATTGCACTTTTCTTTATAAAACCTATCTTGTTGTTGAAAAACCTCATCTTTCTGCAAGATGTAATAGCTAAGCTTCTGAAAAGGTTAATTCAGAACTTTCAAAGAGAAAAAAATTGCAGAAAGTAAGTATGTGTAATGTAAGTAGTTAACAAATTTTTGACTCCTACTTTGTTGTCCTTACCTTAAATTCAGGAGAAGCATTACCTCAGAGAAGAAAATAGTAAACTAAGTCAAGAATTGAGCTATATTACAGCAGAAAATACCAAGATTGCTGGGGAACTGGAGATCCTGAGATCACAAGACAAACGTCTGAAAGAAAAAATACCTAAGATGGAGACAGCCCTTGATAAGGTAGTTTTAGGTAGCTTTCAGTTCAGTGAGACTTCTGGGTGCTTTCTTCTACAGTCACTTGGGAAGAGAAAATGTCTGACCTCTTACCTAGGTTGTATTAGTATGTCCTGTTCACATGTACTGTAAGATACTTACCGAAAGAGATGTCTATAGTGAAGACTGTCTTCTGGTTTTTTTAATGCTAAAAGGCTTCTATTTTCATCAAGAGAATTCTTGATTTACTCCTTACTAGCTCAGGGAAATACAAACTGCAGGGAATTTAAAGCAGATTGACCTTCCAGGCAGTAAATTGACCTTGCAGACCTTCCCCTGGCTGTTGGCATAGCTCCTTTGCCTGGCGAGAGACACCATTATACAATATAACAGGGGCTCCACTGGAACCGAGTGTGGGCACGCACTGACTCAACACACTTATCCATGCTGAGCCTTTTCTGGGACCTTAGCCAGCTGTGGGTCCCTCAGCGTGAGGGAAATTTTTAAGAATATAGTGTTGTTTCATTTGCCTGTTTTAGTTGAGGTTTTTGTTGCTGACATACCTGATTGTTAAGGCTAGGTTCTACATTTTGGTCTGACTAGCACATAAATCCCAGGTGCCCTGCAGGTAAGCTGCTGCTCTTCCAGAAGGAAGAGTCCTTTTCAGCTCGTCAGAATTCTAGCTTTTCAGGATGTAAATTTCCACGTGAGGTGTCGTTCTCAAATTGCTTTATTACTTTAAAAAAATAATAAAATAAAAGTAATTGTGATACCTCTCCCAAGTGTGGCATTTCTTACTTTAAATGCTTGATGCTGGAAACTTAACTTTCTTTGTAATATATATCATTGTGCACAGTACTAGCTAACTGACAGAGAAGCTGAGACACAGTGGAGGCAGGTGCTCGCTGAAAACTAGCACATATGGTACACTAAATAACAATTCTTAGAAACTAGTAAAGGTTGTACTGTGTCGTCTCACGGGATGCTAGTATATACCATTGCAGAGCTTCCATTGTATAATCATCCTAAAGTGTAATTGGCCATCTTGTTCATCATTAATGCTTCAGAGTTAAATGTTCAAAAAGCTGCTGCTTGTAACCATACATCCGCAGTGCCTCAGGGAGCCTGCCTGCGCCTCACTGGCAGTCATAAAGAAGCACAGAAAGAGACCCAGGTTTTACTTTAAAACCAAAGAGGGAACTCGAGCAGAGTGATAAAAGCAGTCTGGTTCATAAAGATCTCTATCTTTTTTTTTGTGGTTTGGCTTAGACCTTCCTCTCTTCTTGCTATCCTGATAAGTACTCAGTGAAAACTAGCTACATTATTATATCTTCTCACACCTTTTCAGAGTAAACTTTTTAAAGAAGAAAGAGTATGTAACAACTTCACAAAGATAGATCGACAAAGTTATCAGCCATCCATTTTAAAACCTTGAGTATAGTTTTGCCTCATTAGCACAGTTGAATTTTCTAATCCCGGAGATGTTTAATAGGTCTAGGACTGTCCCTGACAGGGTTAGCTCTCTTCTGTGATATTATGGTGTGCATATTATGGCTGCTAGGATCATATAACCGGCCAGTTGCTTTTATAAGCCTATCAAGAAAGGCGCCTGGTCATCTTGCAGTATTTCTATACTGATAGCAGTAGATAAATGCAGCACCTGTATGTGTACCTTGTTGTTTCTTTATCGGAAAGAAAAGTTAGCAAAATTAATTTATGCCTCTTCTATCCTCTCTTACAGGCATCCATGCAATTTGCAGAATGTCAGTGCATAATCCAGTGTCAGGAACAAGAAGCTATGCGCTTCAGACTGCAGCATACTTTAGATGTAAAAGTAAGTACTTTACTGAGAAGCATGGGTATGAAGTTAGGTACATTTACTTTGTGTCCTAACTTTAGGTTTAACCCTATTTATTGCGAATATTCTAAAAAGTCTGTGTTCTGAAACCCTTTTTTACGTGGAATACCTCACTGCTGCACAAGTCGTGTCCATAACTTCAGTTACTTGGAAGTGCTATTTACAATAAGGGCAACAAAAAAATTAAACGGCTACAGGAATATTGGACCATATGCTTCCTCTGCTAAGCTTTGGTTTCAGTGACACTTAAGCATTTTCTGGCAGCCCTAGGCAAATAAAAGCTAGAAATGTTCATGGCATTATTATGAAAAATGAATTAGAGAGATAAGGTCTGTAGGGATGCCTTTTACTAGTGTAACTGTTAGAGATAGGAAGCACTAACAAGCTTTTGGGCACCCGCATCCTTCTTCAGGCCTGAAATAAAACCAGCAACCTTAAAGCTACATCCAGACTGGAAACAAGGGCTCTGAGTTTAATTTGATTATGCTAATTAGTTAGGCAGGACAAAAAAAAAAAAAATCTTTTTTAAGAAGCAAAGAGAGGTGTTAGCTGGGGGAAGGAAATACGGTCATAAGGCATCTGGGACAGAAAAAGGAAGACATGTAATTGACATCTGTTGAGCTATATCGCATTAGTGAAAGATGGGGTATAGGGAAAGTCATGCAGTAATGTAAAGCCAGTATCTCTGTTATAGAGCCTAGAATTTTTATTGCCTAATAGATTTAGTCCAATCTCTATCTTAACTAATGAGTTTAATAGAGAATATTACTTACCTTTGCCTTATTTATAACCAAAGATGATTAAGACTGCAATGAAACTACTGCTATAAGTGATTGGTACACTTGGAACAGGAGTTTTGTCATAAGGAATTATCATTAATTTTAGTGTCCCACCCCAGTTGCTAGTTTTGAGTGAGAAATGAAATGTTACATTCAAAATACAAATCTACGTAAGCGACACAAAAAGTACTTTGTATGTACAATGGCAAAGGTGGGGAATCTCGTATTCCAATGAAAGACATTCTCACCCAAGTGGGGAAAAAAAGGTACGAGAACTGTGGGACAGTTTAATTTTGTGGTGGCCCTGAGATGTCCTCCACTTGAATGGTTCCAGAGCATATGTTAAAATTCTGAAAATAAACGTAACTGCTACTCTTGCACCCAGTTCAGTCACTAAAAGGGTTATGTCTGAGCACACCTAATAAATACTAGGAAGTGTTTTGAGAATTGAGTGCTGTATATTATAAAAAATTTGACTAAAAGACACGTCCTGTTACAGAGGGCATGCTGTCTATACCCGTTTATTCTGCTTAGCTATACTTGCTTATTCTGCTCGGCTAATGCTTTTTCGCAGGAGCTGCAGGGCCCAGGCTACTCGCCAGCTTCTGCTTCGGGCAAGCTGCGGCACATAGTGCCTCTTTCCCACCTGCACTCTGCTGTCGTGCCGCCTTCCCTGAACTTGGCCAGCTGTGCCCCTCGTGTGAGTATCTGCCTCAAAATGGGGAACTGCACAGGAAATGGGGATGTTCCAAAGCGTAAAAAAACCATGGGATTTCTAAATGGGAGAGCATCTGGTAGGAGTGTCCAAGAGTGAATTCTTAACACCAAAGATGAAATCATTTTCTGTAGCTTCCCGTACGCTATGGCCTTTCAGATTTTCTTTTTTCCCATTTGCGAAATACATGTAAAAACCAGCTGGACAATAAAAAATTCTATCGATTGTAATAAGAGTTTATCTTACCTCTACCACTAATAACATTTATAAATTATTAAAATTGAAGGTACTGATCTGTAAGCAGGTTGGTTTTCCTTTTTTTTTTTTGCTAGTACTTTACTTGCTGTAAATTGCTTGTATTTGGTAATGAAAATAGACATGTACATAGTTCCTGATAAATTTTATCATCTGATTGACCTGTAGTAGCTTTTAACACTTAAATCATTCTCCAAGCTGGCCTTCACTGATTTTGACCAGTTTTATCCTAAAAGACGCATCATTCTCCTTCCTTCCCTTTGTTTTTGTACATCTACTTTTAGGTTTAAATTAGATGCTAGTGTTGTTCTAACAGTAAACGTCAACTCAAATCTCTCATGAAAAAAAAAAATCTTTTGGTATTTTTCTGTATAGATTTTGTGTAATTCTCCAAAAGGGACCTGATGTATCTCTCACAGAAATTGGTAGAGGTCTTTTCATAAATTTTTACCTCAAAATTTGTAGGAGACTACAAGTTAGTGCAGATATTTTTCAGTAATATTTTCTGTTATTTTCTGATGTGGTGACAAACGTTTACATCAAGGAACGAAGGACAGTTAGTTCTGTGAAATCCCTGCAGCATCAGGCACTGCCATTCTCTTTTCTTTGAGTTAATCAATGTATACTTCTGAGGATAAAGAAGGAAAAAGGACCGATTTTTAATTTAGTACCACGGTGAGGACCCTAACAGGTTGTAGGAAAACTTGATTCAAGGTCTTCTTGAATTTTCTAGGTTCCTGCATGATTAGTAATTTCACAAAACAAAGCAGCTCCAGCACTTGAGACAGAGACCCTACCCAGTCGATAGCCTCCTTTCTTAGTTGGAATGTGGGAAAGAAGGATTTGGTCTGACTTGGTACCACATTGACCCATTATGAAGCTGAGGATTTGTCCTAAAACTAGTGTGTTCCCATTGGAAATGACATTTTTTTCAATGAAAACAGGTTAGCAAAATGTTTCTAGCCAGTTCCATCCACAGATGAAGCGTAAGTCAGTGGGAGCAGTGCTTTGAACGTGTGAAGTGCTGAGTAGTCTGAAAAATCCAGTTCTTCACAGAAAGAAAGGATTCTTTGAACCAGGCCTTTGCCTCAAGTCCTGATCAGTAAAATGAGAATAATATTGCACTTCATCTCCGAGTATGGCTGTGACAATTAAGTGGTTTATATTTGCAGACAACTCAACTGTTATAGAAATGAGTGCCTAGAAAACACCCTGTATTTCTACTAGAAAACACTAGTATTTCTGTCTTCAGACCTGTGTTTGTGTACTGTACAGTAATACCTGGGATCACAGGTTAAAAAGGAGAAAACAGAGAGCCTTTTTTGGTTCTGAGTACTGAAAAGGGTAATGGTTGTATTGGGTGGGGGGGAAGCTTTCATAATTAAAGGCTTATTTTAATGTTTTTGACCTTGAAACGGTAGTCATAACCTTTTTACAACATTTATTCAAAACGCAGATGTTAGCCGTGTTCTCCCTCAAGCATATTTAGTTGCTTTACACATTTCTGTCAGATAACTTTCCAGATAGAAGTGCAGTCATATTCAGAGAGTATTTTGACAGTCTTCAAGTTATCATGATCTAGCCTCCAACACTTCTTAACTAAAATTACAAAAAATCCGCCCTGTTTCTAACTGATGAGACAAGAGTAGAGGGGGAAAACACGTGACTTGGGATGAATATAGGTAAGAATTGAAAAAGAGAGTGCCTGTATAAATGCTCTGTAACTGAATGATTTTATTTCAGATGCCTTCCAAGCCAGGCCTTTTGAAGGAAGAACCACTGCAGGATCTAAAGAGGATTCTTCAAGAATTAACAAGCTCAGACAATGACATTCCCTCTGTGGATCTTGGCAAGGATGACACCAGTGGTGGCAGAAAATCACCTTTAGCAACCATGAGGAATACAGCGTAAGAGCAATACATTGTTATTTCTGTTGGGTGCTGTGTACTTGTATTGCCTTCTAAAACTAGGATCTGGCTATTCATGTGCTTCAGGAGCAGTATAGGATGCCTTTTTGCAAGAAAGGTGGGTTTACGAGTAAGCTTGAGATAATCTGAAAGCTTCCAAAGCTTCTGTTGTTTGCCAGGTTCCTCAGATGCTTTAGGTGGTAGGGAAATAGAAGGTGACTACACCATTTGCCTTCATTGCTTGCTTTTTGGCATTCC
>NW_008824804.1:978866-993692 GCF_000699105.1 Pygoscelis adeliae
TTTCTTCTTTTTCTGCCTTACGTAAATATCCCTTCTCTCATTGTTGAAGCAGACCATTATTTTTTACCAAACAAATGATAATGACAGTGGTACATGAAGTTGAAAAATCAATACAGCACAAATTCTGATGTTTCTAAGCCAGAACATGAGCATACTTCGTAAAGGAAAATATAATTCATGGACTTTGATTAGGATCAAATTTATTGAAACCATGACGCTTCTCCCATAACACATACTGGTGGAACAAAATCACATCAGTCTCAATACCCTATGTATTCTGGGGTTTTCTGTTTTTCCCAGGTATTTTTACTGAACAAAAGATCTGCTTGTTATCAACATGCAAATTTTTGCCAGTTTAAATATAGAAGCTTCTGTTTTACAACTGGAAAAAGGATTCATGCACAGAAGTTGTTCTGTCTGATTTTTCAAGTAGTAAAGGTACTACGTCTTCCTACCTTGACTTTGCCTATCATAGATAGAGTCCTTTGGAGGCATGACAAACAACAGTGTCCTTGGCCAGCCTGCACTATGTGATTATTGGCTAAGTTCTTTGTTTACGGTGGCAGTGGGAGGAACTGTTCTTTACTACATATGGTTGTAAGCTTTTATGGTTCAGACCACGTGGATTTTATGGGAATTTTTCTCCCTTGCGACAGTTTTCTCGTGCGGAGCTGAAATGAGGCTGGGAGAATCCTACACCTAATCATCCCTCAATATACAAAGCTGTCTGTTATACAAAGCCCATGACTATCTCAGTGCTGTTGGTAGTGCTAGTTCTGATGTTGTCTTTCTACATCCTTCTGCACAGAGATGGTGCAAGTAGAGGATGCGCTGCTGTCTTCAGCCTACGATCAGATCCTTGCAAGAGGTGAGAAATCATCTTTCTGAAAAGGTCACGGACAACACAGATACAGATGTTGATCGAGTGAATACAGTAGAACCATATAGACAATATTTTGAGAAATAAAGAGAGTTGTAAAAATTGATTTAAAAATTGGGAAGAAAATAATTGTTTATGTTCTAGAAGTTCCTTGTAGATCAAAATTCTGAGATAGCTCAATGAAGTAGTGATGTATAAGATTCATTGACCAGGCTTGTGTCCTTCAAAGCTCATGTTTGTACGTACCACAGAATTGGTGTTAAAGAAGTGAGGATTATCAAAAGGCATTCATCACCTTGGCATTTTCTGTAAAGAAGAATGTGGTGATGACATCCACAGGACATTGCCGAAGAAGTCCATAGAAGTTAATGAATTTCTTTTTAAATAGACACTTTATCAGTTAAATAGAGAACCTTTACCAAAAGATACACAAGTGGTCTATGGAAAGCTGGAACAAGATGCTTCTAGGTAGCTTCAGCAGAGCTAAGGTTTTGTTGATTGTCTCCTATGAAAACTGAGACGAAGCTCAATTTTTTTTTCTTTTGTTCCCAGTGCCTTAGTTAAAAGTTGTGCTGTATCCAAAGTTACCATATCAGAACATGAGATGCCAAATGGCAAGTGCCATTTGCTGTAAAATCTTGCTTGATTTTTTTTTTTGTCTGTTCCAAAGCTGAGGTTGTCGTAAAAAGCCTGACATAGAGCAAGAAGGTTTTGTGTGATAAAGAAAGATAGCACTTCGTTTGCTTCAAGCATGCTTAGAGGGGGGGGGTTGTGTAGATACAGATGGAATAGCAGAGCTGCTGCTGGAAATGGAGCATTCCTACAAAAGGTCAACGTTAAATTCAGCAAGATTTTACTTCTCTGGAACGCTTCCAAGTGTCTCTCAATGCTCATACCTAAAATGAGTCTAGCTGGTTTTTGGAAATTAATCAATGATCCGTTTCCATTCTCTCATCAAATACCACTGTACTCTAAGAATTTACAGTGCCTGAGAAAAGACCTAGGTCCAAACCTGGAGAAGGCAAGTATTAATGTTATGGTCGTCATCTGATGCTATTAGGTGAAATAAGAGCTGAAAAGCACCTAATAACTGCAAGCTGGTCTGAAGAAGCTAAATAGAAGCACTGTTGTGTGAGTAACCAGAAGGAAGATTGCAATGGCATTAGTTGTCTAAGGCAGAAGTTTATTGTCTTTTTTCCATCTTTATGTCTACCTGGTATTCGTAACAAATCTAGGCCTTTATCTTCCAAAGATACGGATCACTTCAGTAGTCTAAATTCACTTCAACTCTAATAGACTTTTTTAATGAACTTGTGTAACAATTTTACAATGCCTTTTCTTCACTATTAGAATATGGCTGCCATTGCACTCTGCTTAAAAAACAAGCTTATCTTCTAAAAATGTGAAACGTAGCAATCTTGCTGGCTCGGCTTTTGCTGTGATTTTGACAGCAGCGTGTTTTTCCATGCAGGCAGACTGCAGCTAGAGACTCTGCTACTGAAAGCATCGTGGAAAAGGATACTTTCGGACGGTGAGAAGCGCTTTCATTTAGCTGAGTGACCTGCTGCTTAAAGCACTCATTTGAGATTCAGTTTCTAAGGCTTTTTTAATACAGCATCAGTCCTGAGCTTGTTTGTGTTGTTTTACTCATAATGCTAAAAGCTTCCTGGGAATTACAAAACAAAGCTGTGATGTTGCTTTCATCCCTCTAAGAAAGAGCTCTGGAACTTATTTACATTGTTTGCTTTTAATTTACATGTATCAGATCTGGAGATTACATATATGAGAGCTTCACATTCTCACTGTGGAGGCTAGCTAGCGTTACCAAAACTTAGCATAATACTTCCAGAATGCAAGTTTTGCCATCATTTTGCTTGCAGGGATCGTTCATGCTTACGTACTGCAGATCTTCAGTCCCAAGACGTTACCCTGCCCTTTACATCGCCTGGTAAGTTTTCACTGGCCACATTTGAGGATGAACGTGCGATGGCAAACTGGAACATTACAGAATATTACAAAAAATATCACTGGCCGCATTTGAGGATGAACATGCCATATCAATGGCAAACTGGAACATTACAGAATATTACAAAAAATATAGTCCAAATACAGTATTTTTTTCTTAGGTCATTTACTCAAATACCTCTTAGCAGGTGCTATTACAAAGTCTCTATTGCACTTACTGCGAAATCTATCTTGTTGCAAACCGGCTCCATGGAGGCTGATACCAGCATACCTAAAATGGATATGTTCCATTACTGCTAACTGCAGTCAGCAGTTCCATTAATGAGTAGCAATAGTCTTGTGTAATTAGCATGGATAATATTGTCAGATTTTTGGTGCGTAAATTTAGGCTCTTGAATTCTGTATTCAGGTATCTAAATATGGATGTGCTTTTGAGAGGAATCAGATCATTGCAAATTCCGTTGATTTCCTTCCAAGTACTGGGTGGTCAGTACCTTTTAAAATGTGGTGACATGAATTTAGTAACCGAAACCGAAATACAAGGATATGGCTTTGAGCATGAGGGTTTGAAGATACTAGTCTTAGCCGCCTTCTGTTTTCTTGCCCATAGATTATCCATTCTGTGAATTTTCTGTGAAAATTGCCTGCAGATGCTGATATATTTAATTGTTCTCTATTAGTATTTAAGCCACTGTGCTTCAGAGAGAGGCTAGAACTCCTCTGTTTGTCCTGAGGAGGAACTACTAGGGGTCCTCTTTTTATATTTCCAAGTGTTAAAGAAAATCTCCTGGGTAGTTACTGTCAGCTTTCTAGCAAACCTACTGCAACATCCAGGGATTTTTCCTAGCTTCCAAAATAGCTGCAAGTAGCGTTTGCTCCATAGAAGTCTGGAGAAGTGGTTGAACTTCTCCAGCGGAGAAGTTTGTTAGAAGCGGAGTTTGTTAGAACCGCCCCCCCGAATTATTTTCAAGACATCCCAGGAGGGGTGTTAGGAGTAAGGAAACAAGACTACGGGAAGAAAAGGAGAAGAATTGTAGTAAATCTTCCCCTCATTAGTTGCATGCAACATTTTTTTTTCTTTTTTTTTTTTTTAACACATACACTGTGTGCCATACATACGAAAATATGTTAAATAATCTGTTGGTGGCATATTTCTATGCATATCTTGTCTCTTTTCCTTATGACTCTCTTTCTGCCAGGAACTCAAAGCCTATCAATCAGTTATTGGAAAGGAGGGAAATGGCAGACCTGCGTAAGCAACATTGTTTTTTCTGCTTCTTATACCTAAGTAATGAGATCCAAGTCAGCAGTAAGGACAGGGAGTCTTGGGTTGTTAGCAGCTATGATATTCCCATTGGGCTGTTTTGGAAGTAAACGTGAAGTAAGTAGCCAGCAGAAAAAAGCAGGCCCTACCTTCTCCTAGCAGGTTTACTGACCATTCTTCACATGACAATGACTTTAACAGAAACAAGCATGTTTTGCAAAGAGGCTATAGTCTCCTTCTACCTTGGCTACTAGTAAGGAATGAAAAGGATGAAAGAGTGCAATGAAGGGAACCCAACCCCGTAACTCTTACAGAGATAACGTCAAAGCTGGCATGGGGGTTTCTCTTCAGGTGTGTGCTCACTGCTCTTTGCTTGGATATCTCCTAGGAGGTGCATCCATCTTCTCAGCAGCTCCTCGTTATACATCCTTCCCCAAGAAGGTCTCTCAGGAGGAGAGGTACAGAGAAAGGTCTCCAGTACACTTGCTATTAACTGCTCCACCCCATGACCTTGCAGCTGGCCCCAGCACCTCACCAGAGCACAGACTGTCTGCAAGGAAGGTTGGCTCTCCAGAGGGTGCAGCCGCAGTCCCCCAGATAAGTAAGTCCAGTCCCATTTACTGTTCCAAAGAGCTTGGCTGGGTCTCTTCCTAGCCAGTACAGTGAGGTTAAATTCACTAGGTTAAATTCAGCCGTTCAGCAATTCTGTAGAAACCAGTGGAGTCCCACCATCATTCACTGATACAGTCTTTTACAGTTTATGATTGTGGTACCTGTACTTCATATTGCATTTATTTTTTATATACGTTTGTAATATGTCACGTACAGAACCCATTCACGTTGCTGAGCGTCAACACTAGTGATTCTCAAATGTACAGGGCTGACACAGGATTGATCTTCCATTTCTGATTCCAGCAAGTGCAATTACAGTATGCAAATTTATTGAAACATAATTTACCAATGGTTCATTTTAAAGCACTGCTCCTGGTGGTTCTGGCCCACTTACGTAAAAGTGACCTGTTCTGGCTTACATCAGACCGCCTTTGCCCTGTCAGTTCTGTTCAAGTAGAAGGTTTTTTCTGTGATAAATGAATTGTGAGTAAAATGTAGCAGCTAATTAATATATTATACAAAGAGAAGAGAAGAGAAATTCCATACACCGCTAAATTTAAGAACTGGTAAATTGCTTTATTCAGATAAATAGACTGTAGGAATGCTTAACATCAATATTTGCAGTAACTGGCAACACCGTTGCTCAATACTAATATTTGTAGTAGTTGTTGTGGTTCCTGTAACGCATTTAGAAAAGTTCTGGGGTTTACTGAAAGTATTGATGTAAGGCTGTTTCTGTCTAGCTCTTAAGTGATAAAAATAAGCTTTCCCACGTCACAAAATATGTGTGAGGATGATGAACGTTTTCAAGGTAGTCTATTAATTACTTGCCAGTGAGCCAGGCTGTCAGGGCTGCTTTATTACACTTAAGTGGCAGAAAGACCCCAAAATGAGTAGATGCAACAGGAAAAACAGGTAAGCAACTAAATTTTCAAATAATACTTACCGAATACCATTTAAAAACATTACATTTCTCTATTTTGCAAGGTCTGAAAATAGCATTTCTCTTGGAGGGCACATAAGCACTGCAGGTAGGAGTGTAATAGAGATGCTGCATGCCTAGCTCTAAGCTAGTTCTGGTACAGGCAAAAATCTAACCATAGCTCCAAGGAGCTCGAAAGGACCAATATTTCCTGCTTCTCAGGTGGGATTTTTTTTGTAGTTTCAACCTAACTTTAGCATGTCTGTATTGCGTTGTTATTTTATTAACGCGGATTTCTCCTCAGTCTCTTTATCTTTTGCACTTCAGAAACATCGGGATCTTCTCTTTATGCAGAGTGGTATCTAAAACAGCTGGGCTGAGCAGTCATCCTGACTAGAATATTAACATGGTTGCTCATTGACCTTTGCTTCCCCCAGCTGTCTGGCTGTGCAAAGATGACATGCATATTTGTTAACTAATCTGTATTTTTAATGCATGTTTAACAACTAAGAAATGCCTGCTCATAAGCAGAGTGCAAATGTACGTGGCATTTCCCCATCGAAGTGCTGAATTGGCTATGTGAGTAAGTACATACAAATCACTGTACCTGTAGAGTAATACCATCATCCCTGCAATGAGCCTTGGTTCTGGATTGCACATGTTCTAGGAAACACTCAGGCTTTGTGGTGTGGATATCTCTGCAATTGGACATAAACCCCAAGTTGTTTCCATATAGACCACAGGAGATCTAGCAGGTCACAACTGTAACCTTCAGTCAATTGCCAATCACCGCTCAGTTCAAAGAGAAAGATAAGTGGCATCGCTCTTTTTTTGTTGTTGTTGTGTTCTGGTTTTTTTTGTTTTGTTTGTTAATCTGGTCAGCCAGTTACCTCCATCTCTGGCTCCTTTTTTTTTTTTTTTTGGCCTCTTTTTATTTGAGAATTGATGACTGTAGCAAAAATGAAACAGTCCAAGTTCTGGTCAGAAGAGGCTCCAGGGTGGGAGACTGTAGTTGTTTGTAAAGTACTGGCATGATCGTGTCAGTCTGTGGGCGTTAGTGTTCAGCCAGACAGGCACAATGTCTATTGAATTCTGCGCTGGTCTGGATCTTCAAAGACTTGGAATTTCTGGTTTTATTCTTGGCTTTAGTAAGTTTTTCCATCTGTAAAATGCAACTGACAGTAGTGCTTTCCTTTGTAACAGCCCTTGCAGTTTTTCTGGCAAAGAGGGACTTAGAAGTTGTGGGCATAAATACTATTTTAGTAACATAAAGCACTTTTTCTCCATTCCCCAAATGGGGAAATTTATAGGCAAAATAGAAATGTGATTATATTTTCACTTGAACAGACATACTGCTAAGTATAAATTTCTGTTAATAACCTTGTCTTCTTAATCATTTCCTTTGCTACTGGAAGTTTTATTGTTTGAAATTTTATTTTCTAAGAACTTTAGATGGAATGTTTAAATAATTTATAATGACCTTTATTTTTTTCTTTGCATCTGTGATAATGTATTGATAAATAATTTTCTCACTAGCTTCTCAGCCCATGGAAACCAGTGAGAATACACGTAGGAGGCTACAGAACAAGATGGAAAGCCTGCAAAACCTGGTGGAATCATTACAGATAAAAAAACAAGGTGCCAGAATTTACCCCTATTTTATTTAAAATACCCACACTCTCCAGAAACTGTTCTTGTTACCTGCCAAAGCACTACCTGTGTCTTTGCATGAGGTCAGTTTAGATGTGCCTGTTTTACTAGCAGTACCCACTTGTACATTATCCTGCTCCTAGGAGAGTAATTAGATTAACTCCACAATGCACTGCTGCTCAGCCCCTTAACTCTAATAAGCTTCAAGATCCTTAACATTTCAAACATGGCAGCTGGTCAGGGCTGCCCTCGTGTGCTGTCATGTCCAATTAAATGGAATTTTTAACAAGCCGATGACTCTTTCATGGAAACTGAAAGATACTCTGACAGCAGTAGACTCCGAAAACATAGTTTCCCAGCAGTGGCCTCAGGAGCATATCATTTCCTCCTCAACTGTTTTTTAAATCTGAGATGACCGCGGTGACGATGGAGAACTTCTGAGGTTCTCTTCTTGCTCCCTTTGAAGTCAGTGGTGAAATGCTCGTGAACTCTTGTGATGGCAGGATGCCAAGTGAGATGGAATTTCTTTTCTCTGCATTTTTTCTTATTACACATTCCAGTTGCTTCCCCTTTGCCCCTTTTAAGTCTCATTGCATCGATTTGGGAAATTACTATTTCCCCACATGATACAGTGCACATGCATCAGGGGCATACAAGTGACCTGATTTAGGTAAAACTAATCAAATTATTTATATTAAGTATAAGGTAAGTGTTCTCATTTTTGTTCTTTGCCATCCATTAACATCTTCAGTTTGCCTGTTTTCTATATCCACATAAAAACATATATTCATATCTGTAACGTATCAAGAGTTGCTATATAAAAGGGGGGGGAAGCCTTTTATGCATATACTACGTAAACCCATTTCCATGAGCGTTGGACCAAAGGTATTAATTTCACACCATCCCGTAAGACAGATTGTGAAATCAATAGCATTTCGCCACTACTTGAGCATTTGATGCTTTGGCTTCACAAAGCAGATGAGGTGGTGCCTGTTTATAACTAGGTTTATCTTTTCTGTTAAAGCCCTGCATATAAGAAATTGCTAACGCAAGTTGTATTTATAAGGGCTTGATCAGTACAGTGTAACATGCGGGAGGATATTGCAAAGCTTCAGGTGTCCGCACCTGAGGCCTCAATCATTTTAACATAAGGGGGTGTGCAGATAATCCGTTCTTGCTGCTGTTTTTAGCCGTGTCATCAATGATCAGAACTCAGGAAATGAAGATAGAGAAAGCAAAGCAAAAGGAGAAAAAGCTATCAAAGTGAAGACGCCGTATACATTAGTGATTACTTTCACGTATGTATATGTACATTGTGTTTAAAATATATTTTTAAAGATTAATAATAAAAGTTCTTACGGTTTTGTAATTCTTGCCTGGAACCATGACACTCTACTTTTAAATGAGTGGGAAGTACAAGAGGAGTAGAAATACATCTAAATACAGACTCTTTCACGGGCGCACGTATTCAATAGCTTTGTGCTGTGAGAGACACTGGCCACAGGGCACTGCTGACTGCTTCAAGTTCCAGTATTTCTTCCATGTGTTCTGGATCTTGCACGCTACGTCAGGTCCTGTTTTTTAGAAAGTTAGTTTTTAAAGTGGTTTTGGGACATTTTTTTTTTTCATTCTAAAATAAATTGGTTTCCCTTCCCTCCATACTTCATGTTATTACTTCAATAAATTCTGGTTCATCTGGATGTCCCAGAACTGCCAAGTATTTCCAATAAAAGCAGGAAACCTGCCTGTGGCTCCTGTTAATGTTGAGATCAAGTGTTGAACCACATACCTACAACTGCAAGGCTGCACAGGTTTCATCCTATACCGTGATTCCTTTAAGCAGAATGGACTCATCAAGTGGTATTTTTTTTATATAATTTTCACTGCTTGTTGGGATATTTGGCTTGATTCATAGTACAAATGGAGAGTCCACAGTCTGCCTTGGGGTTAGCTTTGTAAGCATAGCACTCGTATTTTGACTTACAGCTGAGGGTGTGTATGTTCCTAGTTTGGGACTACTTGTCCTTCTTCAATCTGCGTTCCTCTATAAAAACGA
The DNA here is from genome assembly GCF_000699105.1 of Pygoscelis adeliae. Lineage (NCBI taxonomy): Eukaryota > Metazoa > Chordata > Aves > Sphenisciformes > Spheniscidae > Pygoscelis > Pygoscelis adeliae. The sequence continues at coordinate 988,216 of NW_008824804.1, forward strand.
AAATAGGTGAAGTTTAGGCAGAAAAAAATGCTTTTTTAATCTGTGCTGACTTGTTTTCTTATAACATTCTAAGTATGACTTAAATACCAGGCTCCATCACCCATGTTAAGAAGTTTGCTAAAATAGCTGGGCATGTTACTTTCAGTTGGTCTCCAAAATGCTCTTCAGTTGAGTCACCGATACAGACAACCTTCCCTTAATATGAGTGCCTAAGACGAATGTTTTCAAAGGCCGTTCCTAGTGTAAGATTTAGTAATAAACAGGAAGGCATGTTGAGCACACCTGGCATACATGAATTTATTTTAAAACCTCCTATGTCTTCTGACATTTGAGGATTTTGCAGCAGTGGGCAAATGACTTACTGCATTTAAGAGAGCGAAAAGACTATCTGATGCTAAAAACAATTCCGAAGTAATAAGATGAACAGGATCACTAAAGTATCAGATTGATGTTTAAAGCCTCATTAGTGTTGGAAAATATCTCAGGGAACAAGATAGTCATTGAAAAAAAGACAGGGGAGGAAGAACTTATCCCAAATTGAGTACTTCTCCAGAATTTGCCATTTGATTTTTGTCTGGGGCCTGTTTGTGAAGAGCAGATTAATAGTGCTGCCCCTTCAGAGTCTAGCAGGGCTGTCTGAGAAGTTGGTCACAGAAGCTGCTGGCCTAGAAGCAGGGGAGTCCTTGCTATAAACAGTACTAACAAAACAAGGAGCAAGATGTCCCTCTGCAATAAATCAGTACCCAAGCACAGAAAAGTAAACCAGCCCCAGGGTCAGCAGGAGGTACCAGTGGGGCAGGTTCACTAGCATTAGCCGTTTTCCTCATTATCTGCTTTCTGAAAAGGAATCATTGCCTTGGATTTGTGGCAGCATGGAATGCCGTGCTTGAATTCAAGGGGTTACCTGGTGATTTTGCCAAACCAAATGATTTGTAGTTACGGCTCAGCAAAAGTAGCTTCATGAGTACAAGCAATGCAGATACAAGCTTGGTTTTGTTGACTTTAAAGCTACAGAACTACATTCAGAGTAGATCAAACCTCTGTGGTTTTTTCAGTTTGAGGTCATCTTGTGTGGAAAGAAGAGATTAGTGAGTTGTTCCTAAGCTGTCCTCAGTTATTGTCAGCGGTATTTTGATTTAGTTCAGGTAACTTTCTATATTTCCTAATAATTTTTTTCCACGGATTCTATCATTTTTTGCAACAGTGTTGCAAGCTTAGTCAAAACATTAAACTGTCCTGGGAATCGGTTGCATTGACAATGAAAGGATCATTTTAGATGGCTTGTGTATCACAGTTTGGACTTGTTACACATATTTGACAGATCGACCACAGTTTTTGTAAGAAAAGGGTGAGGTGTAGAGAATGAGAGCATGTATTCACCCCATAGCCCAGCAGGTTGGAAAAGGTCCATGAAAAGTACACTCTCAGTTCTGTGCAAGGAGCCAAGCTAAAAAGAGTTTCAGAAGACCGCAGCCCTGTGAGAATGGAAGGGAGCAGGTGGAGAGGTACAAATAGCCAGAGGGAAGGGAGATCTGCCACACAAAAAGGCAGCTTAACATCCTTGTGCTGGAATCCAGCAGAGTTGGGAAAAGTCTGGGCTTCCTGCCTGCCACCAGCAGAAGGGAAAGAATGAGCCTGGGGAGGCGAAAGGGTCATAGACTCGTGGGCCCTAGAGCAGCTATATATCCTGGACTTTGCAGCACAAACAGCACTTTGTTATTCCGTGTCATACAGGTGGATGACAGGAGGACTGTTAGGCAAATCTTGACCACAGCAGGACACCACAGATGGCAACCAACCCCCTAGAGAGAAAACCTAATGCCAGTCTAATATTTTTGAATGGATCATGTGGAGAGACTCCAAACAGTAAGTTTAATTAATTCCCAGAGCGAATGTGGGATGGGCATGGTTTGTGCCAAGGCACCTGCAAAGTGAATAGGAAGCAAACAACTTGCAATGCGAGTTTCTGTATGTGACTTCAAACTGGTTTATGCCCAGTACCCATTCCAGCCTCAAGCTGTCTGCACAGCTTACCGTCCAGGTGCAGCATTGAGCATTTGTACACCAAACTACTTCACAAATAGGAGTAGATTGCATTTCACCTAAAAGTGATCAAATTGTCTAATCTGTCAGAAGTTTGTTGTCAGCAGTATGAGCAGGTGAACCTAAACAGTAGATCTTTGGTTGCAGTCTGTCTGGCTTCGCCAAGCTTTGAGCGAGACAGCTTTATTATTTGCTTTTTAATATTCTGAGCCACGGGCTGCTAGGCTGTTACATCCACGTAGGAATGTCAACAAGAACTTGTTTCTCACACGTAGCTTCAGTAGTCTCACAGCCAGGACATTGTGTTAGACAGATACCAGCCCATTCTAGCATAACCATTTTTATGCAGCAAGGCAACTTTGTTTAAACCTACCTTCATGCTTGAGTGAATAATTGTTCAATAATGAGAAATCATCTCTGTAAACTTGGAGAAAATACTAACCAGCTCCTCCACCAATACTGAAATCCAGAGCTGTTTCTTTTACCATACAGATAACATTTAATTTACATAGCACAGGCCCTGCTGCGAAAGCAGTGATGTGAAAGGGATAATAATTTAGAGGTTATAGTTGAAGTGCAGTGCAGGTCTTTGTAGAAACCTTGCTCGATCATTCAGGAAGATGATGCAATCATGAGGACTATATGCATTATCTGTGGGACCAAAGTGTAGGGTGTTTAATTAAAAAAAAAAAAACTGTTCTCAATTTGAGAGACTTCTCGGGGTTAGTCTGTGTGAAACATGTTCATCATTGCATTAGAGAATCTATTTTAGTGTAGGTTAAGTAGCTTTCTAGTGAATATCTTAATCTAATACCACAGTTAATCTTTTCTGACAGGCCTCCAGTGTATGCATATATAAACACACTCAAATTGCAGTGGCTGTTGGACAAGTGCTTTTTAAGTTGACAATATCTTACTGTTTGAAGAGCTCGCATTAACGGGAAAAGGAATTGTACACAGCTTGAAATAACCTGTTTTGCTTTGACTACAGTGATTTCTGAAGATCGGCTTCTGTTTCAACTGTACCTCTGTATATTAGCTATATTGTTCACTTAAATTTATTGTTAGAAAAGCTAAGTGCAAAAAAAAAATGCAGTTAAGGTATCAAGCCATTAGTTCCAACACCATTTTAGCTATTCAGTTAAAGCTGTAAGTTGCTGACCGAAACCCACACAAATGATTTCTGTAGTCAGTGGTGGTACACATGGACAGAACTAAAGAGCTTTCTGTTTATACACAGTAAGCATAGTCTTAATCAAGCAGTAGAAATATTTGTTAGAGTGAAGCAGTAGCCCCTAAAATGAAATAAGCCTCATGTTCATTTTTTTTCAACCCACAGCATGCTAGCTATGTCCTTTTTTCCTTTTAAGTTCATGTATTAAGTTACTTAAGTCCCATATTAGTTTCCTGTTGAGAGCGCCGAGAACTAGTGTGTGCACATGTGCATGTGTCTAAGACCACTGAAGCAGCATCAACCACCCGCTGAATTGTCAGCTCCATCCTCTCCCTTTTGAGTCAGTTGCCAGAACTGATACCACATTCCTTCCAGACCTGTAGTACATCTCACACAGAAGTAGTTGCCGGGGTGCTTTTCATTAACAAAAAGCTTACAGCCAGTCTTGAGTGCAGCTCCCACCCACATTTCCTACCTTGTTCTCTTCTATAAAAGGTCTCTTGAAGGAAATTAAACTTACTAATCTGAATCTTTAGGTTACCCAGACAAAGTAATTCATTAAGCCCAGACAGTCCTTTCTGACCTTTGCTCTCCTCTCAGCAGGATGATGTGACCTACCTGCCAAGCCTTCATTTGAGCTGAGGTGCTTCCTGGCGAGCAGGGAGTAGGGAATGAAGTACTTGGGGGTTATGCCTTTGTTACAGCCAGCTCTCAGTAATTCTGCAGTATGGAGATTTCGAGTCAAGTAACTCACTTGTATCAAAGTTATTAACAGTCAGTTCACTGGTCAAGTTGTAAAGGACTGTCAGTCTGAAAGTGTTTATTGCTTACTCAATACATAACATAAGTTAAAACACTGAAGTTGCTACTACAGTGAAGGTAACCACACTTTCTAGTATGCTTCAAAAGCCCTAAGCAGTCAGTACAAAGATGCACCCCATAGCCCCACTCAAAGCAACGCAAACTCAAGTCCAGGGTCCAGATTTACCTGGACAGGCAGCTGCTTGCAATGCTGCTCATGCCTTCATAGCCTACCTTGCACATCTTCACAACGCGTTTGAAGTTGATTTTTCAGGTTGCCAAATGATTTCCTAAAGGGTATGGCAGAGATCTGCTGCTCACGCAGTTTAACCAGGTTTGATATGGGATTTTCAGAGCTCTGCACTTGAGAAGGTCTCCTACTGAAGGAGGGGTAAAGTTTAGGGGCTCTGTGATTCATCTAAGCAGGTTTGCCATTCGATAAGCAGCTTCCAAAATCCCATTAATGGTATCCCCACCACTGATGAACAATTTGATCTTCAGGTTCAGTCACTAGGGTCCTATTACCGCATTCTTCCCAACGTCTGACCTTCCCATTCTCTACCAAGATAAATTTCCACTCTACTTTGGTGTCTACTGGCAGACTAATGGATTCCGACCAGAAGCCATCCTTGTCGTACTTGAGGGGAACATAGCTGTGCCACTGGCCAAGACACTCGTGGTCACCAGTAACACCAATCAGCTGAGCGTCAGAGTGCGTGATGTAGTGTACGCGGAAAGTCACGTGGCTATTTTGAAACATGGGGGGCACAGCTGCAACTCTCTTTGCTTTCAAGTCCCCATCAGGGCAGTCTCCTTGTTCCCATTCCTTGCTGTCCGAGTCTTCCACGCTGCCATTCTTGCCAGCCTCCCCCCAGGCCAGGTGCTCAGAAACAACCTCCCACTCTTCATGGTCCAAGTCCCTACTCTCAGCTGGCTGATCCGGCTGCTCCTCACTTCTGTCCTTACAAACATCATCGGAGGCTCCTGCCAAGTTCCTCACACACTGTCCATCACTTGCCTGTCCTGTCTGGGGTCTCAATTCACCTGCCTGGCTGCCATGCATATCAGCTGGATGATCCCTGGAGTCAGTAGCACCCTGCTTTGGGAGCAGCCGCTCCATCTCCGGAGTTCCACTGGCAACTCCTCCACTTTGAACATGGTTAAGCTCTTTCCTTGGTATAGCCGCCAGATCCTCCCCTGGCTTCTGAGGGCTGGACAGGGCAGCAGCCTGGGCCTCCAGCAACACTTGCTCACCGCTCGCCAGAAGATCCTCTAAAAGTGACATTTAATTAAAACAGGAATGGTTTATGCAATGCAGTTAAGCTTAGCGGCAACAAATCCAAGTCCTCGCTGGCAGGCTTGGGCAGACAGAGACACACCGAGCATCGCCTCCCCCAGCAGCACTCCCCGCAGCACCCTCGCCCGGTACCTGTGGCCGCTGTCGTCTCGCCTCTCGCCT
>NW_008824804.1:994035-1012633 GCF_000699105.1 Pygoscelis adeliae
CGGGAGGCGGATCCCCTCGGCGCCTGGCGGGGCCCACGGACCGCCCCTGGCGCGGGCGGTGGCTGGGGTGAGGGGGGGCGGTTGAAGGGAGGGAAAAGGCAGGTCAGAATAAAAAGTCACGGGTTACGTGAAAAAAAGTTGAAAGGCTTGCTTTCTCTCCGCCCCCCCCTCCCTTTTCAGCCATGCCTCTCTTTTTTTCCCCTTCTCTTTCCTCATTTTGTCTCTGTAGCTAGGCACTCTGCACAAGGTAGCCACGCTGCAAGTGTTTTAAACCCCAGATAATACAAAAATGAAGGGAGATGACATGCCAAAGTTGAGGACTGAATGCTTGAGTTTCTTTCCTATTTTTGCATGAAAGCAAGCATTGGAGCTGTTGTAACTGCAGAGGTTTATGAAGTTTAATTCTAGCGGGACTGGTGGGCTTAGATTTATATGCTCTAACAGGGGTGTGCTGAGGGAGACTGATTTGCTTGTACTTTTAATGCTTGTACTGATGAAATCCAGGCTTTCTCTGGTATCCCTGAGAAATGAGATGAATTCACTACTAATTTTGTAACTTCTGCATCATACTCTAATGACTACAATTGGATTTCTTAACTTTGTCCTGCTCTCCTGTCTTCCGTATTATGCTCCGGAAGCTTTTTTTGGACTACCAGGACTTCAGAGTCCATTAGCGCAGAGGATATGTGCTGTTTATTTTAATTTACCTTCATTTTACTACCCAATTTTCCTCTTGAAGTGATGATGTAAAATTTTATTTCAAAATTAAAAGGTTATACAGATGAATCTTAATAGGAACCCAAGAAATTTAGTAAATGCAACTTACAACTTTGTATTTTGAATTGGTAATTCTGGAGTGACAAACTGTAAAAATGTTTATCAGCGTAGACTATTAACACCAAAGATGAACACCAGAGGAGTTAGGGGAGGCAGTTTCATTCAGTTTCAACCGCTGTCTTGAAAATCCATTCTCTTTATCTGAACAAAGGTGTTGTCATTGCTTGATTTCTAAAGCCCACTGATGAGATTTTATCCGCTATCTCATTAGAAAAGAGAATGCTAAGTGGATGTCCCAATAAGTCTATTTCCAGTGTTTGAACTTCTTAATCTTTCAGTGTCATTTAGAGCAGTGCTACCTCAGCTTAACAGGACAGTAAATGTCATTCGAATTTATAGAAGCACAAGTGTGCTGTCTTCGCGGTGAAGTTCCCTGGCTGATATGGTATATGGTGACCGGTGCAAATACACAGAATTCATAATCTGAATATTTTTCCTTTCTTCGCTTGCCACAGTATTTAAGACACCTTCTCTGAAGCCCTCCTCCAACAAAGTGCTGAGCTTGTGCTTAAGTAAAAATATCTATTTTGGTACTTTGATGTGTGGGATGCGTTCAGGCATGTGCTAAACATGCACCGCTCAGATCTTCTGCTCAATAATACAGTGAAAGAAAAGAGCTGGGAAGCTAGGACCTGCCTGGGCACTTTCTCAGTGAGTGTGGGTTTGGGTGCACTCTCTTTTACCACTGTTGACGCTTCAAGGTGCAGCTTAGCCTTGCTACTTAAAACAGACATTTGACTGTAATGAGTTGTGTTAACTACTGAAACTCTTTGCGTAGGAGATGATACTTTCACAGTTTACTTATAATTCCTTTTTTCTAGCCTTCAGAACAGAGACAGTCCCATGCTCTGTATTTGTACACCACCTTGCTCAGCTGGATTATCAGTTAGGGCACCTACATACTACTGTTCTTTAGGTAGTATGCTTATACTGCAATTTATAATTCCTAGTCATCTCCCTGAAGCAGAGCAGACAAAAATCATTAATTACTGTATCATTACACTAAAAAAGCACAGATGAAGAGGCAGTGTTTGGAGCTGCTAACCCCAGTATTTCTTTTCTTAAATATATTTGATAAAACAGCTTAGGAAGGAAGAGACACCAAACTAACACAGCTTAGAAGTGACTATTACAGAAACCCTTAAGGAACAGTTTATTTTGAAGACACAAAAATGCACGTGATGAAAGGCAGGGTGCTGCTTTAATGGGCAAGAAAAGGGCAAAGGTCTCCTCTGGTTCTGGTCATCGTCCATGCTCATACAAGTCTGTTCTGTTGCCAGACTCTTTTTCACCCAGTATCTGCAGAAGAAACTAAAGCAAAGCACACAGATTGCTTTGAGTGCTCAGAGAGTAATTGTTGTTACTAGCAATGCATTTGAATGATTACAAAAAGAGAGAGTCACAAAGGACCCAGGTGCTACCAGAGACAAGCTTGTCGCACAGCCAGGCAGGGAAGGACAGTTCTGTAACCCAGATCCCAGATTCCTGCGCAAGTCCTACATAGTCCCCAGAGGGCACGTGCTGTTTTTGCTCAGTCGCTTCCAGGTGCCATCAGCATCCAGTGATGCAAATGCACTTTGAGTGCTGTGGTCTCCTAGACCAGGGCCATCCTTGTAATCTGCTGTGAAACAGCCGCAGTTCAGAGGCGAGGGAGGTTTTTGTGAGCAAGGGGTTCAGCTTTATCAACGATTACTTGTTTGCAGTGGCTGCAGTGGGTGGCAGGACCTGAAAAGGCTTCATAATTTGCAGACCTCCTGGTAGGATTGCACTTCAGTCCAGCATAAGTCCACACTGTTGCAGAACAGAGTTATCTGACCCTTCGGCTCCTCTGTTCTCACTGCCTGTTTTGTGCAGGCCTTTGCTTTCATGTGACCATTGAAGTGGGTCGGATTAGGCAACTGATCCAGCTGAAAATTAACACAGAAAATTAAAAAAATGTTTCTTTTCATCCACAGAAATACTTGTGCCAACAGCGGGGAGAAAACAAGAATGCGTGGCTAAAGGAAAGGCAGACCTTTCCCTTTCAGAGGCAATGTGGATTTATGCTGGATATAACTAGTTTTAGGTGGTTCAGTCATGGTTGTTAACAATGATACCCTGTCCAAGTAGCAGCGAATTTGTGCTTTGGAACTCCTCTTAGGATGTCTATAATTTATTTTCTATTTCCTCTTTTTTAAAACAAGGTTCTTGGCGAATACTAAGGCTGAAATGCCTGAGTCACTGATCACTTATCGAGTGTTGGAAGCAGAGATGCTGGACAGAAAAGTGAGAAGAGTCATGGCCCAAGAGCTGACAGGATGCTGAGGACTGAGGTTCCTGTTCTGAAGCAAACGCACAGATCATTGCAGACGGTAACTGATCCTTGGTTTTTGGTAGCCCTTCCTCTCTAGGAATTCTTGAAATGCTCACATCCCGTAGAACATGGAGACCTCTGCCTCCTAAGAGAATTTCCGAAGCAGATTAACAGAAATGCGCCAAAATGTATCGTGTATTTTTTTAAAGCTTTCCTTGGAACCAAACCGACAGTACAATAAAGGGGCAAGGAGACAGTTTCTCGAAGTCTTAAGGACACAATTCTGTTTCTAATTAATGCAAGATTTTAGTTTGTTCATGCAATCGTTTCTGATGTGGCATTAGTTTGGAAGTTAGTGTTCTGTGAACATGGAGGCTTCATTGCACCATTGATTATTCAGTAAATGTGATAGCAGTTGCTGGACTGTATTTTGAAAAGCTACATGTGAATTTGCAGAATTACCAGCCAGCCGACTGGCCTAAGATCAGGAGCCTCAAACCTGCCACCTTTTCACATTTCAAAACCAAAACAGTAGGGCGGATATTTACTATTCCAATTCTATAAACAATTCTCCAGCCATAGCTGTTATTAGGAAGTCCTGGCCCACATGCACTATCTCAAATGAACTTTCTGAATTTTATTCTGTAAGCTGTGCCATCCGGTGTGGTGACAGGGAATCTCAGCTGTAGCTTAAGAGCGAGTGAGAAGTGCCCTGCTGAATCAAACACGTGGTGCATCTATCCCACTGTTCTGGCTCTGACAGTGGCAGTAGTGGATGCTATTTAGGGCTGCGCTTTTGAGCCTGGCCAGTGTCTAATCCCGTGGTATCCACAGCTGCTGTATTAAGCATGTTGGAGAGTACTGCTCTTAAACAAGCCTTGTGTGCGTACAGTGCTTCTTCCAGTTTTACTTTTATAATAGAACAAAATGGAATCATGAACAAGTACAAAAGAAATACAAATTAAGGAGCCTTGTTATTCCCTGTGGCTGTACTGTCGGGGCATCTGGAAGTTCCACAGACAACTTGAGAATGAGAGTTTGGCAGGGGAAGCTTTATGGAGGTTTGCAGAGAGCTCTTCCTGAGCATAAGGACAGCATGCGTAAAAAACCCAGTGGTGCTTTTACGAAGCTCTGTTGAGGAGGATAAAGAGAACAGGTCACAGGTGAGGTTGGAAGCAGGTAGCAGCTTTCTGATAATAAGAGCTGTCACTGTTTGCTCATTGCCAGGCCTTACACTGTGGATTCTCGCTGTCACAGCGTGAAAAACCAAGCAGTCATTGTCACCAGTCAGGTGAATAGTAAGATTATGCCTCTTATTCTCGCTGCAAGTGGTGCACAGGCATGTTCCCATAACCTGCGTGCCCTGTAGTCGTTAACTCCGCTGGGCTCAGGGTCAGTGGTACACTGACAGTACAGTGCTTATGGTACCTTCTTAATGGGTGGTGTCATAAAACTGTGAACCCCATTGCCTGTTTCTTTCGGATCCATTAAAGGTTCGCCCACATTTTGCTTTTTCCATGTTTTAGGGTCAAGGTACCAGGCGCCAAATCTACTCTTAACAACTTTGGGCTGGCGTGATTCCTATAAAAATTAAAATAATATGTAGTAACTCTCTTAATCATACTTCCTATTGATAGAGCAGACACCAAGTACTAGCGCTGCATAAGTGGGCTTTGGTAGTTACCCCTTGCAGTAGCAGTAAAGTATAATCATGTTCAGCACCATTGATTCTTTCGGTGTGAAGAATACTAGACAGAAGACATCTGTCCTATCTACTATTCTTGTTAAATTTTCTAACAACCCAGCCATTTTCTAGTGAGTTGTTTTTCCTTTGTAGCCAAAGGAGTAGACAGTTTAACTGGAGATGGTCAGATTTGCTTGGGAATATACCTGTGTAGTAAAAGAGGATGCACAGTAGAGTGGAGGAAGGCAAGTAGGGGATATAGTGAGAAGGGAGAAGCACAGATGGAGCTGTGGAAGCAAGTACAGAAGTAAGGTGGTTTGTTCATCTCTTCTTCCTGTCCCCAGTGAGATGATGTGCCCAAAGGCAGAGCTAAAAGGAGATGGGAAAAGGAACAACATCATCTCATAGATATCTTAACCGTAGCTCACAAAGCTTAGTCCAAAGTAGCTTTCCCTAGAAGCCAGGCTAAAATCGAAATTCAAGACTCTGCTGCCATGGAGGTTTTCTTGGCAGTTGCTTGACCCTTTCTGCGTTGGGTCCCCACCCAACCAGGTGGAAAAATGGGAAGGGCAAAGCATTCATATACTTTGGACCTGCATCACACTCCGGGAAGAAACCGTAACCCTGACTGTCTTTCTGTACCATCCTTTTCCCATATTAGTTGCGAGTATCTCGGCTATGAACACTGGGCGCTCTTCTCTGTGCAGCATTTCACAGTAGCCAGCAGGTGGCACATGAGGAGTATGTCTGACAGTAAAAGCTCTTCATTTCCAGACAGCAAAGAGATGGTTTCTCTCAGTTGCTATTAGCTTTTGAAGAGCAATGTTTTCCATACCTTCTGTCCTACATTGCTGACCAAGAAGTTGCTTTCTGCAGTAAGACGCTGAAGAATGTAGGGGGAGCAGAGAAGCAGGCAGATTAGAATTGGTGGGAGTGCCATCCTCAGAACTGACCTTCAGAGTGGGTAGTAATAAGGATACCCCAGATCCAGACCTGCTTTACATTATCAGCCGTTCAAATCTGGAAGGCAGACAGTGACATGGGGGGAAAAGCTGTTTCTCATAATGAATCAGCATGGGTGTCTGTATGGCTCACAATCATGGTGAAGGAAAGCCAGGCACCATCAGAGCCTTTCCTTGTGTCCAAAGAATCAAAGGCAATAGGTTGAAAGGGACCTCAGGAGTCCAGTTTAGGGCTGGTGTCTGCAGGCTGCTGGCGGCCTGGAGGTCGTCCATGAATGTATTTATTTTTAACCTCCTTCCCTCCAACATGCACATGGATGGCAAATGTTTCTGCCTGTCAGCAGGCACAGGTTCCCAACTACTGCCAGTTACAAATTCGAATGTTTATAATTCTAATAGTAAAATCAAAGTATTGTAAGACGGTAAAGCTTAGCTATATCTTAAGGGCTTTGTTCTTCATAGCCACCAAAATAATTGTAAAATACAAGAGGGTCCATGGATTCTCTTCAAAAAAGAGAATTGTTTTTATCTTAACAATCAAGAAGTGCTGGTCTGTTTTACCCTTCTGCCATAAGACAACATCAACCTGCCGATGATGATGTAAGCTGATCTTGAAAGAGGGATAAACCAGAGCCTGCAGGATGATGTATTTCTTTCTTTAACTGTCTTTTCAGTTAGAAAATCATTGCTAGTTTTTAACCGAAATCTGTGCGCTCCCCCGGAATTCACTTACCCTGTCCCAAAGAAACATGGGAAGCAAAGTATTTCCAGTTTCTTTTTATCACCCTTGTACTTAATTGGAGCTTCTTATGCATGTCCTCATTTATCTCTTACCTGTATTAGAAACTCAGTTCGCTCCATCTCGGCATGTTGGTCATAGGTGTTAATCATTCCTGTAGCTCTCCCTGTTCTCTTTTGAATTTGTTTACATCTTTCTTAAAGAAGAGTAACAAAACCTGGACACAGATGTCACCCCCAGAGGTGGTCTTACACAGACTGAGGAGTACAGAGGGTTATCTCATAATGAGAAACGCCAAAAAACCGCCTTTGTTCTTCGGTGGAAGTTCTGCATGCAACAGAGTAGCAGGGTCACTATACCGTACAGGAATAGACTGAAACAATAATATGACATTATTCTGTTATCTTATTTTGCCAGTGATGGGGAGCAGCAGAGACCCCAAAGCATAAAACATAGTATAATATATTTGTGTAAATTCTGTGAAATGTTAAGTGTCTCAAGCTCATCTCAGGGTTCACTGAAGTTGTGGTACCCCATAGCTCTTAGAAATTGAATCAAAAATAAAATGTTCCAGCAAATTCATGCTGCTAGACTCTCATGGTTGTGTAACGTCCTAGAGGCATTATGCTTTGACTTCCATGTAGATTCTTTACGTTGTCAGGCCCATAGAAAAATGCAGCATAAAAGACATCCAAACAACTTCTTACACAGAAATTTATCAAAGTCCAAAGTCTGAACAGCACTGAGAAAACAAACACAAGCTTGAGTTTTGTGATTAAAAAAAAAGGACATCTGTGTTTGTAGCTGACAGGTATAATCTCCTAAGCTGGAGATAGAAATCAGTTGATTCTAAGAAAATACCAGAAATGTGGTTTTAGCTACTGGGAAGGAACGGCTTCTGAGAGGACACTCAGCAAGGAACTGATGTAGAGTGTGGTATCATTTTACAGTCTTTCTTACAGCATGTTACCTGTGTCGGCAAGCTTTACAGGCTGAGGCATCCCATATGTATTCTCTTAGCCTAGCTGTGATGTTTATTTACTGCAAAATGAAGCTTTTTATCATAATTGAAGGAGGCTTTAGAGCCATGTCACTGATGTCATCACCAGGCTCACAGAAATACGGTTTTTACACCATCTTAAATATTGCCTTGGATTCAGGGCCAGGCATAACAATCTGCCTTTCTAAGAATTTTGTTAAGCTTTGTCTGAAGTTTATCTAAATGAAGTATCACATGAGCCAAGGACATGTAGAGGAGTGGAACAGAAATAAGTCACAGAGGGCTCTAGATGAGCTTGCTCTCTTTTGACAAGCACTTTTCTCACCCCCAGCCTGGCTATATATTCTTTTACACTTCTTCATGTATCATTGAGTGCAAGTATTTCATTCTCAGGAGGTTAAGATACTCTCAATCTTCAGCAGATGACTTAGGCCAAACCTTTATAGAATTTCTGAATATGGGTGTTCATGCCCGCTTTGTTTAGATGATGCTTTCCTGAAAGCTGCAGGCAATTAGATCACTTTATACATCACATGATTTAATTCAAAATGAAGCTCCCAGTTCCCTGAATTTGCCTTTTTTTCTGTGTTGCCTGGCTGCCTACCATACGAGGACTCTTTGCAACTCTCTTGGGAAAGGATTCTCCCAAGTGATCTATCAGCTCTGGTGGTAGAGTGTTTATCTTCACAACCCGAACAGGCTTGATTATAGATCTGGTATCACAGAGTTGCATGGGGGTATCTTCATTGATGTTACATGTTTCTCCTCCCTGAAATAAGAAGCCAGGGATATAAATAAGGCAGCAACAGGAATCTTTCATGTGTCTTGAAATACAGTTTTGCTGACATCAAATCTGCATGCCCTATTTTGAAACTGTTCCCGCAAATTCCTCTTTCCTGAGTTAAATGTTTGAAGGAGGATGTCATTGGTCACTTAGTCATGTGCTGCTTTGGTCTGATGACAGGAGAAAGCATAAAGTGCTTTCCCACCCGGTCATGTTAGAGGAAAAGGCAAGACATGAGCCAGTAATTTGTGCTTAACAAGCCAGCACTTGATGCAGTGACTCCATCCTGAGACCCAGGTCACATGCTAGAACCAACCAGGGGTGCAATTTTTTTTGCTTCCCCAAAGTATTCCCTGCTTTGCCCTGACTGCGGTGTCAAGGGATACAGCTAACCTCTACAAGGTATTGCAGACTGCGCTGAAGGTCTAGCTTAATGGTTCCCATCCTAGGGACCAGCACCGCTTTTGGCCACAAGATATTAAATACTCAAAATTGAGGCTGGCAGGCACAACAAAGTGCAACATTGCACTGGGGCTGGTGCCCAGGGTCTGACAAGGAATGGTGACAGATGAGCTAGATTCTGCAAGATGCATGGGCCTAGAAATAGCAAAAGTGTGCTGGGTTGTTTGCCTTCCTGAGGAACGTGGAGGTGGACAGGCAGTGCAGTAGCTTCTCGGGCAGCATTCGCCCTCCCCTTCCCCCGCAATGTTTTTTTCTCGGTGCCACTTTTGTGTTGAAAAAATGGTGCAAATAATTGAACGCAGCATTGCGTTCAACAGCTGTGAACAGTTGTACTCCTAGATGGGCGACCTGCCCATCCAAACAGTTGGTGAACTCTGTTTACTGTACTAGAATAAAATCCTGCTAAGCGCAGGTGCTCGTCACATCGTGGTGCCAAAGCTTTGCATTCGGCAGGCGGACTGAGGGGCAGTGATTCTGAGCCACTGACCTTCTGCAGCATGTCTCTGCACCTCCTCAGGTGGGGCTGGGAGATGGACTACATCCACTGGAGGGAACAGTTCGTTCCAGATCTGTGCATGTGCACAGATCCTAAGGAGGGAGATGCCATAGGCTTCCTACCAGGATTAGGCCCCTAGGAGTCCCCTCGTTTGTTTAATTCCCCAGTCTGGGCTCTTTGAACATCGTTTCCTCCATCCTTCTCTTGCATTGGTCACTTAAGACCTCCGCTGGCTGGCACATTTCCAGGGAAGCTAGTGCCTGTCATGCCTTTAGTTAGCGTTGCCCTGCCCGGGGACAGGAGCCGAGGGCTGTCACACACACAGCCTCATTGTGTAAGCTGGTAGACACGAGCTATTTGTATCAAGGCTGACATATAAAGCATTTGTTTACTAATGGCTGCCACTGGCTAGCCGGGAGTGGGGCTAGGGAATAAGAATGACTCATTCTGGCCTTATTTCTGGGCCTACCAAGTGTGCATTTAAGTGCAATAGACATTGGGAATCGGGAAGAGGCTCCCAATGTGAGCCGTTTTGGTCTCTTTCCTCACGTGTGCCAGTAAGTTTGGTGCACTTAAGGACTGAGTGCAGGATTTGTGCATGCTAAGACTTCAGAGAGCTCAGCTGTGCCGTTCTCGCTCCACTGATACTGCCTGCTGAAAGATACTTACATTTCAGAATTTTAATTAGAGTTAGTTGATCGCCTGAGTAAGTAATAATAATGTAATGCCGGCTAGCAAAATCATCTAATTGCAGCCTTCAATACCTATGTTTATTTCAGGAACACGGGAAGATATCAGCCTGTGAGATAAGACAGGCTCAAAACAAAGCAGACTCTGTAGGTCTGCAGTCCCGCTCAAATGCACAGGCACAGTCAACTGCAGTTAGCAGAGGTTGTAAAAATCCCTTGCTTACTATGCAAGGGATTTTCCTCAATAAAATCGTACTTTTCCTCAATAAAATAGTACGTAGAGGTAGTGTGCATCTAGGTTTTAATGCAGCAGCATACATTTTAAGCTCCAGATTCTGCTCTTGAATTCTTTCAGATCAATAAGAAGTTGAGCATAGGCTAACAAAAGAAAAAAATCGAGACTCCTAGAGCATTGCAGTGGGATTTTCAAAAGTGCTGAGTCACCTGGTCCCTCAGAAGTATATAGAAAGTTTGTCTTTGACTTCAAAAGAAGAATGATGTGGAGCGCTGAGCGTGCATGTAGCAACAACACATTTCAAATATGCTTCCCCAGAGTCTGTCCTATCATATTCCGGTGGAACATCCTTCACCTCCTTCACCTTTATAATGTTGGAGTGGCATTCATGTGGAATATGACTCACAGGTCAGGGAAACGTGTCCCCTTGGTTTGCTAATTTTAAATGAGCCCTCTGTAGTACAGTTCACTTAAAACTAGGTATGGATTGTTGAAACTGTGCTCAGTCAGGCTGAATCCAAAATGAGGCAAATCAACGTAACAGGTCTCTCTCTCTGTCCCCTCCCTTCATGCCAGCAAATACCGAAGTAAACAAATCCACTTGGCAGCACAACAGAATAAACTGACTTGTGATTTGCTTTGCACTTTGGCACTGTCAATGTACAAAGCTCCTGTCAAATCAGACCCCTGCTTGGGTCAGGGGCCAGAGTTTTCATCCACTGCTGTGGGATTTGGGCCCTAGAGTCCCACTGACAGTTGTAGACTGTAATCCTCACATTTTTAGGAGGCGTATGTGTCATAATACATGAAAAAGTGTATGATCACCATTTATTCTGTTTGAACGAGAGATTCTTTACCATTTCTGGCACGTTAACGATTATCACGAGATGTTTTCAAGGCTGGAGGGTAAAGCCTCTGCTCTCCAGTGTCTTTCTTTGATGGGAAAGTGTGAGACTGGTTCAGTAATTGACCTGTATGACTAATCTGAGCATGTTAGCAAGGTGTTTCAAAAACCTGCCAGCTTCTCATAGCTTTCCCTATAATAAGATCAGAGATATGTTTTTATGGTGATTCAGGCTTTGTTGGCTTCCTGTTTTTAAGGAATAGTGAGGGGCAGGGGGTTTATAAGGCAAGCGGGAACACAATCCTGGACTGGTTTTGCATTTCAAGTGCTGGATGGATGCTCACTTCAAGGAAGAATCGCAACAACTATGTTGTCTTTACTTCTGGAAAGATGCTGTCTTTCAAACGAGAGTGAGATAACTGAGCGTGGTGGCTTAGGTGGTGGTCCACCTCCTCTGTGAAATCCTTCCTGGCTTCCTGCTTTGACCTGAGCTTGCAGTTGGGTTTAGCAGATGTTTTACGTGCCTTTTGTTGAGCCGGGCGGGATCTACTCTGTGACAGGATGGGGGAAAGCCCCTTTGGGCTATGGATGATGATGTTATCACACAGAGGAGGGAAGCTATTTCTGATATCATCCAGACTGCTTTTTAAGAACCGCCAGCACTGGCCATTAAGTGAATCTGAGAACCTCTGTTTGGTGCTGCGTGCTGGCAAGCATCTTGATGACAGCTTTTTCTTGTACCTGAAACCAAAAACCTCTACTTAGTGCAGGAAATACTGGCTTTATGAAGAAGTGTGTTTTAAGACTTACTTTGCTTGTATTAAGAAAGCAGGAATAAAAGGCTCACCACATCTGGCCTGTGCTGTGACAGTTTAGCTCCACTGTTTGCCTTGTGTGAAACCAGCACATGGCAGAGGAGTTCACTGGTTGGTGTCAAAGCTGAGGACCAAACATGCAGGACCACTCAGGCTCCAAGGTCTCAGGGTGTGAGAAAGGAGCTGTGCTAGATGCTGACATTCAGAAGCCAAGCGAGGGACTAGGTTACTAGCCAGGGGCTGAGAAAAGTGGTTTGCCTCTTTTGCCTGTTTTCCCACTAGCACATTTAAGAGGGAAAAACTCAGGTCCAAACCCCGCTAACTCTGATGGGTGTGGGTCTACTCCAGCTGGAGCTTCAGGAGGGAAGAGTGAACATGCCGGAAAGAGAGGCAGATGAACGAAGGAGAGCAAGGTCCTCACCAGACCTCCCTGGGTCCCTTGTTCCCACTCACCACGGGGCTGCACTCATCCTGACAGCTCCACTCCACTAGGCCCTGGCTGCCCGCATGGGAGGGCAGAGCTTGTGGACTCCGCGTTGCTAGGAGACTGCGTCCAGAACCGCCTGCAGGGCCAAGAGAGGCTCTCGGTCACATAACTCATCCCCGAGATCTCTCTGTTTTCTCTGCCCTGTCCTTGGGAAACGTGCCCCACACGTTCCTCTTGCCTGTCCCTGTGCTCGCCAGGTCTGCCAGGAGCCCTGCCAGGTGACACATTGCCTTCACTGCTGTTGCAGATAAGAAAGCTGAGCTGTATTATGGCTAGCCTCTTCCTCTGTCAGCACAGCCAGACTCTCTTTTGCTCTACTGCTGTGAACAGCATGGGCAAATCTCATCTGTGCTCTCGGTTCCTCCCTGGGTGCTGCTGCACTTGTGCTTGTCCCTTGGCATGCAGAGGGTGTTCCCAGTAGTCCAGGGCTGTTTGCAGTGCTCATCAGCAACAGAACAAGCAAAGCTGGTTGGTTCTGGAGCTGCTTCAGGACTGTATAGATAACTGAGGTCTTGGAGAAGTTCTGCCAGTCTCCCTGGGCTGTAGGTGTCTAACCCATAATGGCTCCTCCCATGACCTCAGGTGTCCTCGGGGTAGAAAGTGGGTGGAGAGTAGGACTTAATGTGCAAGAGTGTAAGATCAGGCACTTGGTTGTTGACTGTTGCAATCTGCATTGGAGGAATATGCAGTCTAGCAGCTATAACTTGATTTAAGGTAGTAAAACTTGGACAGTAGGAAGATTTACTGATTAGATGGGCTCGGCACTGCAAGCCAAGTCCTCAGCAAACTTGTTTACGCTGTTATCCAGACAGTGCCACATGCCAGTCTCCCATACGTTCCAGTGCATGCCCTGCAGCTTCCTCTCCTTCCTTTCCTAGCAAGACCTCCGTTTCACAGCTTAGTGCAAGTCATAGCCTATCTTACACAGCCACTAGTGACACTCTCCCATCCCACAACGTATTTCCTCCATCCCCCATCCCTTAGCATGGTTCCTTGGCCACGTTCAGCTTGAGTGCCCTAGCTCAGCAGTGAGGGCTCTAGCATTGCTCTGTGGCAGTGGTGAAAACGAAATGTGCAACTGAGTAAAGAGGACATAGTGTGGGTCAGTGGTCGAATCGGTGGGGAGAAGAGGATGGGGGCTGATTAGGTTCAAGGTGACGTTTGGAAGAGAGCGGAGTTGAGTGAGGAGAGAAATCTGGGTGAAAAGAACAGTAAGGAAAAGGTGGCCTGAAGCAATGCTTTGTCCTCCTACGCAGGTGGCACAGTTTGCCACCCCTGAGTCATGAGGCTCTATAGGCAGAAGCAGCTGATGAGTCAGGGAAGCAGCAAACCAAACCAGGAGTAGCTGATGAGTGTGAGTCGCTGCACTTGCTAATTTAGGTATAGCTCAGATTATGAGGGATATGGTTGTGTATGTGTAATTTTAAAAGGTACTACGTGATCTTTATCACAATTACAACATGCATGTACAGGTATGTGTGTGTATGTGTGGCTTGCAATTCATGAGGACTGTGGTTATTTAGCTGGAGAGTGTCAAAAACATGAGAGTCAAGGAGGACAAAATTTCAGAAGGAAGAACATTTTTGCTGCTGTTCTCATAACAGTTAAAAGTACTAATTTCCTCAGAAGCAAAACCAAGTGCTGTAGACAAATCTCTCGTCTCCTAAAAAGTCACTGTCCCAAATCTACAAGTCAGTGTTCTAAATGCAAATCCCAGCCTGGCCTGTCCGATGCACGCACTTTGTGTGCATCCCAATGCAGCTAAACCAAGAGCAAGGGCTGCTGTTACACAAGCAGCAACTTTGTTCACAGACCTTTCCGAGGTCGCTATTGCACCTAGTAATTGCAGGGTAGCTCTGCCGTGTAGTGAACCACTTTCCTGCCAGCAGTTAATTTGTACTGTGTGGGAAGAATAAATTAAAGCTTGAGTACGGTGAAATTTGATCGCTACCCACTTACAAACCTTTCAGAAATTTCTCAATTCTCAGCTGAAATCAGTGTCTTATAATTAGATTATTATTTTATTAATTATGCATACAGTACTAGAAACATACATAGCATGTGTAAATTCATTGATGACAAGTATGTGTATTAGCTGCGCATGAAAGGCAGAAGAGCAAAGTCTCTGAAAACATTTTCCTTGTGTATCACTGATGCACTTGGGTGTTTCCCAAGAGCTGCTCCTCTAAGACTGGGAGTGTACTGCATGTAAAGTTTCTTCTGCTGTCCTCCTTGGCCCGTGCTGTGAAGCATCCAGCCAGCAGAGGCTCTTTGTGGTGAGCTGTCAAGAACCTTGAAATGTTAAGGACCTGCAAGTTACCTGTAATATGTTTTATGTTCTGTTGATGAGCTGGGCTGAGTTAAACTCCTAACAGTATGCAAAAAAGAGGGATGACCCACCTTCATAAAAGCACCATTCTTGATAACTAGAAGGTGTCAGTCTGAATTTCTTCTGTTGTATATCCCAGAGGAAAATACAGGTAGGATTCAGAAACATGGTGATGGAGGTGGAAGTAAACAGAGCGCCACAGATACAGAGATGAAAGCAGACTGCAAACATCATGCAGCAGAAGGAGATGAGTGGACAAGTCTACCAAAATTTTAGGTAAGACAGAAACTGCTAGAGTATTTATTAAGTAAAACACTTTTCTAGTTACGACTGCATTCTCACTACACTTGGTTCTGGAAAGGCTGTTGCATGTCTCTGTATGCCTTCAGGTCACAGCTCCTAAAGGAAGCAATGCAAGATTTGGATCCAGTTAGACTTGGTGTGAACAGGTCTGTCGACAGTGACAGATGATTGTAGCACCTAAGTTGGAAGTAAGGACAAGCACGATTCCTATCTTGGGTGGCGAAGACCAGAGATCCATGAAGTGACATGGATGCACACAAAGAGACAATGAGAAGTATCCTACCCCTCCTATCTGCTGTTTCCACCCCTCTTTTGTGGCCAACTTAAAACATTCGCTAAAGAAAGTTCTAATACTTACTAAATCACAGGAGTAGGATTAAAGATTTCTGGGATCTGTTCTGTTTGGCTGATACTGTGCTGTATGATTTCCTAATTCCTTCCTTAGCGAGGCTTTTCCTTCCTTATGTAGACCCCAAGGAGCCAAGTAACTGGTGTTACACAGACTGAAGAAGCCACGTTGACAACCTCAGTAAGGTTGTCTTATAATGACTTTTTATATTTCTTAAAGATTTTCCCAGTGCATGGGACAGGACTATTTCATCCATGGCTTAGTTTTTAAAAAAGGGTTCTCAAATCATTTTCCCACACGGAAATCATCAGGAGAGGCCCTGAACTATTCCCCTGGGAGCATGAAGCTTGCCCATTTCATCACGAGACACTGCAAAACCTAGGGTAGCCCAGCAGTATATGTTGGTGATGGGGGCAGAACAAGAGACAGCAGCTTTCTGTGGCAGACCCCATGACTGCTTGCTTGGTGTGTTCTCCTATGGTTGGGTTTCTCCAGACCCTAACAACTAAATGTTCTCTGATTCACCTGCCCTCCACACCCCTTGCAACTTTACATTTCCAAAGGGATCCTGCTGGCAACATGCATCCATTTTGATGAGCTTCTCTCCTACAGATCCCAACATCGTGCATGCAGGCCTGTGGCGTCTACCATTGAGCGTGTGGAGTGGCACTCAACAGGGAAGGGACAATCTGTCCCAGGTATCAATTTGCCTTTTGTTTTTTCGCTAAGCGATTGTCAGCACGGGAGCTGGCACCTGGTATGTTTTACAGAGTAGGATTTGCCTATTACTTTCACTGTATTTATGGTGTTAGCGCAAGGCGCCCACCACGGCTGGGATCCCAGTTGTGATGCGTTCCATACAATAATAGAAAAAGAAAAAAAACTGCGCCAAGAGTTTACAGTGGAGATTAAGACAACGGTGTAGCACATGAGCAGAGTAACTGTCATGAAATTCTGTAAATACTGTCATTTTAAGTGGTGGAGATTCTTGGGAATGGCAAATTAAATAGTAAAAAAGGAGTGGGGAGAAGGAAGATTAATGGAAGGGGTTAAGAAAGGAAAAAGAATGAGGACGTGAAGTGTTCATTGGGTAAGCACATTTACATGTTTTCCTGAATGTGGGCCTTATCTGCCTTTCCCCGTTGTAATATCATCGTGGTTTTGGAATGGGAAGATATGCCTCTGCTTGTTTCAGGGATTTGTAATTATGACACAGTATTGTGCCTTGAGCCAGCAGTGCACCCACTGCATTCCCATGCTGCACTTCAGAGGCGGAGCCACTCTTCACGGGAATGTTTTAAATGTATCGTTGCTAGTAAGCAGTTTCTTGATTTCCAAAGGTAAAATAATTTCCCAGAAAAGAAAATAGTTCACACGGAGAATCTAGAAGATCTGTATGGAGAAACGATGTGGTTCTGTGCATCACATGGGTAGATGTTTATGAAAAAATAAACCAAAACACTGAATTAAGCAGAACAAATTCTGCAGAAATCATTGCTTGATCTATAAATACTCATGCCAGGGTTCAGCTAAAAGAATTTCAGTGGTCCCGTGGGCTGCAAGAGTCCTTTATCCGTTGCGGTAGCAAACCAAATTTAGCCTTTGAAAGAAAAATTGTATCTCCCATTTAAGATATCTCAGATTGCCGGAATTCCTTAAATACTCCTGCCTTTCTTTTGATTTTCCAGGGTTTCAGCGCTCAGATAAAACAGCATGTTCTTTAACATCTTAATAAGAAATGCTTCGTGGCTGTGAAAAGTAGTTATGATAAAAATGGCTTTGCATAACTCGAGAATTGCTATCTATTCTTGTTCTTCTATATTTATCTCTGATTTAGAGACAACGGACCTGGTCAGCTTCTTACTTACATTGGAGTGCACGCATCAGGATATCCGCACTAAGAAACAGAAGTCACAGAGCAGTTAAACTACTTCAGGTGACACGAGAAAGAGGTCTCCATTCCACTGCTCCAGCAGCCATGGAAAATATGTTTAATGTGCTGCAGGAGGAGGCATCTGCTTGTAAAAATTGTCACTACAGCTGGTCCCTACTAAAGGCCAATACTTTATGGTGTAAGGGAAGGATTATGGTTTCAGAGAGAGAATTCCCATGGAAGACTTTTTCCAGGGGGAGAATTCTATTGCTGTAGTTAAATTAGCCTTCAAAAACGGATTCTAATTACTTACTCTGTCGCTTGCTTTTTGGAGAGATGATGATGAAACAGAACTAAGAACACCACTTCGGAGTGGAAATCTAAATGAAAACAAGCTGCCAGAACAATCTTTTTTTTTTCCGCTGCATGGGTGGAACCACAAAAATTGTAGTTTTCCAAACAACTGTGAAATATGACCTCATAACCTTTCATAAGCAAAAGAAAAATGCACGTAGTAACATAATACTATCACTGCAATTGCTGTAATTGAATTAATTGAAGTAATATTCATAAAGGAAAATGCTTCAGTCGGTCTTAGCAGGAAATCCACCTGATGGTCTACTTGCTCTCTTCTAGGGAAGGCATTATTTGGATCAGGCTGATGATGGCAAGCTGCCAGCCTCATGATTTGGAAGGGCGAGAGGAGAGGGAACTGACTCATGATTTTCGAAACGCTAGTGCTGCTGGCAGGTTGATTATGGTTATGGGACAGGAGCCCTGTATTGCAGAGGCTTTCCTTCCTTTTGTGCAATATGAAGGCCGGGATGGAAAGCAATTAGCACAACATCCATTGCTGGGAAAGCCCCTGTAGCAAGTATCTTTCCCTCCTGCTAGCATTGCAGGTGATTATGGGTGGGAAGGTGGAGCAATAGTGCCCACTGTCTTTTAAAGGAGAAATAGGTACATCAATTTATTTCTTCGGAGTGGCTTAACTGTGTTAGTGGAAGCTGAACTGTATTGAATTATGGTAGAATCTGATCCCTGTGAAGCTTAATTCAGTATAGAGGCAGTTCGTGTTCCGTACAAGTTTTTTCCTAATCATCTTGCTGAAGAATAGCTGGTTTTCTGCTTGTTTTCCAGAAAACCTTTTAAAGATGCCTGCTGCATCAGGAGGTGTGCACTAGCGGATCCATCCACAGCAGACAGGAAGACTTGGGCCGTGCCAGTGGGAGCTCGTCTTGCAAACGGAAACAAAACCGAATTATTTTCTGATACATTTTTCTCTTCCCTGGCAAACAGGGTACGGCGACCAGCCTGGTGCATTGAGCAAGGGCCTGCCAGACCTGGGTCACAAACCCTCCCCCTGGCAGAGGCGCCTCCCTCCCCTCGCTGCCACCCCGCCTCCGGCCGCGGAGAA
>NW_008824804.1:1013201-1032364 GCF_000699105.1 Pygoscelis adeliae
CCAGCTGTTGTTGGGCGAGGGCAGGAGCATCTCTGCACAGTGAACCCCCCCCTGCCCTGCACCACCCGGCTAGGCTGGGGCTCACAATGCAGCTGAGGCTGCACTGGGCCTGGGCTGGGTAAAAATTGAGTAAATATGAGTAAAAATCAGTTCTCTTGAGGCAGCTCTGCTGGCTGGGGGCCAGCAGCTGTAGTGCAGAGCCTTCTTCAGAGCAGCAGATCAGGAGGTGAGCAGGGGACACCTAAAGCACCCCTCCTGTTTTTCCGTCCCTATCATAGATTTCTTGCAGCTTTCATACAGTAGCTTGTTCTGCTGCTCCATTTGCTGCTGCCTCTGGAGCACAGCCAGAGGTGGTATGGGCTGAAGCACGTGGTAGTTTCCCAGGCTGGGTGATGACAGCGAGGCATTTCACCCTGTTGTTAAAGGCTGCTTGTAGCACACCTCGGGGACACCCATCCATGCAGAGCGCTTCGCTGTTTGTGGTCTGCCTAAGCTTTTGTTCCTCTCTCATATTGGCTCTGCATTTATCCGGTGGTCCAGTGAGAAGTGTCAACTGTGTTAGTAACTCACTTAAAATACCTGTGAAGCATGTAGATGAGCATTATTTACCTACCTGGTCTGGGGAATATCATCCTCTGTTACTCTGATAGAGAAACCAAGAGTGCTAACAAATGAAGGGATTTGACCGGTGCTGTTGTCTAACTGGTGACCAAAGTCTGCTGATCCCCTGTGATGTCCTAACCAATGTACTGTTCTCTTCTTTGGGGTATTGACAGGGAGCATTTCAACAAAGAAGCTGTATCGTCTGAACTTAAATCAGTTTGGTTTAGCGAGTGCAATTCTAGGTTAGCAGTCAGCTTAAAGCAAGTTGTGGCACTTTGAAGTGTGCCTGTAAACTTCAGGGGTTAGCAAAAAAAAAGGCTACTATAGGGTAAGCTGTCATGCAGCCTGCCAGTGTGTCAGCTGCTCTTCAGGAGCTGCTCATATAGCTACTTCTACAGTGTTCTCAGGTACGTGCCTCTGCCGTGCTGGAGTGTAGCATGGGTAATGGATGGTTTATCCTGAAGTCATTTGATCGTTAGCCCATACCTTTTCTAGGCAGTCTCAAAGCCAGGTGTGAAGCGATGTGAGTGTTAATGTATGCAAAGTTGTATGCAAACCAAGCCAAATGAGTACAGCTTTGCATAGGAATGTTCTCCCATATCTTGGGTCTCTTTGGAAAGGAGTCTGCCATCCTCTGCATCACAGCAGAAGTTCTAGTTTCAAGTCTATTTCATGCTCTTATCAAAAGAGCAGTGGGGTAAAAAAAACGGTTTGGCGGGAGACTGTAGGACTGTCAGGAATTAGGTGTGATCCTCCTTATGCGTATTATCTCTCAGCTACATGCTCCTTACCCTTAATGGTTGATTATGTAAGAGTAAGTTGGTATTCACACAGCAGGGCTTTCAGTAATGCGGGATAAAGTTTCCAGAGCTCAGTCTTTTCCTGCTTACCGCTCCTCAGCTCATGCTAGCGTACATCTGGATTGCACAGTCAAGTGTCCTGCTCCCTGTGCTAACCGCTGACTCCCTCCTGGCCTTCTCCAGGAGCCACACACATAAATTGCAGAAGTACAGCTTTCAGCCCCAAAGCAGTGTGCTCCCAATCACTCTGCTGATTCGGCTGCTTTCCATATGTGCTTTATCCCATGTGAGCTTTTTCTCATTTGTGTGTAGTCTAGAAAGTTGATGTCTCTTGTGTAACCATGTATGCAACTTACTTAGAAAATCTTGTGCAAATAGACAAATCTCAATTTGCCTTTGAAATGTGGCAAGACTTGAGCTTTTCCAGTGCTCTGTAGCCCAGGGCACTGGACATGAAATGTCATCTCTGCGCTCTGGCCCTTCTTAGCCTCCTCACCCTCTCTGTTACTGGCGGAGTTGCAGAAGGGGCAAGAGGTTGCCCCTATGACAGGTAGTTCATGTTGCTTTGAGGGCTTTCCAGCAGTCCTGAAACAGAGCTGACTTGCAGTGAAGAGCTGTCTGTGCAGTCTCAGCTACAGCTGAAATGGAAGACCGCATTTTGGAGCAGCTGAAGCTACCTGTGTGTCCAAACCTGCGAACCACTGCGGATGGGTCAGCTTTCAGTACCGGGTTTGTGTGCTGCATCCTTTCAAGCTGAAGGCAGGGTTCTTGGATACAGAGCGGGTATGGGAAGAGTGGGGAATCCAGCCCGGCGTCAGACTTCACATCCCCTTGAAAATCAGCAGGCAGATGTGTAGTGACAAGGACAATGGGAGCACTTTTCCTGGAAGGTGTTTAAATATTGTCAGCTTACTCCCTTATTTGCCAGTCTTACAGGCTTTTTGTGAATTAGAGTGCCATGCCAGGTCAGATGTCTAACTTGTCCAATATGTGTTTGTTGTCAGGGGCTGGCACCTGAAACTCCATCGAGTAAGGGCAAAAAAAATATAATGAACAAGAATAAATTAGCTGCCCACAGGAGAAGGGCCTTCCTAGCTGCTAGCAGTGTTTGCCTTACGCTGTATATTGGTTATATGGTTACGTATTTTACTGCCATAAGCATGCAGTTTATGCATATAGCAACCTTTGATCTTTGCACCTAAGTCCAAACTTGGGCAATCAGTCCTCTACCTCAAGTGTTTTCGTTACGCCCCATACCTTACACTGATAATTTTAGTAAACTTTTAGTCCTCTAACCCCTTGAAATTTCACTGGACTTTTGTTGCCAGCTATCTCTAGAGCTGGATTGTCTGGAATGTTTAGGACCCAAAAGGACGGGGAAGATACTTTGTCCCTTGATTTATTTTATGTATTGATCTTTTTTTGTTGTAGTTGTTTAATGTGAAATACTAGAGCTCTCAGCACAGTTTAGTGTGGAGGCTTAGGTGAAGGATCAGCTGAGATGCTCTTTTTGAGCAGACCGTTCCCAAGGTGCAGGGTCAGAGAATTCTGCTCATGTTGGTCTGAAAGCTTACCCTATCACGTGTCTTAAAAGTCGCAATTAAATTTTGTCATAGATGAATGCATAAAACTATGTCTTGGAATTAGAATATTTTGCAGTTCCAGGGGAAAAAAAATGAAATTTAATTTTCTGTGTAGGTTCCAGAAATGTTGAGTACCATTTCCCACCTCCACTATCACTGCCAGTAACAGTTACATTTGGGAGGGGAAGCTCACTTTTTGTTTCCTTTGTGTCAAGCATGGTCAAGACAAGGAAACACCAAAGAATGAGATAGCTGCAAATTCAGGACTGGCATGATAAATAAAGTCAGTGGGAAGGGTGCTTTGGTACACTCGAAATGAGTGTGGACTCCACTTGGAAAGGAGAACCCCTGCTATGCTTCTGAGTGAAGACAGGAGATCACTTAGGTTGTGATCTTGCAGTAGGTACACCTTTGCACCTCTCTGAGACGGGATCTCTGAGTCTGAGGCCTCTCTAGGCCAGTGCCTGCAGGACTAGTGTCTGTCTTGAGGTTCCTGAATACTTGAAGTTGTGTCTCTTGTTCTTGCATATAAATGTATGAAAAGGAAAAGTCTGATTCTCTGGCCTTATGCAGTACAGCAGCAATAACTACAGTGGAGCCGTACCTTTCACATATTTTAGATTAAAGAGCAGTCCTGTGATCTAATATCTCACAGCCTGCCCAATCTAGTAGTGAACAAAAGCTCTGACAAAAAACCAAGCAATCCCAGTCATGAAACATCAGATCTTACTCTGGTGTGGAGCAAAGTCATCAGAGCTAAACTTGAATGCCATTAGCTGAGGGACGTCAACATATGTTTCGCTCAAAAATATGTGCTCATATTTTTCTCTCGGGTCCAGGCTGTGTAATATCATGTGATAGACCCAAATATCCCTGGTAATATTTGGTGAAAAATAGAAGAAGAGAGCTTACTGTATATTATTATTTGAGAGTTTCACGGGAATCTATCTGAATCCAGCTCAGAAGTTTGTGAATCTGGGTTTACAGTTGGGGCTGTCACTGTACAGAGCTATAAATAGACACGTCATTTCTGTGGGAGGTCCAAACGGTGTCATGCAGATCCAGCAAAAAAATCATCAGATGACTTTGTTTCACTACCCTTTTGCTCTGAATCCCATCTTCCAGATGATTCCAAAATCACAAGAGCCTGTATTTAAACGAAACTGCCAGAGAAAAGCTCCTTAATTTCCTTCTTATTAATGCTCTTTGCGTGTAATCTGGTGCATATGTGTATATATAAAGAGCGTGGTAGAAACCCATGTTACATTTAGCAATGCTACATCGAGTTGGGGAGCTTCTTGTTTTCAGTCTAGCTCAGGAGAGGGGGACAGGGGACGTGGCCTCCCTGCACTTCGTAAATGTCATAAAGGATAGACCGGAGCCTAAAACTGGAATGAATATGACCAGGGTGCACTTGTTTTTTTAAACATTGCACGTTTAGACTGAGTAATAATCTCTCACTGTAGTTGCTTCATATGAGAGACGTTTGAGCAATAGATAGGTGCCCTGAATATGCTTCGTAGTTGTTGGGGAACAGTTCAAATTCCTAGATATGGATGGTTAAGGTCCAGTCAGGCAATAGTTACTCTGTTTATCAGTGTCAAGCTTATACTCATTGTGCTTCATGCACGTGAGAGATGTGAGCTTCATACAACTTAGGAAGGGAGCAGACATCAGTAGTTCGCTACACCACCACCTCTGAAATAATTGACTTTGTAATGTGGTTATTTGCATATGGAGAAAAGCTATCACGGGCATCTGTAGGTGTCTTAAATACATTGCTGTCTCGCTCCCAGCCCTTTATGGTGGCATCATGGAAACGGTATGCCTAATCTGGGGAGATTTTCTGTTCCTGATCCTACAAACCAACTTCAGGAGGGCTCTGTGTGAATACAGGGGTGAGCCGCCTTGGCACAGATCGCAAGAAAACAGGATCAAAAGCATTGGGCTGTGTAGGAAATGGTATATATGAGGTGCTGGTAGTTCCAAAGAAATGCACAAAGCTCCTGAACATGTCTACAATATATTGTGTTTTGCGGTGTGCACAGAATACGTGGTTTTAAATTCTCAGCGGAAAGCAGTCTGCAACTGCAAAGTGCTACCAGCTGGGTTGGCTTTCATTGCTATTCAGTAATACCGCTGCCATTCCAAGCTCCTGCCAATAAGCTTTGCTTTGAAACAGTCTTCTCTTTATCTAATCATTCAAAATTAAATCTACATGGAGAGAAAACAGCTCCTTAAGTGGGAAGGCCAAGAATGAGTCCTGAGGCAACTGTGGCTGATAAAGTTAAGACCCCATAAACAGTAACCAAGAAATGGCAGCTGTCCAGTCTTCCCTGCTTTTGAGCTTGCACTTACAATATTTGACTTGTTTTCTCAAAAGAATAAAAAGAGCAAGTGTTGATGAGACCCATTTAATTGCAAATTATTCTCCCCCTCCCCTTCTTCCGCCTACAGGTGACATGGTTTTCAAAGATATAGTTTTCTTTGTGCTTATTCCTGAAAATTCCACTCTGCAAGCCAAGCTTCTCTTTACTACCACAGTAGCAGTACCAGTGTTACAGCTATATGAAAAGCCTTGATTTTGGTGGTGTTGGTGGTGATGCTTTTGTAGTTGGGGTGAATTTTATCTAAAATGGAATGGTAATAAAATGAGGGGTTGAGACCTATATTATATGTTTCTAATAGAGCTACGTATAGGTACAGTTGTGACTTTCCTTATAACATGTATATGCTGGTAGGTGAAGGAATTACCTAATTCCTAATGATTCATTACTTAAGTGCTTCTGTCATAAAATAATGATGTATAGCTTTTGTTTTGTAGGTCCATGTTTTATTGGTTACAAAACAGACTGACAGTCCATGGGTCTGGAGATGCATGTGCTCTCATTGCTGTAGGAAAGTAATTAAAGATAAACTGTGAAGAATCTGTGCCCTATTCAGAGACCTCAGAAAGTCAGGAATCCCAGTATGCCTACACGAAAGAAATTTCTGTCAATTGCAGGTTTTCCTCACAGGCCACTGAAGAACAAATTCTAATTGCTTTTGAGACAGACTCACAGCTGTACTGGAATCTGACATTCTTAGGCAAAGAAATCATAAACACAAGGAATCTAAGGTTCTTTTCTGGCCTTGTTACTCCTAAGGGGTCTCTCTTAGGACCTCTTGGCCTGCCACTGTTGAGTTCCGCTTTTATCTCTAATGTTGGCATGTTTCGTGGTATCTTACACCAGGTTTGGTTTTTGCTGATAGAGGAAATGCAACAGGATCTTTGTGTGATAGCTGGTAAGTCTTCATTCTGAAAAATGTCAGGCAGAAGTGTTTGTGGGAAGAAGTGGAACAGCAAACGCAACAAATGTATCCCCCTAGCCTGCAAGCCATTGTAGCATGTGTCTGATCTTGTTGATATTTAGTGAGGTGCTTCAAAGTAAAACATTTCTATAAACATTTGTAGAATTGGGTTCTCGAATCCTATTGCCTGTGCTTGTTCCGAGGGCATAGAATTCCTCTCTTTCCTATAAATATCATACAGCGTCTATCATTAACAGCTAATCTGTCTTTCTCTTGTTTCAGGGAACAGTATTGAAAAATGGCACGGAAACCTTTGAAGCCTGGGAGGATCCTCCTCCACCAGTCTACATGCAGTTCTACTTTTTTAATGTGACAAATCCTTTAGAAGTGCTTCAAGGCGATACTCCTCTTGTAGAGGAAATAGGGCCATACACCTACCGGTAGGACCATTTCACTATTTTCACATTTCACTAAACCTGTTGTGTGTGAGGAAGCCAAAAAATGGGATCCAGAACGCTTGGGATCCCATTCTAGGAGAAAACCTAGCTGTTAATGTGTGAGTAAAAGTTTATTCAAGGGAGCATGGTCATACACCATCCAGACAGTACAAGTAGACTGACACTTGGAGAACCTGCAATCAGTTTCAGATTAAGCCAGTGACTTCTATCAGATTTTGGGCAAGATTTTGCTTGTGTGCTGCTGTTCCTCAGCTGCTGAACACAGAGGAAGTTGTTTGCATCCTGGCCTGCTGCCTTATGAGAGAAAAGACAGTGACTGGTTGGGTGATGTTTCAGAGTCTGGGGAGAGGAGCGTTGCATAAAAGTGTGATTCATGTGTTCACTCAGAAATTAGTTCCTAGCTGAAGTTGCACAATTCACATCAGTAAAAATGTGGCCAGAAAACCAGTCAGAGAGTGGTGCTACAGGGATCTTTCTTAGCCAACCCTCACTATAAAACCTGCTTAGAGTCAGACGTACCTACCATTTTTATGGACAGACAGACTTACTAAGGCCACGTGCGGTGTTGGAGCTTATCCAGCCTCTTGAACTCTCCTTCTGCGTGGTATGGCTACGCACTGAGGTGTCTGAGTCTGCTGCACGTGGAGAGATTTTAAAGTCACCTTACAAATGAGTTTTCCTTTAGAGCTTCATTCTGCTCTGCTGCATGCAGCAGTGTAAACCGGGAGCAGTCCTGTGGCAGGAAGCATTATGGTCTTTGAAGTCACGGAGGTGGGAGAACCACGGCAAAAAGGTTGATTTCTCATTGTCAGTCTCACTTTTTGTCACACATGCTCATTCAGACCGGGCACCGGCTCAGTGCAGGAAAGAGTCGTCTTTACGTAAGCTGCAAAATGATCAGAATCTGGTTGTTAGTATTTGAAAAAAATACTGTCGAATAAAAGGCAGAGCCTTTGCGGTAGCCTTGGTCTCTGCAGCATGTCTTGCCTTTCTGTTTCTTTCCTCCCACACCTCAGCTTTGCTTCACCCTCTGCCATCAATCTTTTCCCCTACCTCCTCTGTATTTCAGTACTGTGTCTGTTTAGCCTTGGCAAACTACATGTGGTACTTTGGCAAAATAACCTTGTATTACATAAACCGGTAGAGCTGGAGAAAAGATACATAAGCTTTCAAGTTCCCAAGGTTTTCTTCAGGTCTCTGTAGTATAATGCTGATAATTAGTCAGCAGTGCATTCTCTCTGTCAGGAAGATAAATAGGGCCAGCTCTAGGTGTTATAGAGCTATATGAAACCACATAGGCTTTTCTGCACCCTGGTACTCAGTCCCCTTCCCTAGTTTCTTTTTCTCCCTTTCCTTAGCTCCAAGTGTCTTCTGGGTGTCATGCACAGCCTGGTTTGTGAAGCCGCACCTTACCTGTGAAAGAATTCAGTGGGATGGACAGGGCTGGTGGTGTAGCTGGCTGGGTTGGTCTGTGCCCGAGGGAGGCCCAGCCTGAGCTGCTGGTTTGTGGCTTGCTGGGAGAGCCTTCCCCTTCAACGCGCGCCACAGGCTGGCTGTGAGCGGATCGGGTGACGCAGGCTCCCTGAATTGTTTATTGCGGTGCGAGGGAGGGAGGCTGCGCGTTCCAGCGCTGCGTGTTTCAGTTACTTCTGGCTTGTTTGGTTAGCCCGATTTTGACATGTCTGAACAGGATTCGATTGTGCTGTGCTCTCTCTGATAGAACAAAGAGGAAAGTTAGAAAGTGGAGTGCTCTTTTCCAGCAGATTCTTTAATCCTTGCCTAGCTGTCACTGCCAACTGTACCAGACAGTCAGCGGTGTGTGGGGGAAGAGAGGAGGCATGTGGGAGGAGAGGGAGAAGGGAGGGATGTTGCAGACGTACTGTGTGCTCAAGCCAGAGAATAAATACCAAGTTTGTCTCGCAGGCCCGGTGTAGCAAAGCATTAAAGACTCTTTTAGGTTTAGCGTGTGGCAGAACACCTAAAATGCCCTAACATGAAGTAAGTGCATGGCTCAGTGTTTTATAGAAAACAGGATACTGGGGAGAAAGGCTGGAAGTGAACTGGCCCAGACAAGCAGAGGAAATTGAGTGACACAGAGGAGGTGGAATGGCTAAATAGAATCTCTTCCTGCATATTCTTCCTGCAATTCATAGTTTTGATGAACATACATTGTAAACCCAGTTAGCGCAGAGGTAGATTCTGTAACAAAAACGTAGTAGTGCTTGTGTTTTTAAATCCTGGAAGCTGAATTTGCAGCGTATAAAACAATTAGTTATAAAGTACAAGCTGCTTATCTGCCTCCCACTGCTGAGTCCCAAAGAATACTTGAATATTGTCTGGTCTTGCACACATTTACAGCTCTTTGTCTTTAACATCTGAGATCCTCCTACTCATATCCCTGATCAGGGAGTATTATTTTCCTCTCCGTCCTTTTTAGAGTTGGAGAGGCTTCTCAGGTTAACTCTGGTCTATTTTAGGGAATGCACTTCACAAATGTCCGTTCCCATCCCCTCGGTTCAAGCCCTAGGGTATAAAATAGATTGCTGTACAAGAGGCTCTTGCTAAATCAAGCTGGAAGTGTTGCCAGACGAAAATGTCCCTAGGTGGTAGGGATGCTGAAAAGTGGTAGATACGCTGTTTGTGTAAGGAAGATGGGAAGTGGTTGGTTTCTACCAAGAATAGTTTCACGGGCCTTTCCAGTTTGCTTTAAATTTGAAAGACTGGACCAGAGTAATACAACCTGTCATGAAGCTGCATTGATGGATCTAGTGCAGCCAGGATAGGATCTAGGACCTGAAATGAACGAAAAACATCATAGCACAGGGTCTTGCAGAGTAATTCACCTTCACATCTTAGAAATTAAAAGTTACACAGAAAGCAAAGCAGTGTAAAAGTCACCAAACTCATGAGTGAATGTAGACTGTGAATGTAGAAATACAGCGTGTTTCACTTCATGTGTACGGCAAAAGGATCATGCTGTGAGCAGACAACCTGCCATTTCCCTTTTCGGATTTGCTGAAGACACACGTATAGTTCATTTTGAGCCTGAGCCAGCCAGTTCTGCGGTGTTGTATATTTCTTGTTTGTAAAATGGTAGTAGCAATGGACTGAATTATGGTTATGACATGTGTTTCAGGGTAATTAAGATCCGACTTCCTCATCAGGCCAGCAGGTAGCATTTGATGTTTCTTGCCAGCTGCACTTGTTTGTCAGCAATCCTGAGTTTTATGCTGCTTGTCTGAGTGCTTAGACAGTAACAGAAGCAACCTCCCAGGCCATGAGTAGTCCACGGCAAAAATTCAGTTGAATTCTGTCGTATCCAGGATTCCTGCCTGAGAATTAAAGGAGAAGAGCTAAAATGAGGCTTGTTCTGTGGTCGTGTCACATGTAAGCCCAGAAGTCCTACTGCAAAGTACTTTGAAGCCAGCAGAAAGATTCTGGTAGGTTCTTAGGTCAGGTTAGCGAGACTTACGTGAAGCCTGCATCTTGTTCTGCCTGGGAGTCAATTTTGCCTGCAGCAAAGAGGCAAAAGTTTTGTTTTCAAATTGTACTTCAAGGGCAGTCCCATATATAGTGCCTCTAAATCCTTCTGTACTGTCTGAAATTGTTCTCTTTCCTTGGAGGTTTTTAAAGACGAGGCAAAAACATAAAGTGCAATTAACATGTGGGGTGGCATTTTTGGAAGCACCCTGTGAGGTCTGATTCAGCTTACACTGACACAAAGGGGAGTTTGTTGCTGACAGCAGCAGTAGCAAAAAAGAATCTACTCCTAATGAACTGAAAATCCCACCCTTTATGTGCTTAAAGCAGTAGAATAGCCATAAGTTAATTGCAATTAATGTTACGTGTACTTGTTTAACTTGATTAGAGAACAAACTCTCTTGTTTTTCAGAGAATACAGGCCAAGAGTGCACGTTCAGTTTTTGGACAATGGTACCAAAGTATCTGCTCTGAATCCAAAGACGTATATATTTGAACCTCAGAAGTCAGTTGGAGACCCTGAAGTGGACCTGATTAGAACAGTTAATATTCCTGCAGTGGTGAGCTCTCTTCCATTTCTGCTTGGAAATCATCCTAACACACTTTATAACTAGCAGCATGTTGCTTCATACTGTCCCTTTGTGGTACATAAACGTGATTGAAGAAGGAGAGAGGCAGCTTATGTCTGGGGCAGACACTGCATTCAGTTTTGGTTTGGACTGTTGTGGGTTTTTTTAATTATGTTCCTCCCTCACCATACGCCTCTGTTGTGTTAGTGCCTCACTCTTGCGCTGAGAGCTGACACACGCTTCAGAGATGAGCAGAAATCGGGCTTGTTGGGTTTCCATGAGTAAGTGAAACTAGGGAATTAGTGATGTCAAATGCATAGGAGGAACTCTGACTTTTGAATGAGAAAGTTTGGAATGCTTGGGGTTGTTTCTGTCAAAATTGCAAAAATTGCCTCCAAGTGTGCATCTCAAACTGAAAAAAAAAAGTATAGCAGTTTCAGATACAGCTGAATGAAAAGGTGCTCTCAGAATAAAATTAAAGTTAAAACATGCACCCCCAAACTGTGTTAGGTGAAAGTACTCTGCAAAGAAAGTCTCGTTTTGGTGATCAGAAGCAGGCCATTATTTTTGGTCTCATACAGGGATAGTATGAGAACAAGCAGATCTAAAGCTGTCATACCTTCCAAAGGAAATTAGACTGAAATACTAATTTCATATATTAATATATATATATTTCTTATATATTTCAAATACTAATACAACAAAAATACTTGTTGGTTGTGTAACTAAGCCTTTACTCCCCATACTAGTTTAATTGACTTCAGCTGCAGGGTACAGTCATTTCTACTTTCCCCCCAGCATTTCCAAAAATGTCTTGTCTGATTTTATGACTGAATACATAAATGCACTGCATATAGTAGTAGATAGGACGCAGCTTACTAAAAGTTGCAAACGATACAGTCACTGTATTTACAGTTCCTCCCAGGCATTTGAGTGGTGATAAGTATTATCTCTTGTTCAGATTTTTGACAGTGTACTGTAACAGGCATTACTAGAAGAACTACAGGTTGGTTCGACCAAGGAATATTCCCTTCTTCCGTTTTTGCCTTTTTAAAGACATGTTGTGGAATCACTTGTCAGCTAGAAAGGAAATAAATGTTGGTATTGTTTGCATTTTGCAGAAATGGCTGTCTTTTAAAAATGTAAACCGTTACTTCCTAAGGGTGAAATTCAAAGCACGTCTCCAGCTGTAATATACTTGTGAAATTCAGGCTGTTTAGAAAGTGGTTTTGCACATTTCACTTCAAATCCATTCTTAAGACTATGGCAGTTAATGGCATGGAACTGAGCTGGTTGTGTGCCAGTGCCAGGCTGAACGGGAATCTGCAAGAGCACATCCCTGTGGGAGAAAAGCTGAAGAACCTGTTAGCCAGCACATTACTTACCGCGAGTGGAAATAATGAAACTGAAAATACAGTTGAAATACGTGCAATGCTGAAATGTGTCTGTGTGTCTGTGTTTGTGCGCAGCTGGTATTTATTCTACAATAAATCTGACCATTGCTCCCTTATTCCAATCCCCTGGCAGACTGCGATGGAGTGGACCAGGTCAACCCCTCTTCAGTTTGCCACAGAGGTGCTGCTGCTTCTGTACCAAGAATCCCTGTTTACAGTTCGCACCGTTCATGAATTACTGTGGGGCTACAAAGACAGGCTCCTGTCAACCATTCACCTTTTGCATCCTGAGATCGATCCAGTGTTTGGTTTCTTTAATAAGGTAACTGGTGTGCAAGACTTTCTGATGCTTTAGATGGGTAAAGATGTCATTGCTACAGAGTTCGGACTGTCATCGCCAGCCAGTTGAGAAGGTCGTACTTGGACTGAGTCCAGGAGGTAGGCTGCAGGGATAGGAAAAAGATCTTCCCTCTTCGGTTTGGCTGTATCTAGGCACTGGCTGGTAGCACAGCTGTGAGTGTTTTATCTGACTTCCTTTTATCAGGTATGGATAAGCTTTCCAAGGGTGGCTTTAAACCGCTCCACTATTGCCTGTGCTCACTTGAAT
This sequence comes from Pygoscelis adeliae, assembly GCF_000699105.1. Taxonomy (NCBI): domain Eukaryota; kingdom Metazoa; phylum Chordata; class Aves; order Sphenisciformes; family Spheniscidae; genus Pygoscelis; species Pygoscelis adeliae. Next base: position 1,025,987 of record NW_008824804.1, read on the forward strand.
AACACGGGCTTTGTGGGGCCGGTTGTGCAAACTACTAGAAAAATTCCCTGACCGATTTCCTTAGTACTTGATTGAAATTGCATGTTATTTCTGCGCTGGAGCCATTACTGGCTTCCACAGCATTTCTGCTTGCACGTCATTTTGGGCTTGTTTCTTGGAGATCATCTGCAGTGCTCAGGTTATTTTCTGTGGGCTTATTTTTTTGCTAAGGGCGTTTTTTTCAGTGACAAATTTCAGAGGGAAAAAAGGCTAATCTTACGTTTTATTTCCTTCACTTGGGAGGTGTAAGAGTCTAGCCCAGTCACCTCCACCTTATTTCTATTCAAGGTGGAGTTTAATGAATTGCACTTAACCTCAGGGGGAGTCCATCACTCCTAGGGTGGATTTGAAGTGATGACAGCTTAAACTCCTGCCACCCCGTTGTAGTTATCAGCCAGGTGTTACAGAATGAGTGGAGTGATTAAAAACTCATGTATCTGTTTGCAGATGAATGGAACTGATGATGGAGAATATGTTTTCCTAAGTGGGGAAATGAACTACCTTAACTTCTCAAGGATTGTGGAATGGAAAGGAAAAGAGTAAGTTTTTCAGTGTGGTGTGGCCTCTGTCAAAATCTGCCCCTTTCACATTTTGGATGAACGTAAGCATTGTTTACAAAAGAAAGGGTCCTTTTATGCTGAGGATGGCGATAGCTCTTAACAGCTGTAGCTTCAGACCAGCCCTCCGGTATTCTGGTACGTGGCATATAACTATGAAAGGAAGACAGCCCAGGCCCTTCGAGAGCAGACTGCTGTGAATACTCACCTCTGAATGCCTGACGGCCCCTTGGCAGAGGTGACCCTCTCTCCGCTCCCTCCTCTAGGACACCCATCCCAGCCACCTCTGGGGACAGTATTCACGCATCTACGCAGCCAGTATTCCCAGACACCACCCTTCCTTGCTGCTCTGTACCCAGAACCAAGGCTGAGACATCTTGTGCCTGGGTATCTAACACTTCTTCAGCAGGCAACATGTGTTACAGAGAAGCCAAAGATGAACTGCCTGAAGCATCCCTCTCCCATTAAACAAAACATCTGCCAGCAATTACATATATGGGAGGAACTCTTGCAGACGTATTCTTGCTTACCTGGCGCCAGTTTAAAGAGACTATAGATGCAATTTAAACCCGTTTTAATCACCTTTTTTGTTAGTGGAGCTGAGGCAAGAGGACTTAGCATTGTACAGGTCTGATTCTCGTTTGCTTAGACCGTGAGCTGGCATCGCCTGACCACCGCTCAAAGATCTTTTAACCCTTACTCTCTTTGCTTCATTTTCTTCAGGTCATTGAGCTGGTGGACATCAGAGACATGTAACATGATCAATGGAACAGACGGGACATCCTTTCACCCGCTGATTAGCAAAGATGAGAACATTTATATCTTTTCTTCCGATTTCTGCAGGTAAGGAGAAGAAAATGTCACTCAGACTTCAAAGCAGAGCATTTACGTCCATTCCTCTTGAGGTTTCATGTTAGGCTGGTGTTTTTCCTCCCGTGATTTTATTTAGCAGGATGTGTTCTGCATTTATTCATGGTATGAAGGATGAGAGAGTTACACCAAAAAAAACCCCAATCTGCATCAAGTTAAGGATGTGCTATTTCAAAATAAAGTGAAAATTTGTAAAATGACTGGAAAAACAGACTGGACTGCCTTGCAAGGCTGGTAATGAGGGGAATGGAAAGATTTATATGAACCTTGCACAAAGCCACTTTCCTCCAATATCTTCCTCGGTGCCCTGCTTTTTTAGAGAATCCAGATTGCCCTTTTCAGTGATTCATGACTTGACGTAATGCTATTTGAAATGCAACAAGATGCAGAAAATCTTGATGTTTCCTTCCTTATGTTCCACCTTGTCTCCTCCCTTGCCCATTTCCCTGTCTGTGAAGAACAAAACCGATCTGAAATTCTCTGTTTAAATCAATACAGATGTGTGCGACACTAAATTCAGGACTCGCCAAATTGTTCTGTCTTTCACGACTGTGTTCCTTTCCTTGTCCCACTCAGTAGCATGTACCAGCACTGTCTCACACAACACACAATAGCAACATGGGGACCAGAGTGAGACCCTGAAATGCTGAAGGCCCGCATCAATGTCCCTGCAGCAGCACAGCTGGCACAGGACCGTCTATTCTGTGCAACAGCAGAATGACAAGATGTGTATTTGCTGATCAAAAACCTATTAAATTTAATACAGAAGATGGTTGGAATGGGCTTAAACCAAACCTCTAGCTTACTGTAAACTTAAGTTGATACACAGGCATCACCAAGGAGACATCTGCAGCACGTGTCAGTGTGTGCTCAAGACTAACAAATCTGGGTCTGGCTTTTCTTCCTGGCAGATCTTTCTACCTGGTGTATGACAGCTCAGGAACTGTTGCAGGCATCCCAACCTACCGCTTTGTGCCCTCTGCTATGGTGTTTGCCAACATGACAGTTAACCCAGACAATGCTGGATTCTGCGTGCCGCCAGGAAACTGCCCTGGCACTGGTGTCCTCAATGTCAGCATCTGCAAGCAAGGTATGTTACCAGGCGGTGGAAGCAGACTGGAAGGACATTAGTGGGGAACATATTTCTCCTTTCCGTCTGAAATACGTGAGGACAGTTTGGTGAGGCCTGTAGGGTTATGACTGTGCTCAGTGAAATCGGCCACCAATAAGTGATCGTTTGGTTGTAAAATGCACTAGTGATCTGAGGGGATGTTCCTGTCAGATGCTGTCTGCTCCAGCAATGATTTAAATCAAGCAATCAGAAGGAAGTACCAGGATCCATACTGAACGGCTTGGGCATTTATCCTCTGCTCTTATCCAGGTAGCTGTCACATCGGAGTAGTTGAATGAAAATGGTGCAAAAGACCAGCATGCAAGCTTGAGACATGAAGGCGTGCTGATGCTGCAGAAGGGAAAATTTTCTTGCTCTGAAGATAGGGAGTCAGAGTGTTGATTCTGTAGCTCCAGAATGGACTTCTCGTTTCACTGTAAATGGCGCAGCGGGAAGATCCTCAAAGACTTCCTCGAATCCTGCTCTGCCTTTTTTAGGTGGTGACTTTCTATGTTTTCACGTTCCAGGTGTGCCAATATTTCTATCAGCTCCACATTTTTACCAAGCAGATCAAAAGTTTATAGAGGACATAGAGGGCATGCATCCAAAAAAGGAATATCATGAGACGTTTCTGGACATCAATCCTGTAAGTGCAGCCTTTTTTAAAGGGTTATACAGGTGAATCCAAGCACACGGGTTTAGGTCACCTTCTTGGGTGATGTGTATCAACATAGTCCCATTGACCTCGGGGAAGCTGTACTAGTTTATGTGGAACTGATCTATTTGTATTTGCTTGTATAGAGCAAACTTTGCTGGATAGCAAGAATTAAAATACTTTTCCCATTGTGCCTGTGCAATTAGAGATGCCATCAGACTGGTAATGATGAGATGAAGGGGTTAAAATATTTCTTGGAAGCAGATGAGGCTACTTTTTCTGTTCACCCTGCCATCCCAACCATTTGGGTATTATCCTGACTATGTTTTCATCAAGTTGAAGAGGCTAGGTACGTGGACCAAGAGAGCAAATCAGTAAAGATTCAGTGGATGTCGGACTCAATTTAGATAGCATGGAGTCATGAGAGGAGAGATACAGAAGCGTGGTGATTATGTCTTTCATGGAAGTTTACAGAGTTGTTGGTATTCCCACCGTGAAATGTCAGAAATAAAGGGAGCATGCAGCTGATGGTCTGAGGTTTTACACTTCTGGTTTAACCCTGGTAGGCAGCTAAGCACCACACGGCCACTCCCTCCCTCCCTCCCAAGCAGGATGGGGGAGATCATCAGAAGGGTAAAAGTGAGAAAACTCAGGTTGAGATAAAGACGCTTTAATAAGTTAAAAAAAAAAGAAAAAGAAACAAATCCAAGCAAAACGAGTGATGCAAAAAAAATCCCAGTTGGTCACCACCAGCCAGTCCTCGAGCAACAGCAGCCCTGGCAAACTTCCTCCCCCCAGTTTTTCATCGCTGAGCATAATGTCATATGGTGTGGGATATCCCTTTGGCCGGTTTGGGTCAGCTGTCCTGTCTGTGTCTTCTCCCAGCTTCTTGCCCACCCCCAGCCTACTCACTGGCAGGGCAGTGTGAGAAACAGAAAAGGCCTTAAGGCTGTGTAAGCATTGCTCAGCAATAACTAAAACATCCGTGTGTTATCAACACTGTTTTCATCACAGTTCCAACACATAGCCCGATACCAGTGACTATGAAGAAAATTAATTCTATCCCAGCTAAAACCAATACAACACTGATCTCTACATCCACACATACGGATGTAGGTTGAAGGAAAGAGCAAAATCATAACGTGCCTAGTTTACAGAAACAGAGTACTCTGACTCATCAAGCTGTTATGTGTGGCTAAAGCAGGAGGCAATGGATAGTTCTCTCTTCAGATCTAGTGCAGATGCTGCTTGGTATCTGGTTTGGTGCCAGGTTCTTCCTGTTACACTGCTCCTACTTATCCAGCTTTTTTGTACTATCATAAAATGAGCTCTGCGCCTCCCTCCTCGCACCCACTCTCCAGACTAAATTTTGCTGCTTGAATGAGGAAAATATTCCTGTGCATCCAATTGCAACTCTTACTGTATTGGTGGCATTACTGTGAGAAGTGTTTCACACTCATTATCTCTGTGGCCATACACTCCCATTGACTGGTCAGTATCTGTTTTTCACCCTTTAGACAGAAAGGTTTGTCTTGTGGCTGAGATTGTAGAGTCTCTGCAGCAGTACTCAGAAAGCAGAACAAACAGCTGTAGGTGGTGGCCTTTTCCAAAACTACAGCTCGACCTGGAAGAAAAAAGGGTATCTCTCTGTAGCCCAAGTGTAAGTGTGCACAGCACGATGGCACCCTTATCTCTCTTGCAGCCTCTTCGCATCTCCTTAATTAAGTGGCAGACTGGAACGTAGGTATATGAGTTACAAGAGTATCTGGGTGAAGGAAAATAAATAATAATGCTAAGTGGGTCTTGTCTTGCCTTGTCAAGTCCACACCAGTGTAAATATTAGGTTGCATTCTCCCAGTTCCTATTATTTCACATTTACTCTTTTTTTTTTTTTTTTTGACACTCATTTCTTTTATTCCCCAGCTGACAGGGCTTGTCCTGCAAGCAGCCAAGCGGATGCAAATCAATGTTCACGTCAGAAAATTACCTGAATTTTTGTAAGTATTCTCTGCTGCCGGGTGGGTATCTCAGATCTGATTTGATATTCAAAATTAATTTGTCTGCAGTGGTCAGATGGAATATTGGTTGGAGAGTCCAAGTGAGAGAGAGAGAAATCCAGTCAAATCTCAATTACAAGTGGCAGTATCCTCTCTTCTCACAGATCAAGTAGATTTTGCAGTTCCATCTGCAGAGTAAAGACAGTATTCAAGAAAAGCAAGATGTTATGGACAGGTTCCACGTGGTGCTTGTGATGGCATCAGTCATATCACACAGGTTTGTTTGCTGAGCGAGAAGCTCTGCCACAGGGGAGTGCAGGTAGAACTCGGAGAGTGGCTACTCACTGCAGTGAGGACATGCCTTCATGTCCTACTCTTCACAGCTTTTAGGAGACAAACATGTTGTAGTTACCATCATTTCTCAGCAGCGGTCCCATGAAAACCAAATGAGAAGGCATGACCCCACACAGGGCTGCCCGTGCCTTTCCCCAGCAAGCACAGAAAGTAGACCAAGTGGTATGTCTCACAAAAGCGGGCAAGTCCTATCTAAAACTCAGGAGGGAGGGAAGTACCCTGCCTGTGACTGCATTGGTATGATAAAGAGAAGTCTTTGTACTGCATCTTTGGCAGTCAGTACAACCCCGCAAATGGGAACAGTGTACAATCCCAAGTAACGTGTGAGTAAATTGCCCCATTTCTTCTTTGTTGCAAGTGGATTCTGCCTGGTTTTCTGGGTGTTCCAGTTCGAGGGGGATGCCCCCAAACTGCAGCTCAGTTGTGCAGAAATACCGTTCCCTTCATCTTGGGTCTTTCTGACGTGTTGATTTACTCATCACCAATGCTGTGTGATAGCTATTCTTCCTACTCGGCTTCTGACCTGGTGTTTATTGGCACAGCTTTGCTGTATACTCTAACTAAAAAAGAAGTACTTTATCTGCCCGGTCCTCTTGGGAGAGTCGGCGATGTTTCTTCAGAAAAGCACCACCTCGTTTTCTAGCGCCCAGGAGCTGCTACATTAACATAGCTTACGAGTAAGCTGTTATTTCATGTGTGCCAAATGTTGGGGGTTTTTTGCTGCTATGCGCATGTTGCTTGGACAATAGTTTCTGTGTTTTACAAATATGAGTAACCTTCAACATCAGCTTAGCT
>NW_008824804.1:1032392-1035227 GCF_000699105.1 Pygoscelis adeliae
TCAGTCGGTTATTAATCAGCCTCTTATGGATCCCTCTCTTTCTCTCTCCACCAAGTCCCAGAATATGCCATTGCTCCCAAAACAGAATTTATTATTCATCTTGGAGACGGAGATTGTTCTATTCCAGTAGGGAGGTGAAAATTGACAATAAAAAGGAACAGCCCAGAGGATTTTTAGGGACAGTTTCCTCATTCATTATTCTATTATAATCTGTCTTCAAAACCCTCAAGTTGAAGAGTTGCAAAACCGTAATTTTCAATTGTTGTTTTTTTTACACAGTGAAACAGGCAACATCCGAACGCTAATTTTCCCAGTGATGTATATAAACGAGGTAAACATTTTTGTTATTTCTTTGCAGCATTGTGGTATGTTTATGCTTGCAAAAATACTGTCTTTGAGCTAACCAGAAAAGAAAATGCTGGTTTTCTTGTTGTTTTATACAGTGATCGGTAAGAAGCTGTTGCTGTTTATTAACTAGCATCCTCCTGCTGCTTGTTGACCATAGCATTAAGTTCAGCCCTGCAAAACACTCTCAGTCAGACAGTCCTTTTAATTTCAAAGGTATTGGCCATGAGGAAAAGGGCTGCTCAGGTGAGGAGGCGAGAGTTCACAAGATCACATCTTTTTTTTGAGTAGTCTTTTGTGAATATTCCTGGGTTGTAGCTGGATCACTGAATTTGTTGGATTCAGGGAGGACTCTTAGGGGACTAGTTTCGATGACATACACCATTATTCCAGGCCTATATTATTCCATTCCTAAACTGAGAGTTAAAGATCACCACTTTCTTTTGAAATGCAGACTAGATAATCCCTCTGTGGCCACACGAGGAGAGCTAAGAATTCTTAGAGGGAAAGTATATCAAGAAGCAATGAAGCAGAGGTGGAGAGTTGTGGGAGTGTTGTTTCCCTACCCTTCACAAAAGTAAAGCAGTCTACTCTGCTCTGGTGAGACTGCCCCTGGAGTACCGCATCCAGCTCTGGAGCCCTCAGCACAAGAAAGACACGGACCTGTTGGAGCGGGTCCAGAGGAGGGCCACGAAAATGATGAGGGGGATGGAACACCTCTGCTATGAAGAAAGGCTGAGAGAGTTGGGGTTGTTCAGCCTGGAGAGGAGAAGGCTTCAGGGAGACCTTATTGCAGCCTTTCAATACTCAAAGGGGGCCTATAAGAAAGATGGGGGCAAATTTTTTAGCAGGGCCTGTTGCGACAGGACAAGGGGGAATGGCTTTAAACTAAAAGAGGGTAGGTGTAGAATAGATATAAGGAAGAAATGTTTTACGCTGAGGGTGGTGAAGCACTGGCCCAGGTTGCCTGGAGAGGTGGTGGGTGCCCCATCCCTGGAAACGTTCAAGGTCAGGTTGGACGGGGCTCTGAGCAACCTGATCTAGGTGAAGATGTCCCTTCCCACGGCAGGGGGGTTGGACTAGGTGACCTTTAGAGGTCCCTTCCAACCCAAACCGTTCTAGGATTCTATGATTCTATAATATAAAGGAAGAACAGAAACAAATCTTTTTTGTCTCTTCATATCTCTCTGCTCCAGAGTGTTCTGATTGATGAAGTATCTGCCAGCAAACTCAAGCACGTCCTGCTGGAAGCCAGTGTTGTAACTGGAATCCCCTTCGTAATCATGGCTCTAGGAATTGTTTTTGGGATTGTTTTTATTGTGCTTGTGTGCAGGTCCCGGGGAATAAGTGAAGAGGTAAGTAGCATTTGAATTTGACCTTGCTTACTGTACATCTGCCTGTATTTGATTTTCTTTTTGTTGATTTTACCTGTTCACTGTCCTTCTGCACACAAACATTTTTATATGTTGTTTTTGTTTAAAATGACCTTTCTAGGGAGGGGAAGTTTTAATAGACTCAGAATAAATGCACCAAAACAAAGGAATGGAGCTAATATAAGAAACATGGTAAGACAGGTCGTAGCTTCTGTGCCTAATTCCCTTGCCAACAATAGTAAAAAAAAATCAGCCTGTCTAGAGGACCCTGAAGGATAAGATGCAGAAGTCCACCATATTTGATGGACAGATTTAGTCAGCGACAATCTGACAGTGTTCTCAGTAGAAACAATTGTGTTGTGCCAGTTGATTATTTTTCAGAATCATAATGCAAATGTATGACCAAAGAACAGATGAATTTTACATACAACAGCATGCAGAAGTTTTATCCAGACAGTACTGGTTTCTATGTCTATTTCTGGAAAGTTCTGTCACAAACTGACACGCTGGCATTAAGGTTGCTAGTCACGTTGAAAGCTGATGCCAAAATTTCACCCTAATAGGCAAGGCAGTCGGGTTGAGGTGAGACAAACCATGGATCCTTTGGTTAGAGAAATAGACTGGGTACTCTAGTAGGCTGTTTTCTCCTTGTAGTTGCTGTGGTCTTAGCGTAGTCTTGCTTGTGTGGTGTTTCCTAAATACTTTCTAACAGTGTGAGAAAGCGCCCTCACGCCTGCCTCCAGAGCACCCAGCCACACCGTGCGGATGGTTTGTCGTAGTCAGTGGGACCCAGCTGGGTCAGCGGGCCCCACTACCGTCGCGTCTCCAGTGGGACTAGAGATGCGATGGTAGTGGCAGCAGTGGCGGCACTTGGGCGGTGAGGTCTGCAGCCTCCTTCCCTCGAGCAGTGGCTGTGAGCAGCTGATCTTTGGCTCTCTTGGCTTCATTCTTGATTTTCTCTCTGGGCAGCCAGGAAGCGTTTCATGAGCAGATGCTTTCAGGACTGTGCTTCAGGTTCCTTTACAAGAGAGACTGGTACTTTTTCCTTTGAGCTTTTGAGCCTGCCTGTGTTACTGGCAGGCTCAGCTAGAGAGTCAAAAGTGTCCCATTGCCTGAG
>NW_008824804.1:1035257-1037427 GCF_000699105.1 Pygoscelis adeliae
GCTCCTATCCCAGGCATGCCTGCCCCACCCTACATGTATGGCTTCATACCAGCTCTCTTGGATGTTCTTGAACGCTGCAGAAGGATTAAAATTACAAAGGGGCACCTAAATTCCATGTTTTCTCTACATTGCTTTTGTTGCTTTTCCTGCAAACAAAAGTAATTCAGCTAGTTCTAGCTCTCCTTGTGATCGCCCTCCCACCAGGGTGGTTATGGCCTTCCATCATCTGTAAGGTGCTACAGTGAGCCCGAGGTCCGTGCCCAAGCTGCCGTCCACCCTCTGGCGCTTTTTTAGTGCAGTGCTGGTTCTCTTACAGGAAATTGTACTTAGAAGTAGGAGCCAAGAGCTTTTCCCTTTCCTGTTTGGAGTCTCGGCAATCCAGCTTCCCCACCGTGGAAGCTCTCTAATGCGCCACATTTAACTTCCCTGTGTTGCGATTTTTTTTCTTTCAGAGTACTGAAGATGAAAGGTCCCCACTCATCAGGACGTCTTAGTAGATTTTCTTTAACATGCGAGCTTGGAGAATAAACTATTAGAGCTGACCTAATACCAACTACCATTACCCAGCATTGTCCACTGTGGAGGAACGATCGTCTCATGTATAACTTTTTGTGGTATAGAGATGGAAGAGAATCTGCATTGTCATCAGGGGAGGAGACTTTTCTTACCAGCTAAGTTACAACTTTAAAACTACATTTTAAAACTGCTTGAGATCCTGCTTTTTTCAACCCCGCACTCTCTTTGTACCTGCACTGACAGCCATAGACTACCATAACCACCATATCGGCGAAAATAAAAAGGCCTGATTCATTACAGGAACGACACGGGTAAAATTTGCAAATGGCCTTAGGAGTGTGGGCTGCGAAGTACCCTTCTAGAAACAGAGCAGGCTCCTGTATCGCCCAGGAACAACGGACAATTTTGCTGTAGGCCTAGTATTGTCTTTTCTGTAAAGTGTTGCACGCTACTTATTACCGGTATGCACTGACTGTTTATTGTTAACGTCACTGGTCCTGTCACAGAACTGATCTGTACAACTAATCCAAAACACTGAGTGAAACTTTGCTAAGCATCTGTAGTTACCAGGTAAAAAGAAGCCGATGATTTGAAATGCTTTTCCGTACAGAGCTTTTAACTGTTCTAACTCTGCACACGATCCCGTTGCATGTTAGCGATGGATTTATCCTTAAGTTTTTGGGTTTTTTCTTCAACTTAAAAAACAGAACAGAACACAGCATTGTTCTTGATGGTGGAGGGTACAAAAATGGTGTTCTTTTTTGTCTGGTATTTGTGTCAGTTATCAGCTGTGTGGTTTTAATGCGAATGCAGACTTGGCAGTCACATTTACTGCTTAGGACAAAAGCACACCTCCATATTAAGGTACGTATAGGGCCTCGAGAAGTCATAACACTTTTTTTACTTGTCAAGTGGAAACTTGTTTTAAAAAAATCACAAAAGTATTTTTTTCCCCAATTAAAAGTATATTCTCATTGAGAAGTATTTCCATTACATCTAGACAGTGAAACATATTTTAAAAATGTATTATTCTCTTCTAAATAGAGGCACTGGTTTTTGCCTTGTTTTGGTTTGGGTTTTTTTTCCTAGCTGGTGATTTGTTCAACAGTTTTGTTCATCCGGAGCCAGTTCCAACCAGGAAGTTTCATGGCGACTGCAATTATTTATTATCTGTATTAGCTAAAAGCACCTGGCACAGCCCCGGGTCCTCACAGTACTGCAGTTGCAGCGTTGCCTCTTCACGAGTTTGCCTCAGCAGAAGGCCAGAGCTGGTATCCTAAACCTCGGCCGAGGAGCAGGACTCCGGTTGGACATTGCCTTGAGAACTGCAAGCGTACGCCCAGGGAACGAGAAACTCGTCACAACTTTCTACAGCGAGTCGTCTCAAAGGAGTTGTTCCGGAGCAACCTCTCCACTCGACATGGTGGGCTGGAACTGTCACCTCTTCTCTCCACCCCCCCCAAAATGTTGCTTTCTGGGCAGTTAGGCTGAAAATAACACTCTGTGAAAACACCTTGGGAACTTTCTTTGCTCTGCTTTTACCCAGATGCTGCTCTTCTTGCCACCTTCTGGATGCCAGATACGTTGTTGGAGTTACAGCCACCTCAGCGCTTTCGTGCCGTTCATGTCCTTCCCCAGACAGCTGCTGGAAAGA
>NW_008824804.1:1037442-1038100 GCF_000699105.1 Pygoscelis adeliae
AGGGAAAGTCTAGTGGATTTTCTTTCCTAGCTGCCTGCCGATCCCTACAGCGGGGAAAGCCTGACCCCAAGTCCATGGGGTCGGGAAGGGGACAAGGGAGAACTGCTGGTGCCGTTGTAAGGCAGATCCCCAGTAAGAAAGGAGTCTTTCTCAGCCAGGGACCCTGCAGGTACGGAGGGACCCCAGGCTGTGTGGGTGCACGGTACAGCCGCGTAGCTCCCCTTCTTGAGTCGGTAAACCCTGACTTTTGTTGGGGCTGGTAGAACCTCCGTCATGCCTTGAGTTACGGGAGCGGCGTGGCTCTCCTGCTAGAGCTCGCTCTGGCGTCCGCCCGCCACGGCTCCCTTGGCACGGGGGTGCCGTGCCCCCTTAGCCATACCTGGGACTTTGCCCTTCAGAGCTGTTCTTTTTCTGAAGCTTTTTGGCTTTTTGAGTCGGTGTTGCCGTTTGTTTATGGTGCAGCGCTTCAAGCTGCGCTTTTCTCTTCCTTGCTCAATCGCTGCCGTCCCTCCGTTCTTCGACCTGCTTCTGGGAATATTTTTCCCCGCGAGATCCTCTTGAATCTCTGTTAAACCGAAAACAGGACCTTTTCTTCTCCCGGTACAAGGGGAAGCTCTGTTTTGGTTTCTTACCTCTTTTTTTTAACTGTCCCCCGTGA
>NW_008824804.1:1038932-1079004 GCF_000699105.1 Pygoscelis adeliae
CTCTCGGTCACCCCACCGCACCGGCCGGGTTCTGTTCGGTTTTTTCCCCTCCTCCCGCACGGACGGCTCCTGCGCAGTGGCGGCGGGTCCGTCTCGGGAGGCGTCCGGGGCTTGGTCCTGCCGAGTCAGTCGCTCGTAGGGCGCTTGTGACGTGGTGATGCACGGCTAATGCTGCCAGGTCGCTCGGATCAGCGCTCTTGATGGCGGTGGTGTGCCCGTTGGGATGAGGTGCTCTTGGAAGTTAACCTTCGAGCAATGTGAAAGACAGTGTTCGGCTTGTAAAGGAAGGCAGGCTTTTCCCCGCTTGTTTTGCCGCTGTCAGTTGACTGTCAGGCTTGGTGAAATTTAAGCCAGAGCCTTCCTTACTCTCACTTAGTAAAATAATTTTTCGCTGGCTCTTAGAGTAGACCCTCCGAATCAGTCTTTTAGACAGGGCTCATCTTCGCTGCGGTTAGCCTGGGCTCTACCGCGTGGGCTTTCGCTCCGACTCTGGCTGTCTTAGACATAGACTTTCTGGCCCCATCTTAAAGTAAAAGATCATCTTGTACTGCTTGTACGCTGTTACAAGGTTTAGTGTGCTCGCAGACCAATATTAGAAGGAATTCTGGGATCGAACCCCAGGACTTCCCGTTGTCTGTCTGTCGGTCTAGCATGAACCTCTCAGCTACTCCTGGGGAGGGAATCGGGGAGCCGCTGTATTAGCCCACTTTTCTTAGCGCTGAAAAACCTGGACGCATCGGGTAAGTCAGCAGCAAGCGCTGGAGCGCACAGGTTTTGTGAATATAACTTCAATAAGTCCGCCCTGGAGTATTTGAGGCACGCACGGTGCCTCAGCTGCTGGAGTTGTATTTTGTGGTTATTCTGCCATCGCTGCTCATATGTGGGTATGGTATTAGCGTGAAGATGGCTTATTCTTGCCTTCCTGATGATAGCTTATGAAATAACTGTGCCGCTCTCAGTTACGCTAGTACAGACGCAGCTGTATCGAGCAATCTTAGGCGGTTAAAAATTACTCTTCACAGGAATGTTGAACCACATGGGTATTTTCATGTATAGCTTTGAAATAAGATGGGGAAAATGTTAGCTGCTTTATATGCAATATAGTTGAAAAATAACATGCTTACAGCAGTGACGTAGGGAGAGTGGATTATACAGAAAGCTTTTAACTGTCCTCCTTGTGTTCAATAAATAATGTTTAATGCCAGTCAATATCGTACTCTTGTTTTTGACTATGCCTGTCTTGTCCGTGGTGATGGAAAAATATTTTAGCTTTTCTTTCCTGAATCTACCTTTTACTTAGAACTAATGTTACCTTGCTCTTTTTCTGCTTCCCGCTTGTCAGGATTTGGTGGGCTTGAGACTACAAACTCCACTGCCAGTGGGTTTAATTTTGGGGGTTTCGGATTAACTGCTAATCCTGCAGTGAATTTTAATATTGGGAATTTCGGTGTTTCTACTACCTCAACTCCACCATTCAATTTTGGTAACAGTCTGGCAAGTGCAGGTAGATAATGCATAAATACTTGTTCTGTAATAAATGTTAACAGCAGGGGTCCAAGAATTACATTCCGAACTGAGAATCTGTATTTAGTACTCATCTTAGTATCCAGTGAAGACTGGAGATAAAAGCTCTGAAAGTGGAATGGGTTTGAGAGCCATAGGCTTATAGGGTTTTTTGCCTATTAAATTCTCAAGAAACAGCTGTTGCGGAAAAATAACCATGTACCAAATACTCAGTCTCTGAAAAGGAAATGAATTGTGGTAACCTACCGGTCTGACCTGGTCTAAAATTGAGCCTCGATTACCTAGCAAAATTCTCCGTTCAGATCCAGGCAATCATGAACAGTTGCAGAGCTGGTCCCTAACGCCACGTTTCCTGACATGAGATTCTTGGACTACTGCAGTCATGTTTTTCATCTTCCCCTGTGTCTCCTCATTGGCCTTCCGTGGGCTGTCATGAATGCACTACACCTCGATAGTTTCTGTGGAGAAACAAATTTTATACGATCAGCACAAAATGAACAGCCCTCGCTGTGATCTCTGTTTCCTAAACACCGTTCCACACCCTGACGTAGCACGCGTCCCAGGCTCTCGTTAAGAGATTCTCTATGCTTCTGGGAGGGTCTCGTGCGTGATGTGTGCGCTGGGTGTTGATTAAGAAAACGGTTCATGGCCCCACGGAGATCCATCAGTTCTGAGCCATCAGCTGATACAATTTCAAGTTAAATCTCTTCCATTTCATCTAAAAATGCTTAACTGTATGGATTTCTAATGCTTTTAACGCGTGTAGAATTAGCCTGTGGGGTCTCGTTGCCGCTGCTCGTATAGGAATTACATTCATTCCACAGTGTCATTGCTCCCTGTGTTAGCGTACTCTTACCTGTTTTGTGCACTCAAGGGGTCTGGTTTTGTTTTTATTTGGTATGAACACTATTGGACTGTACTTCTTTAGCTGAATTTGAACTACTCCAGAAGAGAACTTGCATACTTAATTTTGTTTAGCAGTTTGCACTCTTGGATCCTTTTTCAAGAAAGGAGGACTAAATTTGCTGTGAGTACAAAACCAGCTAAAAATGGTGTCATCTGATGGTACTCCCACTAGGGTTTCTCACTCGCTGGTAGGACTGAAACTTGAACGTTACAGGGAACTACTTATTATATCCACTCACATTAAGATGTTTGCTGAATGAAAATAAAATGCGATTGCATGTCAGCTTTGGTTTAAGCTTTTTATTTTGTATGTATACAAGAGGACAGTAAGTGTAGTAGGTCTAAAGAGACTTTTTTTTTTTTTTTTGCTATTGACCTGTGAGTGGCAGCATCTTTTTGACAAATACTTTGTAGCAGACTGTCTTTCTTCATTTGAATCCATGTAAAAACAGCCTGAAACGGGGAGACTTTGCTCTCCAGGGCTAGTCAGATGTCCACAGGCTGCACCTCGGGCCAACGGTGCTTTTGCATCACCGTAGCAAAGAGGTGGTGTGGTGGCATCCAGCACTTGTGCAGTCTCATGCGCTGGGAGGCTGTCTGGGCCGGTAGCACCGGTCTCGGCACAGCCGCTCTGTGTCGGGGCACCTCTTCGAAGGGGGCAAATGGGAAGATGGGGTTCTTGGGGCTTTCTCTGGCACAGTGGAGCTCAGGCCCTCCCTTAGGTCTCCTCCTGCTAGCCAGTGACTGGTTTTCCTGAAAATCTGTGGAAGGCTGATTGCTTTTGCATCCGTCATCCTCTGATAGTGGTTGAACCTCAAAATGAGATTTAATGGGGATGATGATAGGGAAACTAGACTTAAAAAAAAAAAAAACCACAACCTTGTAGTATTTTACCTGTGTGTAGAAAAAAATCGTTGCTGTGACAGCATTCCCATGTCAGCACAGCAATTGTGTGCACCCTAGCCTCAGGCTTTACTTGATTTGTTTCTAATTTTGCTCTGAAGAGGTTAGGAATGTTTAAAAAGCTTACAAAATATCAGATGGTTTATTAAACACTTAGCAACGATATTGACTAGAAGTATTCCTGAGAATGAGTCTAAGAAACACTATTACTAGTTGTGCCTGTCACTAAGGAAAGCACATCCTGCTGGTAAAGGAGCAGGATGTTAGTTAACTGCTGCTTTTTTATTTGCTTTCTTGACACACCGTAGACATATTGGCTTTCTGGTTGATGTTTTCTTCCCCATTTCCTCGGACAATGAACTCGATACCCATGATCAATGTGAACTACATGCTTGTAACATAATACATCCATCTGTCAACATCTCTTCTCATAACACCCCTTGAAGCGTGCGGTTTATTGTCATGTTATGCACGGCTGCCACTCACAATGTGCTGTCTGCCTTACTTGCAAACTTTGTTTGTTAGGTGCGTTTGGAGGATTTGGGACAACTACCACCACTGCGGGACCAGCATTTAGTTTCTCTGCTCCCACCAATACAGGCACCAGCGGTAAGAGAGCACAAACCTGAAAGTATTTGCTTTAGAATGAACAGTAGGGCGTCAGCCCTTCACAATAACGTTTTGCATTTCACAGGTACTATTCTCTTGTTTTTCTCAATAGCGTTTTGCTTATTTCCCCAGGACTCTTTGGTGGTACCCAGAACAAAGGCTTTGGATTTGGTACTAGTTTCGGCACAGGAACTGGAACTGGCTTGGGTAGTGGGTTGGGAACTGGGCTAGGCTTCGGAGGCTTCGGTACGCAGCAGCAACAGACCAGTAAGTATGGCCTTCTCTTGATTTACCCCTTCCTTAGCAATGAAAGCATAAGGCTGCAACAGGCGCGCAAGTAGTGGGACAGAAGTATGTTATAAAAGGAGGCTGTTACACTTACCTCCTGATTGATGGAGACTTCTCAGAAATCTGGCTTTTGAAATGCCTACGGTTGCAGCCCTTGCCTTTTTCTTAAACTAGAGCTCAAGCAAGTTTCTGAGCTTCACCCTTGAGGTCCCGACAACAGTGTTCACCCCTTGGGTTTGGCAATGGTAGAAAGAGTAGTTACAGAATTGATGTTGGCAGTCATGGCATTACTAGAAAGGGGAGAAAAAGAGCGTTGAGTTTAGTTTAAATGCGAGTTGGATAATGACCAGCTGCAGGCTCTGAGTCCACTGAATTTATAATAACAAATCTACCCTTCAGATTTAGATATCGAAGGTGCCAGATGATGTCATGGGTGAATATAGACGTCTCATTTAAAGAAAAAAGAATAAATCTTTTCTTCTAACTCTGCATCCAGGAACTTCTGTTGCTGATGAAGATTGGGTGTAAAAAGACGCTTTTAAAAAACATTATCTGATAGTGAGTTATTTATTCTGTGCTTTGTTTTGCTTCTCAAAATGTGAAAAGACGTGATACCAATGATGCACAGATGGTATGTGTTAGCAAGCGAGTCTGTCTTGGTTGGTAAAAGGAGTTCATTTGTTTTTCTTCATCCAACACAGCATTAGGAAGCGGCTTGTTCAGCCAGCCTGCTCAGACACCTGCCCAGTCGAACCAGCTCATCAATACAGCCAGTGCCCTCTCGGCTCCGACACTCTTAGGAGATGAGAGAGATGCTATTTTGGCAAAATGGAACCAGCTTCAGGCCTTCTGGGGAACAGGCAAAGGTTACTTCAACAATAACATCGCGCCAGTGGAGTTCACGCAGGAAAACCCCTTTTGCAGGTTTAAGGTATGGAATTGTTCAGCCGCCCACAGACAGTTCTGAAGCAGTTACTCTGCTTGCGGAGAGTCTGGGTGTCTCGTGAGTGTTAAATCAGATTTTGTTACTGTTAGGAGTTTTCTGAAACAGTATTTTTCCAGGTAATGTACACAATTCTGATGCATGCTAATTAAAAGGTTTGAAGATTTATAGATGCTGGAAATCTGGGTGTTGTTGAGGTACTAGATAATGAGTGCGTATGCGGATGATGAAACTAACCTTTTTCTATGATAGCGTTCAGATTGGTGCATGTGTGGTTGGAGGAGATCTCTGGAAATGAATTTTAATGTGTATTTGTTTAGGTTACAGTATTAGAGAAACTATTTAAAATAACCTTCACATCTGAAAGAAACTTAGCATCTGGAATAAGAACTTCACGGTCTTTCTTCATCGCTTTGCCTACATTAGAAAACCCCTCTGTGAACCTGGCCCATGCATACCGTTTTAAATACAGCAGCCTTCAGCTTTCTTCTGCCTTTATCCTTGCCAGTGCTCAAGCTGACTCCATTCCTTGTACTATATCATCAGCAGTTCCAGATCTTGCTTCTCATGTCAACAAAGAATATGTAGCTCTTCATCCTCCGTAAATCTTGTGCCTGCTGACTTTCTTGCTAAGCTTCAGACTTAGAAGTGGATTTGGGTCAGGCATGGTGATACCCTCCTTTGCCAAGCTGGTTCTTTGAAGTGCAAACTTTCTAACCTGAATGTAGGTTAATACCTAATTAAGACTAGTTTTGATTATGCACATCATGACACTTTTATAAAATCTTTGCAGCAGCCAAGTGCCTGCATAACAGATGTTTGGCTTCTGTTGCATTACCTTTTTAGGTGTTACCTTGAATATTTTGTTGATAATGCATCTGAAAGCTTACTTTCTTGTAAGTTGTTGCCTGAAGTGGCTTTAGAGTTTTCTGGGCTTTGAAAAATTGCGAAGAATAACTTGTGTGATACAAAATTGGTTATTTTGGAGCTTCATTTACCAAAAGGAGAAGTTTTCCTTTCAAGTTAGAGCCACGTACGAGGTTTACTTTTGTCCCTATGACTTCAGTATTACTAATGTCATTATGGATTCACATACCTTAAGTGAAATAGTGAAGAGTTGGATGTATGCTAGCAATGGCAGATGCCTAAGGAAAATAGTGGAGAAGTTGGTAGCACAGGTATCGGAGCAAAGCGTCATAAGCTAGTTTGGTTTATTGCCTCTGTAAGCATCAGGCATCTGATAAGAATGAAGCATTACCCGAAGGGTTTCACAGGTGTTCAGGGAATCCACTTGTACACAATTCCAGCTCTGGAACAAATGAGAAGCATGCAGCTCTTAACCAAGGAAAGTGTGCTTCAGAGGTATGTGATACAGGCCGCCATTTGAAGGACCGCAACGAAGTAAAAAATCCGTTATAGTTTGAAGACTTAATTGCATAAAGAAATCATGAAAGATGTATTTATTTATTTTAAACAGAAATACCAGAGGAGTCATGTGCCTGTGGTCTTCGTACTACTTTGCACATAATGAGATTTAGTCTTCTGTGTACTGGCAAGTCTTTCCCCACGGTGTGGGCCTCTTTCACAACTAGGAAAGTGAAAGGGGTGTGCTTAAAACCGAACTCTTCCTTAGCTGTCACCGTTGTGCTCCATGACAGGATGGCCCAACCAAAGAAGGCTGATTCCGCGAGGCTCACTGTCATGGGGAATTACCCTCTGCTGACAAAGACCAGGCTCTTGGGCACATCCCCAACTCGTTTCTCTCTTCAGCTGAACTTGCACAAGGGGAAAGGTGCAAGTCACCCACCCACATGCAGTGTCAGGGCCTTAAAAAGCACCCGCTGTCCAACATGTCACTGGTGATATGTTGGTGTGACAGTTCATAGGCAAGATGAGATGAGAACTGCCGCTCTGCTTTTGCTTATAACGAGTTAACAGTTTAGGTCTTTCTTACAAGTCATGTGGAGTTTATGCTGGAGCCGACAGGGGTTTTTTTGAAACGGGGAAAGCACGCTGTTACTTAGCACAGATGGCAACAAGTGTTCCTGTATTAGATTATGATGTTGAATTAAACACCTAACCTTACTACAGCTTTATCACAGCAACGATAAAGATAGATAACATTAAACTTCATAAGCAATTGCACAAAGAACCCATGACACTTGCTAACACAAGGAAAATTGGCTGTCCCAAATTCTTGTGTGAGAACCTTACTTGCTGCATGTCCTAGCTAGTAGAAATATTCTGTGTCCATGTTTTGACTTGTACTGCCACGCAAACTGTCCGGATCTACAGTAGGAAAATGCTAAGAAATCCATAAAGGTTTATGGTTGGCTTATCTTTCGATTGGGTTATGTCAGTAACTGTTTTTCATTCAGACATCTGGACATGTAATGTTGTAAAACTCTTCTGGAACTCTAGTAATTTTTCTGTATTCAAGTCTGGTCCTCTGGTTCCTTTTGCAACTTAGAAAAAGTGTAAATTTGTAAAATGTTCCTGACTGATATCAGCTCTGAAGTAGCATAAATACCCTGCTGAGCTGGCATCTCCCAATCCATCGCGCCTTTTTTTTTTTTTTTTAAGATGGGGAATGGATACTTACCAACTTTTTGTAAAAATCTGAACTGTTTCAAGAGCTACTGTACTGGTGGCCTTGTGAGAGAACATTTTAAAGGGGGATTGATTTTATGTTTCTGCATCTCTGAGTATGTTGTAACATAAATTTTGAACCGGTTGCTCTAAAAATTGAGGGGTTGAGCCCCTCCCCTTCCTGCCACACAGATATGCTTTTGCTAAGTAATACATCCCCAGTTTTTGTTTGTTCATTTGCAGGCTGTGGGGTACAGTTTAATGCCCAACAACAAAGATGAAGATGGCCTCGTGGTCTTGGTCTTTAACAGAAAAGAAACAGATATTCGAAGCCAGCAGCAGCAGCTCGTAGAATCACTACACAAAATTCTGGGAGGAAACCAGACGCTCACTGTCAACGTAGAAGGTGTTAAGACGTTGCCAGATGACCAGTATGTGAACTTCATGCAGTTTTGCCTTTTTATCCGGTATTGCATGTTATAAAGGGTTGGTGCTTAGTCTACTCTGTCTCCCTTTCTCCTTGATTTTAGACCTGTTCATCCTGAGTTCGATTTCATGTCTCTCATTCCTTCGTGTTGGTTTTTCTTAAGGCATTAAGTCCAGTATCTTTCCTGTGTATGTTCTTGCTTTTGCTGGAGTGCACAGCTGAGGGATCTCGGCTCAGGTCAGGAAATAGGCTTCTTCAGGCCCTGCTCAGCAGCAAAAATTGGAGATGAGGATGCTAACCATGAAGGTGGGATAAATACTTGGTATTTTAGGAGCTATGAGGTATATGAGAATGTAATTTTTTAGGGTATTTACAGCTTTCCTCTTTCTGCCTTGCTATGTTAAACCCTAGCTTTACTGGTACTTTATATCTCGGTTAGCTAAAGGAAGTTAACAGTCAGCGGGGAGAGGTGGTAACTTAGATTTGGGGTTGTTCTTCATTGTGTTAGTTTTTATATGCTGCTGACCTTTTCCTGACAGCACACATTTTGTCTTGCTCAGGACAGAAGTGATCATTTACGTTGTGGAGCGCTCGCCCAACGGCACTTCGAGGAGAGTTCCCGCAACGACCCTCTACACCCACTTTGAACAAGCCAACATAAAATCGTCCCTGCAGCAGCTGGGGGTCAGCCTCTCCATGGCCAGAACAGAGCTTTCCCCGGCACAAGTCAAACAGCTCTTGCAGAACCCTCCTGCCGGTACGTGGTCTGGGGCTGCGCAGGGGCACGGTTGGGCCTCTGCTGGGGCTTTTTTGGGTCTCTGGGAAAAATGCAGGTGTCGGCCCACTGGAAAACACCTTTTAAAACTACAAGATTTTCCAAGGCATTCTGGCGTACTGATGTAGTGGTTTTAAATACAGCCAGTTTTCCAACTGAAGTGCAACGTAGTCCACCAAGACAGTTATGATTTATCAGTAATATGCCACACAACACCATACTATATGATTTAGCCATCATAAATCACTTCAACTTGTCCAACTAAAAAAAAAAAGGTAAATATCAGAATAATCATGTCCTATATTCACTTCCTAGTTTTTGGGGGGCTCACTTAGCCTGTATATGTGGCCACAGATAGTAGGTATACAGCTTTGTTTTAGAGTAGTTAAGTGCTGTTCACGGAGGATGTAGTAACTTGCATCATGATTTTGATGTATATGTACAATTAGGCTGCTTTTGTTTTACGTGTTTGCCCAATGAAGAAGTTTATGGCAAAACAAGCAACTGTTCTGTCAACAGATAAAATCCTTAGACAAATCCTGTTAGGAACTGTCATAATTCCTACTGGGATTATTTTGCCAACTGGTTTAGTTCTTTGATCACTTAATTACTGCTTTTTTAATTTATTTTTTTTTAAATACAATAAGCAACTTGAAGAGGAAAGATGACCCAAGCATAGCATACAGTGGAAAAGACAGGAATTTTTCCCCTTGAAGTATGGATTGTCCGATTTGATCACCTGTCGGTTGTTCCTTTCAAACCAGTAGAAATGCTTGACGGCCTTTTCGACTGAACTTACTGCCACAGTTCGGGACCAAGACTTTAAGAACTACCCTTGTTTAATTAACCTTTATTTGTAGAACAGTCAGTCAGGTTAGCGTAGCTCATAGGGGGGGTGTATTTCCTAGTATTTTTCCTGCTTAACAGCTGTAAGATGTGATATCCGTTCAGATCTATCCATACTAAAAACTTGTTTGTTTGGGTTTTTTAAGGTGTTGATCCAATTATATGGGAACAAGCCAAAGTTGATAATCCTGATCCTGACAAGTAAGTCTTAATAGTCTGTCTGAGTATTACAAAAGACTTGGAAAGGGGAGAAATATATAATATTGTGTAGTACCCTTCAGGTAACTTGTAAGAAACTTACTAGAGAATAACTTTGTCAAGTGCTGATCTCATTCGAAGCGGTGAGGATTACTAGAAATGCCTGTCTAATCCCTTTACCCATTTAGGTGCTTAAGGTTTGTCAGGATAAAGAGCCTTACTTGCATGACTCCAAGTTGTGGTGTCCTCCATTATATGGACTAGTTATTGTGACTTCTTTTTTTGTTTTGCAACCGTTACGGTTTTTTCTCTTTATGCCTGCAGCTGAAAGTGATGTACCCTTGTACCCTCCAGCGGTTACAGGTAACTTAGGCTGATTTCTTCATGAAAAAGGAACAGGTTGTTAGGAATAGTGAGGACTGTAGAACTTAGCAAAACAAGATATGTTGATGTATTATATTAATTTATAATAGGCCAAGATCATATGTAACTTTAGATTATATTCATAATTATTAATCCACACCACGTGAAAAATGTGTTGTAAGAAATATTTGTATTTTTGTAGGCTTATTCCTGTGCCAATGGTGGGTTTCAAGGAACTGTTGAGAAGATTGAAGGTCCAAGATCAGATGACCAAACAGCATCAAACTCGATTAGATGTAAGGTTTCTCATCTTCATCATGACTGCTTGTTGTTGACAAAGGATGTGCTATTAAATGACCCTCCCCCCATGCCTCCTGTGTGTTGAAAACTGAAACTGAAACCGTGTGCATGGGTCTGTGACTCTTTATCGCTATTTCTTAATACGTTCCTTAATTATATCTTTTGGCTAAAAACCAAGCGGTACGTTTTGGCTTTGGTTTTTCTCAGGTTCAAACTTGCTGTGTTGTTATAGGCTAATTCAAACCAGCTGAATTAAGTTGCACTGGCATAGACTCTGATTTGGGCACCCAGTTTTCTGATGCCTTCTGAAAATCCCAGTTGCATATGAAAATAAATAGAAACCAGAACAGTAGAGGTGTAGCGAAAAGCTTTCTGAAAGCATCTTTGGCGAGGACGCTAAGTTGCTGGACTGAGTACTGTTTTGAAACTCCTGGTTTCAAATCAGGACTAATGTGTTCTGTTATTGGAAACTCTTATGACTTCCAACTGACCCCATCTTCTCTGCAGATAATATCAGAAGATATCAGTGAGCTGCAGAAAAACCAAACGACAACTATGGCAAAAATTGCACAGTACAAAAGGAAACTGATGGCGCTTTCTCACAGAACGTTACAGGTAACACGGATAGTCTAAATAACTCCTTCTGACACGCAGTCTAGTGCCAGAAGGCAAACTGAGAGGGGGCAGGATGACCTGTGCAGTCTTGCACGTGGCCAATGTTGAAAATGAAATTCTGACTTCACCTAAATGGTATTGCTTTAAGTAACAGGCAGAGCTGTCAGGGAAAGCTGCAGGTGCGCAGCATGTCTTACTGCTTTGGGAACCTTCTCTCTCACTTACTCAGAAGCCACGGGACTGCCCTGAGGTCTCGGAGCAGCAGACTAAACGACAGAACAAATCTGAGGAGAGACGTGCTGGAGGAAGGGCAAAAAGACATGTGGATGGGCTAGTGGGGAAAGAGGTGGGCAAAGTCTTCTCTAATGAACCTCAAAGGCTTCTTTTGTAGGTGTTAATAAAGCAGGAGATCCAAAGGAAAAGCGGTTATGCCATTCAAGCAGACGAAGAGCAGCTTCGTGTACAGTTAGATACAATTCAGTGTGAACTTAATGCACCTACACAGTTCAAGGTGAGTAGCTAACCGAACTTTGCCAACAACTCTGTTTTTTCCTCGCAAAAGAATGTAAGTTTTCCAAACCATGCAAATATATTTGTTGTGGAAAGCTTTCAGAAGAGAAGTCCAGCAGTGTTACTAGGTTGTAGCATCAAGCTCTTTGCTGCATGACTGATAGGTATTTAAGTATTTTTGAGTTCTCGGAAGTATTGGAGTTGCTTGCCCTTTGCATGTCTTCCAAAAAAAAAATTAAAAATGGAATGAGCGGCAGTGCTGCCTGCCCTGGTGACTCGAGGAGTAGTACATGCTGGAGCTCTGACAGATGTAAATGAGTTGCATTTGATTTAAGCCTGTTTCTCTTCCCAGGGCAGACTGAATGAGCTCATGTCCCAAATCAGGATGCAAAACCACTTTGGAGCAGTGCGGGCTGAAGAGCGCTATTACATAGATGCAGACCTCTTAAGGGAAATCAAGCAAGTAAGTATTACTGGGTAGAATCCTGGGATACTCTCTGAACTTCGTAATTTAAGCTAGCTCCGCACTAACTTGGGAGATGTATTCAGAATGTCATGTTTTTGTAATTGTTTGATGAGTAAGTCTTTTTTATTGTTCTCAGTGACAGTGCCTCAAGGTATTGTACAAAGCCACTCTATGCAGTCAGGCTATTAGTGCAGAAAATGCTGCTTTTCCTTCTTCCAAAGAAATTACGCCAGGCTTTTCAATGTGCCAAGGCCACCAGACACGGCACCTTTGAGAAATATGACTTGAAATATGTGAGTTAAACTATGCTCATGCTTTCTTTTAAACTATCTGCAGCATTTGAAGCAGCAGCAAGAAGGCCTGAGCCACCTAATTAGCATTATAAAGGATGACTTGGAAGACATCAAACTTATAGAACATGGGCTGAACGAGAGCATTCCCATCAGAGGAGGAGTCTTCAGTTGACGTGGTGGATGCTGCTGGGCTTACACAGAACATGTTACTCGAGTTCATGGTTCACCTTCCAAGGCTAAAACTGTTGAGGTAAAATAAAACACTTGTCTTCTAGGAACAATGGTATTTTGGCTGTTATCTTTAGAATTAGCAAAGCCTCTTCTAAGCTTTTGAACTTGACCTTTGGAAGGTTTATATTTTATAAAGCTGTATATGCTTTAATAAAAGAAGGAAAACTGAATCTGTTCAGATACCGTTTTACTATAAAACTATATGTACTATTGTACATTTTTTCTTTTTTTCCCCCCCTTTTTTTACAACAATATTGTCCTAGAAATGCAGTGCCGAGGGAATTGTTCCACTTGTGACTTGGTTTGTGGAAAGCTTAGCCCGCTTCGATGTTTTTGTCAAAACAATCAAGTAACATCATTATGTAAACAGCTAATTTAAATCATTACAGATATGTATGTTGCTGTAACGATGTCGGTCTCTGCAATACCAGTAGTTTGCTGGGGCAAGCTGCAGGAAGTTGATGTTTCCAGTTTCTGTCATTCCTTTGGGCGGCAAGGATCTGAAGGTTATGTTATTATTACTTTACATACGTGGATTATACAAAGCTTCGCTGCCCCTTAAGTAACAACAGAATGTCTAGACGTTGTCTTCTGCCTTTTTTTTTAATTGCTGGAGAGTAATAAATTCAGTCTGACTTTGTAATAACTTGTGCATGGTGTTGGCTCTTTCTCAGCTACATCAGCGAAGCGGGTGCATGGCTTCACTCTCCTCCAGGCACTGCAGGTAACAGACTATCAAACCCAGTGCCACAGCGCTGCTTGGCAGCCTCAGTCCCCAAACTAAAATACAAGGTCAGGTCCCTTAGATCCTACCTGACATTAAATACTGCAGAGCAGGTGGCTACTACATGCATTGGAGAGACAGATCCCACCCCCACCCCCCCCAAAGTTGCTTTTTTTCCTCATTACAAAAGTCACTGAAAATGACTGAAACAAAACCACATTATTTTCTGTAGTAGGAGTTTGTACAACAGAAACAACTCAAACAGAGTAGAGACAGAATAATTTTGTTCATTAGCCATAAAAAAAAAAAAATCCATTCATAAAATTTGAAAGATAGAAAAACAGAAATACAGCCTCAGCATGCTAGAGCCTGTATTATGCATGTGAGAGAGTTTATTTTTGGAAGCATGGTTCCATTACAGTTGAAAAAAGTATATGTGGAACTGTAATAAAAGGTGAAAAGGATTAGTTACTTTATGAATTGAAACATGCTTCCAAAAATAATCTCAAATGTGCAAGACAGGCTCTAGCAGGGACTCTTCTAAGAAATCAAATGAGGCAAGGATTCTCTTTTTCAAGGGCCAGGGTAGCAGTCTAAGTGAAGTCTTCTATCATAGCGCCCCTGCTAGAGTGACTACGCTGCGTGTTTGAGATAAATAGGTGGGTTTTTTATTTGCAAACACTTTATTCTCCCATACCCCCCCCCCCTTTTTAGACTGCACTTGTACCATGCTTTTAAAATATCTTGAACGTGCAGCATAGGCACTCTAGCAGCGGGCTACTTCATCTACTACCCTGGCCTTTGAAAAACAACTGGTCTCAACTGATTTCTTTAAAAAGCACCCCTGCAAGAGACAGTTTTGGATGTCTGAGACAGACAGATAGATAGTTTTTTCTAAGTATTGCTCCAGTGCATATATGTAGTAGCTTCAAACTTACAGAACAAACTTAGCACAGGGGAGAAGTAGGTAATATCACCTGTTAACAAAGTTGACAACCCAGAGAAGGCATGAACAGCTCAGAACCAGCAATCTAGAAAAAACTGTTTATTAATAGGAAAGCTGTGCTCTAGCAGTTGCTACCTGGTTAAAACACTGCCTACAGGAAACATCTTTACTTCCATTTTACTGCACTTGAATAGACCTGTAACATTTCATCACAGGCATTGACAAGATCAACTAAGTTGCATCTTCCCTTTGAGCAGCAATTTCTACTTAAAACACAGCTCCTTTTTAAAAATGGTCAGAACTGAAGCACAGCTTGTCTATTTTAGCAGTTACCTTCCCCAAATGGATCACAGCTGTGGGCTACGGCACTCACTGTTTTCAACCAATAAATGCTACAGGTACCTGCCTTCCCTTTCCCTGCTTTGCGTCTGCAGTTAGGTAGGAAGCAGTCCCCCGGCTTCGCAGACAGTCAAGGCATCGGACATGGCAACCCTCACCAAGTTCTCACTACTGTGACTGTTTGACAAGGCGGAAGGCTTCTAGGAACTCGTTGAAGTCGATGTTTCCATCCTTATTGAAATCAATGCTGCGAACTAAGTCATTGATGCCGTCATCCGTGAGTTCAATGTTCATGTGGGAGCTGAACAGCTTCCAGGTTTGGTGGAATTCCTCAAATGAGATGAGACCTGTGGAAAAGGAAGGCACAGCCACCTCAGCGCAAGGTCGCCATAGGCACTGCTGCCAGTCAGTCCCCGCTCAGCATGCAAGGAGCGACCCCTGCTCAGATTTGATTTCTCATCCCACCCCTGCCACCTGCGTACCCTAAAGGAAGGAAAGAAATCACTCATAATCTTAATTTCACGTGCTGCAACTAAATTTCCTAGCGTGCAGAACTCTGGCTAAAATACAACTTAAAGCAGTAAAGACACGCAATATAATTTGGGAGAACAAAAGAAGGCAAAGACTGTTGTATTAGTTCTCTTTCCCGAAGTAATTTGGCGGAGATGACTGCTTGAAAGCAGGTAATGCTCAAGACCCCGAGTATGCTGCATTACTGTCGTTGCTCTCATCACAATTTTTCTTCCGCTGAACTCCTCCAGAACAAATAATTAGTAATTCTCTACCTGGACTGCACACAGTCCTTAAAAATGTGTCACATTTGTGGAAACTTGCAATGACATTTCAGAAGCTCTTGAGGCAATAACCCCAATTAAGGGAGGAGAAAGACCCAAACTTTAAACCATTAAATAAAAATGCCTTCGTACATACTAAAGGGAGCCCAAAAGTAGAATGGAATATAATGCAGCGACCAACACCCCCTGTACACCTGCTTACCTGAATGATCTCTGTCTATGATCCTGAATATGGTCTCCAAGTTGGATCTGTTTCGATAAATGACTTCCAGCAAGCTCGACTGGATGTGCTGAAAGACAACATGGTCACACTCCTCGTATCCTTCTGACCGCTCTCTGCTTTCTCTGAGCAGTTACTGCATACCTTCCAGTAAATAAAAATGTTTACTCCTCTCAAGAGTTTGCCAGCAACGCACTTTGCATCGTGTGTGGCTTATGAAACAGGTTTGTGATGACTGGACCCTCTGAGCAACTCTGCATTGTAGCACATCAGCAACGTATCGCTTCCGAACAGAGCTTTTCCGGGCTAACAGAGAAGACTGTGACTTGGGCTACGTTTTTTAACCATTGCAGAGTTGGTTTCGCTGGGTGTAATTAAGAAACTGCGACTCGGAGAATGGAATATAGTTTTTCTACTTAAAAGCCTGCATCCAAAACTACCTCTAGGTTTTGATTTCACATGCATCTATTTCTACAATGGACTGAACGCCTCTGGACTACTTAAATTCATGCAAGCTTTTCCATCGACTTCAATGTGATTTTGGATTATACAGGAACCGGAACCATCCGCTCTCCTTTCGTACCATACTTGGTTCCTTGTGCTGGGGATCGTGTGAGCTGCTTTGCATCACGCTTTGATGGAAGGGGGCGAGTCCTTACCTCTTGGCTCCGCTGCTCCACGGCCAAGTCATCAAGCCAGGACTTGTACTCCAGCATGCCGTCTGCTGTGCTGCGCACCAGCTGTGGTCTCAGCATTCGCCAAGGCAATCCCAGGTGCAAGACTGACTCCACTGCCATTGCCCAGTTGCTGAGCGTGATCCTTCCTGGAAGGAAAAGGGAGAGCCATTGCAGCCTCTGAGAGGCGGGCAGCTGAAAGCACATGAAGGCAAAGTAAAAAGCCTAGAGCAGTACGCATACCCAGTCTACCATGCTGCTGACGGCAACAGTGTCATTTCTCCACGGCACACTCGAGCGCTTTAGTACAGGAAAAAACACTGCATGGCTGCACAGACATCAACCGCTGCAGGCACAAGTGCACTCGCTGCTCCCCCCCAGCCTCAGCAAGCTTTTGATCATTGCA
The DNA here is from genome assembly GCF_000699105.1 of Pygoscelis adeliae. NCBI lineage: Eukaryota > Metazoa > Chordata > Aves > Sphenisciformes > Spheniscidae > Pygoscelis > Pygoscelis adeliae. The sequence goes on from NW_008824804.1 coordinate 1,055,822, forward strand.
AGAAATCAGGGCCGTGGGGCTGCAAACATCTGAACGACGGGAAGACACTAACCTTGGATATTTCATTATAAATTCGTGGCCTACAGCCAGGCTCACCCTGCAGATCCCGGCCTACACAACTAGTACTTCCTCAGTGACCCAGGAGCATGGAAAAGCCCCTAGTTTTAACAGCTTGCTATAACAGCTGAACTGGACTTTTGTGAACAATTTTGCTGCCAGGGGAGAAAGCAAGAAAGCCGTTCTACCCACAAGAAAGCAGTTCTGCCAACCGCTGTGTCCCTTTTCTCCCCCGGCCCACAAATGGACAGATCTCAGCAACACATTTGGTTGCTGCACCAGCAGAGCGCTCCTGGCAGCCAGAGAATTATGAACTCTCAGCTCCTTCCTTAAGGCTCTGACAGAGGCAGCTGCCACGGAGGACAACCCTCGCTTTCCTCTTGCCAGTGATTTTAGACTCCAGGGATGAAGGGGCTCTAGAGACCGCCTGGCCCTTCCCAAGTGACATGTGACAGACATGTTCCACGTCATCTTTTCCAATGCTTCCTCGATACTCCTGTTCCAAAGGGTTCTCCTAGTACCACGCCTAAATTGCTACACATCAGGCTAATCACCTCTTGCTTCTCTGACACCCCCTCGTTATAATTCCACCCTGAGGCATTAACAGGTTCCCAGCGGAGACACTGAATAACAGCAAATGAGACCAACGCTGTGGCAAGGTCTGACACAGCCTCCCCGTGACAGTCACTGACAACTGTCAGTGCGGAGCCTCCCAACCAGCCACACACTCAACTCAGCTGCTTCAACCCTGTCCTACCAGGGAATTAACCTGAGTGTCCCTCGGCTCAGATTTACCCGTATTGTCCTTATCGTACGCCTTGAACGCGCTGATGAGGGCTGAGGTGTGAGCAAAGAGCTTTTCCCGCAAGGCTCGAAAGGCTGACTCCTCTACTCTGCTGATTCTGGAAGATGCAGAAAAGAGAGAAACACATTAAGGACTTGCCACGAAGCACAAGAGAAGCCGCACCTTCCCGGTCCTCTGGCCTGGCTGTGGATTGCCCAGACCCCCGCACAACTGCTCTGCACAGCTACAGCTGCATCTCAGTACTCGTGACAAGGCACTGCATGCCTGGAGCACAGTTCCCCGCAGCTGATGCAGTGAATCCCTGCATCAATTTGTGAAGCAACAAAGCAGAAGGGAACCTCGGCAAGGGTCAAAAGTTAAAACTTGACTTTGAAAAGAGAAGCTGGAAAATCAGCAGTCTGTAAAAAAGAGTCCCCTTCTGATCTTGTAATGCTCCCTGCTCAACCCTTGAGCCTCCCTCAGTAATTTCTGCACAAAGCTTGAATCCTCCTCTAGCGCTATGAGTTAGTAAATCAAGCTGTGAAAGTTCAGCTCCAGAGCCAAACTTTCTCAAAGCTCCCAAAGTTTTCCCTCTCGGAATTTTGACTTGGTGAATACAGAGCAACCGGAAAGCCTTGCCTTTGGGTCATGGTGAGAGTATGGGCCATCTTGTTCGCTTGGTACTGAACAAAATGGGGGACGAGGTCCGGTCCCAGCTTCACGTAGGCTCCCCTGTTGCTGCCAATCTCATAGTAGTTTGAGGCTGAAAATATGGTCAGCACCTAACCCCCAAAAAATAGAGGCATTTACAGTCAGTACACACATCCTCTATTATATATACGTGTATCAGTGAAAACAACACAACCGATCCCATCTAGAGTTAACAGACCGTGAAAGCACCATGTTTTATGTGGAAAAGGAATAGCGAGGTGGCGGCTGGCCTGAAAGCCTTACGGGTGTGAGTTCCTCGAGGGCGGCACTGGTCTCATGTGGATCTGGCCACACGCTGGGCTTCTGCGATTTCACTGTACTCTCCCGACAAACTTCCACTCTCCGCTGCAGTGAGCAGAGTCAGAAGCGTCCCTGTTGAAGTCACTGAAGTGACCCTGAATCTTCTGAGGGCAAAACTTTTCTGCAGCAGCTTAGTAACACCCTTTTGTACGTCATCTTCAGAAGTAGCTGCATTAAGTGGGGGCAATGGCCCAAATGGGTTCAGATCTTTTCTCGGCTACCACACTCAAGGACGTGCTTTGCCTGCACAACAGATGACCCCAACAGAGTAGGTGGCTCCAGACTGTCCTGACGTAAAACCTCAGCTGGGAACACACTTCAGTAACTCCCAATAAGGCTGTTCAACGATTTTGTATGTACTTAACAAAGCCCCATTGGAAGAAATACAGAGCTGAGACAAGCCACCACAGAAACCCCACCCTGGCCAGATGGAAACCCAAGTATCCTTCACGCCGTCCTCCTCACCGACCTTCCGGTTGTGACAGAACTCGTAGCCCTCTTGCTTGCACTCGTGGGAGCGGATGAGGAACTGCAAGTTGTACTTCTCAAGGATCTTCCCTGTCACGTCAGGCCCAAAGTAGCAGCCACCACCTCGCACTGTATTTACTCTGCAGCCCTCCTGAGGCATGGGGTCACTCCAGAGAATGTCTAAAATCTGAAAGTATTGGAAAAGTTCACTGAATAAAGTGTACCCAGCAGATATCACCCGTCAGAGTTTATTAAGCAAATACAGCTCTGTCTCTGAATCCCTCCCTGGACTGCTGCTATTACATAGTGCAGGGAAACAGAGACGTTTTCCTGCATCCCAGGTGAACCACCATACTGCTCCGCAGGACTGTCACAGACTGCTCCACCACAGAGGTGACAATATTGTTGGCCTGGAGCTACAGGCACACCCAAAGTGCCTGGGCAAAGAGGGGTGTCCACAAATCAGGCCTGATACAAGCTTTCCCTTTGCTGCCTCTAAGATTTCGAAGAGCCTTGCCTGTCCTCCTCCATCCCAAAACACGGGTCCCGGGGCAAGAACACCCAGCAGATCCTGAGGCCATGAGCAGGCTTAGTATTAAACTCCTTTGCTCTCTAGCCGGGACATTCCGCAGCCTCCAGAAATGTAAGTGCTGACTCAATAACCACTATTTGGATTAAAGTTTAATCTCTTTAACCCTGACCTCAATATATAGCTTTATGCTGATAAGGCGTGCAATGCTGGGATGTCATACGTAACGTGAAGTGAGTAACGATGGTTTCAGAGCACACAGAAGGGTCTTACAGACAGACTGGTCTAACACAAACAGGAAACCAAGTTCCCAGGCTCTGACCTGCCTAGCAATCTACTCACAGTGCAGCCCAGCTAAAATCACAAATTCAGTCTGCTCTTAGTACCCAAGATCACGACTTGCTCATCAGCAAATGATGTGCTCGTTCATTACCTACAGAGCTGACTTCAGATACCCCAGTACACAGTAAGCGATATAACCACTGGGCTCTACAATCAGTCTTGTCTATTATTTCTCTCCCCTGCAGTGAATCAAGAAAACCTGTTGCCCCACTCTATGCCTGAGCAGCAGGTTTTTTTATACAACAACAGATGAGTGCTGTGCTAGGGGCAAACGCTGGGACAGAGCCTTGAGCACAGAAAGCCGAAAGCCCGGTGAAGAGGCTGACTCGCAAGGGTAGGAGAAAGGCGCCAGCAGAACGGCAGCTAGCACCAGTCTTGCACACAGCCTACGTTCTCCTACGTGACTCTCGTGCACAGCTCTTCAATTGCCAGGGAACCATGCCACAGGATGGGCTGGATGTAGTGCAGGTATCTAACGAAACATCCCCAAGCAGCAGAGATCACATACTTACAGTACAGCCCTTCCTGATCACCTACCACTGAATGATCAACTCCAGGCTGTCTCGGGGTACAGAGCAGTAGGTACAAAAGAGCACAAACCCCATTAGCCTGCCCACTGGCACTTCAACACTGAGTTGCTCTTTAACTCCACTATTCAAAGCAGCAAAAATCTTTCTGCAGAGAGGTCTGTGCACTGACCCGCATATATTGTACTGAGATTCTTCATAACAGAGAACAAACCTGAAGGAGGCACCCGCAGCCCATCAAGCTCAGGGCCCCGCTTGGACTACTCACCTGCTTCCACTCCTCCTGGCGAGTCCAGCATGGCCCATCCAAATCTGTCAAGGAGACCGCGCTGGCACAGGTGAGCTCCTCCTCCTCCTCCGAGTCGCTGATGTCAGCCAGCCGGCGGCACCACTCGATTTGCTCCTGCACCGTCTGCCGGACCCACTTGGAGAACTCCAGCCTGTTGGCCTTGCTAGGAGTCTGGGCCGGCTGGGACTGCAGAGATAAACTGGGGACTGCCTCGTTCCCTGCCGGGTCAGCCTCTACTTTGCTCTCCCCGTTTATTTCCTGTATTTCCACATTTCTATTCGACTCCTTTCTTTTCTTCCCTCTTAATACAGACATAAACTGAAAGAGGTAAGAGAGAAAAGAGAGGTGGTCACACTGCTTGGAAACCTACATCTCCAGCTCTAACATCTTCCATTGGCAGACTCAAGTGACCCAAACCTCCGAGCCTCAATTCCCTTTGCTGCCATCAAACGCTGATTAATTGTGGGAGATTACTAGTGCCTCTCGGATGTGCCATTCTTGGTTTACAGCTGGGGCCCCACATCCATCCTGACTACAGAGCTCTCTCTTCTTCATTGACTTTATGCTGCTCAGACATTTCACAAAAGGTGGAGTACGTGGATTTAATCTGCAATGGGAACTAGGCGGCAGAATGAGGGGAGGACTAATGACTAAACGCAAGTGCTTGTCATTACATTTGGAGAAGGGAAGTAGTATTTCTCAACTAGAGAGTGAGGCAGAGAGAAGTTAAACGACTTATTAAAATTATTCTGGAAATCTAGGAGGAATAACAGGCTAAGAAACTGTAGGACAAAGTCCCATCATCACTGTGTTTTTACAGTCAGCATCAGCACACCTATTTACGCGTGCCATTACCCACCACTTCCCTGCTACGATCCTTACATCTTCCAGAAGACAAGAATGCTTCTTCCGTTCACACCTCCTGCACACACACTATTAAACCAAAGCGATCCACTCCAAGCCTGTACCTAAACACAGTTTAGGTCTAGGAAGACCATCCTTTAGATTTGTCTCATCAACAGCCAAGCTGACATGTAGAAATAAGCTCCCCACCACAAATCAGCAACACTGTTGTCTCTTGCAATATCTAGGAAATGAAACCTACTTTGTTCCTATGAATTTTCTCAAGCATGTCCAGGTCAGTGGTGTCAGAGATGCCCCCGTGTATAATGAGGACTTTCTGATCAATCAGGGTGGCCAGGGGCAGCCAGCAGAAGACATTCTGAATCATTTTCAAGATTTTTTTCCCATGCACCTAGCAGGACAGGTCAGAAAGGAAAAGATGAAGCATCAAGCCTTCAAGGTCCATGTCTTGCGTGGTAAAGGAGACACAAACGTATGCCTACCTTGTATTTCTGCATTACTTCCTTGGTGAAACCGTAGCTAAAGGAACAGGAGAAAGGAAGTTCAGTGGGATTTCACAGTGACACCTTTGACATCGTGATCAGCCCCGCACAGAACCCGTACCGTAAGTTGACCACGTGGTCCTCATGGTTCCCACGGTTGAGATGAACCTCCTTTGGATAGATCAAGAGGAAGGTAAAGAGGATGAGGAGGATCTCAAGGGACTGTTTGCCTCTGTCTACAAAGTCCCCGTTGAACACGTAGGACTTGGAAGGGGAAGGAAGGCCGTTCTGTGAAAGCAAGGAACATACAGATGTTACAAGAGAGGCCTCCCCATGACCTCCATATACCTCCCCCCCGAGCTGCACATTCTCTCACTCCTGCCCCAGGTTACCTTATACAATAGATCCCGACTCTTATTTTTATCCTGTAGGCTCCCAGTGGCAAATGCACTGCAAAGCGAAAGCAGGCAGGAATGGTTGCCATTGGTATCAACACTTAGAAGAATGTCCACTGGCACTTCCCAAATGTACATGTATATCAGATTTCAAAGTCAGCAAGGGAGAAGACATTTAAAACCGATAAAATTGACCTGGAGAATCGCATGCGAAGGGCCCAATTTTGCAAACACGTCTCAGCGTGACCCATGCGATACCTCTCACAATGCCTGGCCAGCCTCCCTCTCCAAATACGGTGCCTACCTTATAAAATATGAGGAACAAGTCATCCAGCTGGCCGTGCAAGTCTCCTAACAGGCACAAAAAGACGAGTCACAGTATGCTTACCTTTAACTTAAAAAGACACCGATAAATAACTTCTATGAAGTATCTCTATAAATTAATGACCACTGAAATATTTTGGGAAGTTCAAGGTACAAGTTTCCTTACACTGACGCAATGTGCCCGAGGAAAAGGACATGATGTAAAGGCTTGAGCTGAAGCCTGAGAAGGACAGCAAAAAACCTACACCAGCTTCGGAAGACTCCGATTCAGAAGCTTTGTTCATTTATCTCTTAGATGACACAACGTGGCACAAGAAACCGTTTAATGTTGATCATTACATGGGAGAAAGCTTTGCATACAAAATAATAATCAAATTAAATTCTCATTTAATGTGATATTGGAGAGAGGGGTTTGTTTTGCAGAAGCTGACTGCACGCAAAAGTCTGTGCAAAGTACGTATTTTTCTGAAATACTTCAAACTTTAAACATTAGTCCTAGAGTGGGAAAATAATGGTGCAAAGCTTTGTCTCTTTCAAATTTACTAGATAGGACGCAAAGATGTGTTAGTATTCTGGATCTGAATGCATACGCTGCTGCTAACGAAGACTCAGCCAGAACAGCTCCAGGACTTTGTTGCTTAAATAATCCCAGGCCCCAGAACAGGACAGAAAATGACTGAGTTTTGAGGCCGGTCCTCGACTGGGTGCAGTTTCTGTGGTTTAGTAAAAGGACTACAAGCTTAGAACAAAGACAAATTTGAATCCAGCTGAAAAATTCTTTAAATCTTTGCTGTAACGTATAACAATTTTAAGAGCCACAGGCCATCATTATCACCCTTCATCTTCCCTTAGACACATATTCATACCTACTCCTCTCTGTGCATTTTTATAATCACTGTGACCGCACCACTGCTACAGCAGGCTATGCCAAGCTGAACGCTACCATCTAGGGGCAGGGTTTGTTAATGATGTATCCCAAAATCTCACGGAAGCCAAACGCAGACTACAAATAGACAAACCACCTTCCCTCAGCACCCCCATCCCGTTCCAGACCAAGCAGAAATAGGGCCATGATGCAGACTTGCTCCCTTCAGACTTCAGGCTAGCCTTCGCAGCAGCTCAAATACAGGATCAGAGGGTAAACCCAGATATTTTAGACAGCCCCACTTGCCTCTCAATGCAACACGCATTTTGCTTACGGACTGCATTCCATACTCGGTACAGAGGAGGGCATCATGTTCACGCTACCATTTTATATCTTTCCCACCCCTTCCACGTGAGCGTTCTGCCCCAGAGACTGCGCAGTGCCCTCCCACCCAGACGTACCACACACGGTGACCTCCTCGCTATAGCAGGTGGAGACATGACTGATGTTTGGCAACTGCTTGAGGTGCTTCCTGGTCTCATGCAGAAGGTTTAAGACATAGCGAGCGTGGAGCTGCTACTAGGAGAAAGCGAAGGGATTAAAGCAGGAAATCAGTGACCGCTGAGCAGCAACGCAGCTCTGTCTCCACAGGCCCCAAGGACCCACCACGATAGCCTGGATGGCAGAAACTCTCACTGGGACAACACTCGTTGCTGACCTATGGCCTTACAAACAAGATGAGGCAAATACTAGACAACAGCAGGATGGAAGAGACTCACCCCAAAGCAGCCCAGCCTCGGCACTGGCAGGGCTGGCAAGAGAACCCAAAAGCCCTAGCGCCCTGTGGTCAAGGCTATATCCGCCAGGCAACACCACCTCCTAGAGCAGCAGAAATTCCAGCCCGGTATCACAGGTAAGAAGCTGCTCCTCTAGATCTTTCTTAGCCTTTTCCACATTAAACCAGGCCGCGAGCTGCCGTGTCTCCTGCAGAAATATGTTCACTCAAAGCCAGGGTGTAGGCATTTAATATTAGTCAAGACACTAGAGACCTTTGTTTTAGAAATCGTTTTGTTTGGAGAAGGGATGTTTTGGCCTATTTTGCAGTTCAGCACCTTGACTGAGGGATGGCAGCAGAACACTGCAATTGTATGAGGACTTGTCTTGTTAGTGCTGCTCATCAAAAAACTCACATTTTACATTTTAAATACGAGTCGAAGTTGCAGGGCACAAAACATAATTTCAATCAGCTGTTTCCATCTGGCCATCCTATACTTTTTTACAAATTGAGGAATTGCAACAAAAAATGACAGAATGTTTCAACATGGACATGGGTTTTTTTCCTTTTAAAATGAAATTCAGGTTAATATTGGCACACACCTACGAAAAGTTTTCAGTTTTGTCAGAACTGCATTTTCAGAAAGGAAAAAAGTTCCTATGGCAGGGGGAAATACCATACCATTTCCATCCCCCTTGGCTTAACAGCCTGCCAGCTCGCTATACTCCAATCAGCTTAGCTTGTTAGGAAGGCTAAAACCAAATTCTCTATCCTACACCCCTGCATAGAGAAAAGCGTGGTTCCTTTTGGGATCCTTACTTGTTTCTGTTTGAAAGCTTCCAGCAAGGCAGTCGCATGGTCAGGAAGGAGTGGGAAAGAGAGATGGGGTCCAGTGTAGGAGTCTGGCACCTCCATGGATTCATAGTCACAGTATTTTTCCAGCTCTGCCTCTTTGAAGCTTTCCCCACTTATGAACATGCGACTGATAAAATCCCCTGGATGGCAGATTGGTCAGTTCGATTGTTTTTTTAAAAAGAGAAAGAGACAAGAAAAAGTTAAGTTGGCTCAATACACCGTCCTAGTAATTTGCTAAAGAAAAGCTGTTTGATTAGGCTAGAGCTCATGAGCAATGGCAGCGGCAGAGGCTAGCTCCTAGTTTGACACCGCTATAGAATTTGCAGTGGGGAAAAGGCCGCGGGGACGAGTTTCCGTGTGCTATGTGTTGGGCAGTGCTGGCAGCTACGCTAGTTTCTGCAAAATGCTGGTAGAGCCAGACAGACGTTGCTTGCCATGGCTAATTGAAATCTTATTTTCAATGACATGCAAAAGCAAACTGTGTAATAAGGAACTGTCTCCTACGTCCCACTGTTTTTTCTAAGCTTGCACCTACATTCTCAGTGCTGCACAAAATTTGTATAAATACGCATTGGTTTTTTATTGCTGTAACATCTCAGAGCCCAAGTCAAGGAACAGGACGTTATTGTCCTGTTTTATACAGACACTGAAAAAAAATCTTCCTCAACAGAGCTTTGCTGTAAAATATGTGGGGTGGTTGTGAGAAAAAGGGTGGTGGTTTGAAAGGAAGGAGCGAGGACTTCAGCACGTTATGGTCAGCAAAGTAAATAGTTAATTTTGACTTACTACCATCAGATTTCAGAGCTAAGCTCATTAGCAAGTTCCCAGCGCTAAGAAATAACATAATAGTCCCTGTAGATTCAGGAAGATACTGTATTGGTTCCCACAGCACTTCTCCCCCCGCCCCACCCCAATTGTAAGTGAGAGACTAAATATGAATAAAGTAGATACCCTAGAGCACAGTTCCCTAAAGATGGATTCTCTCTCGCTTCAGAAATGGACTCTGCAAAGCCCTGGTTACCAGGGATCACTGGAAAAAGGCAGATTTCTAATACTGCTCTTAGAAAACATACTGAGCTTTTATTCCCCCTTCCAGCTCCTTAGGAGCAGGAATTGCCCCACATCCCTCGCACAGCTCTGACAGTCTCCAGACAATTCACTCCCTATCCAAATTCCTGATGCCATCGCTCTTTAGACTCTCCTGGCCCCCTTTGCCATCCTGAAGGGCCAGCATTGGGCAACTAATCAATACAGGGTGCAACCTTCTGAGCTGCTGGTGCCACATCTACAACTGGCAGATAGAAACTTACTCTCTTTACTGCTGCTTGGCGTGAAGTGGTCAATGAGGTAACTGAAGAAGTTGTGAAGCTGCAAGAAGAGAGAGAGCCCATCATCATTCACCCTGGAATGAAATTCTGCAGAGAGAGTGGCGACTTAACATGATCTTCTTTCTGGAAGTATTATCTATGCCCTTCTCATGTTGTCTGGTATGTACAACAAATCATACTATACTAATCCTAGTTTTGAGTATCTTGCGATGAAGTCAAAAAAGTAGCTTTACCTTCAGCCATACAGTCAGCAGTACACCTATAAGCTCTCCCTCTCCCTCCCTGACAGCAAGGCAACCATATAAGAGAATATTAATCAAAGTTAAAGTATAACAAACCAACTAGACTTGCCTATTGTGTTCAGACTCAGGAAAAACAATGTTAAATGGTCCTTATGGCTTTCTTTCAAGACTCGTTACGTAGGGTTTCATCAGACATAAGGAGGCAGGAAATCAATAGGCTAAAAAGGGGCAGGAAACCCAGTCCTTGGCCCACTGAAGCACTTGCAGGGTTACCAGCCAGTAGGTGGAAACAAGTGAGTCTGTGGCACAGAAACCACCCTCCTATGTATTCTCCCACATATTCTTTTCCTTGGCACCTTACCTTGATCTGATCCTGCTCGCAAGCGTACTCAATGGATTGAAAGATTCTCCAGGTACAACGTCGGCGCATTTCCAGCCGAGCGACGTAGCGCCGGTACCACTGTTGGATCAAGACGGCTGCCTTGAAAGCTAGGGGACAAAACCAGAACCAACCTGCTGAGCTGCAGTGGCTGCAGCTGAGGTACCCTGCTACCGCTCCTTTCCTGACCCTGAAAATTGAAGAGGGACCTTTCTTTTTCAGGAAAGGTGTTCTGATGCCTAAATACTAAGGATAACAAAACACCCACTTCCTTTCGCCATATTTCAAGAGGGCGATCTGACGCTGCCTGACCTCTGAAGCAATTCTAACCATCGCTGCTGGCTCCTCAACACCAGCGTTAACAACAACTTACTAGGGCCTAAAGATCCAAACATGTTCTTCAGTATTAATAGACAATTTCCTCCCTTTCTATCTGCCTCGATCATTTTCATGTCTGTCTTACAGTCTAGGTACTGGGGTTTCAGGAAACCAGAGCTTTGACTGAGACCACACAAGGAGTTGGGGGAAAACAAGACACCAAATGCCCTTCCAGAGCCTTAAAAATATGGCGTTTGTCTACCTTCCTTTATGCCAAATAAATACCTCAGATTTGCAGTTCTGGACAAACTTCAGAAGGGATCTATTCTAGCATAAAAGTTAACATACCATTACTTTGGAATAAAATAAAGACAAAATTAACACCCACGGTGAAAAGAGGGAGACAGATCTTTGGCCACTTAATGACACAGAAGGAACGAAATGCCAGGAATTTCCAGGTGCCTGGTCGTGGTTCAATCCACAGCCAGCACTGGCACCAGGCTCTTCCCCCCAAATGATGGCTGTTTGCCCTGATCTTTAAAACATAACCATTCCTCTGCATTTTCCCAATTCCAGTGTTTTTCATTAAAAGATTATTTCAGATGGGGTATGTGCATATTTAAAGTGAAGTACATCGGTGCAGTTTCCCATTTCCTTTTTCAAGTTCTGCCACAGAACTTTTATGTAACTCTAGAAACTCTTCCATCCTCCTTAGCTGGTCTTGACCACATTTGGACCGCCTGCTTGCTTTACAGCACCTTGCCAACCAGCTCTGCTACTTGGCATCTCTCTTTTCATTACGCTCTTGTGTCCCATCCTGTTCATTTCTGGAGCCCTACCCTAGAACCCTACATTTCAAACATTTTCTAACAATGCTTCTGTGTGTCTGCTCTATCTACAGGCTGGCCCCAAAATCAAGTGGAGACGACAGTTACAGAGTTAGCCCTGCTGCAGAAGCTTGTATTCCCTTGGCATCTGGTTTGTGAGAGAGCACTGGCGTGTTCACCAAAGCAGGGAGAGCAATGAGGTAGAAAAACTTTATTAAAAAGAAGGACATCCCCCACCCCTACCCCAAAGGCTGCTAAGTGCTAGCAAGAGACAAAGAGATCACATTAATTCAATTAGCTTGCATTAATTATATAACATAAACCACCCTCCATGTACTTCAGCGGGAAACACTGACCTTTACCTAAAGAAGATATCCTGATGGCTTATGTATTGAAAATACTAATCCTTCTAAATTACGTTACTGTTACAGCACTAGGAGCTGCAGAGCACAAAAAGGGAAGAAGCTATTGCTGTTGTGCAGCTGGGAAACTGAGTCATGGTGAAGTCATGGGCAAGAAGGTAAGACTTGGCTAGCCTTAATTCAAGAATAACTTATGTATTCTTTGCCTGAGCCTTGTATCTTGTGGAGAAAATGCTTACTGATCTGTTGGGCTATGAAAAAATAAAAAAGGCTGAATTTTTTTTCTGCAGTTTGGTGCTCCTGATGCTACGTCTTCAAGCCTCCTTTATAACAGACCCAACACTAGCTGCTTTAGTCCCTGTACAGTAATTCAGCTGGCACGTAACCAGATCACAGCCATAATCACTCTCTAAAATAAACAACTTGTAAATATCTTGCATTCCCCTAATAGTGGATAAATGTCCGATTACTGCGGTAGGAGTCAGGTGTATTTCAACTGAATCCCGAGCAGAAATTCATAGTTACGACTCCGCATATACCAATGAAAACTAGATCCTTTGGAACATTAAGAATAAAATCTATGAAAGACTCGTTATCAAGTCCATGGCACTTTAAGCTCCAGATGGGCAACACATTGGGTTTTTTACACTACTTTTACAGAGACTGACTCTGCAACTGAAAAGCCAGGTATTCTAATTTACCAACTTACCTGGGTGAGTTCCATCTGGCAGTGTTTGTACTAGTTCAGAAAAAAATAATAAAAAAGGAAGAGAGAGAGATTTATCCACATTTTATGAGGATCCAAGCAGTAAACTGAATCATACATCATTGTATAACCTACTGAAAGCATGCCAAAGTGGCAGCACTCAAACTAAAATTTGCCTGTTCATGCTAGCAGTATAGTTCACAAATCAGCTTACAGGAGGGAGAGTCTGCACCCTCTCTCGGGTTCCCCATCCCCTTCTTCGCTAAAGTGCAGGGCCGGTTTAACAGAGCTCTGCTGGCTACACTTGCCATAGGGAACAGCCTCTGGGCGTCATGCGAGGGGGACAGGACACCACCTGGCACGTCGTGCTTGGGTGGAAAGTCCTAAGCGGCCCCACATCTGCAGATCAGCAGATCTGAAGGATTTTGAGAACCAGATGCAAGCAATTCGGAGAGGTTTTACTGTCATGGGAAACTGTTGATGAGGTATCGGATCTAATGCAGAGTTTCAAATAAGTAACTAGTTTTATGTTACGCTTTGTTTGTTATAGACAAGCCATTATCATAAAACAGCCCTTTCCCCTTTTGGGAACGTCCATGGCTCTCTGGTGCTATAGACAATAGACAAGTCTAACTTCCTTAAAAAAAAAGGTGGAGTTTTTCAACAAAGAAAAATTACAAACAAAAAAGGCTGAGTCACAACGGTATCCCTGCTTTCTTCATTTCTAAATGAAGAATTCATTTCTATTTTTCCTTTCAAAGAACTTGCAAACAGTTTGCACCATACTGCTGTTCTGCCAGTGCTGATGACTGAATGATTCAAACAACAAAGCAATCCGTTTACTTTTTTACACTTCTTACGTGTGAAGTCTCACTCATAAACTCCCTTTGTTCCATAGCAGACCTAAGCACACACCCAGAAATTTGATACTATCATACAGAGGGTTTCATAAAAATAAATCATTACAGCTCCAAAAGCCCTAAAAAAGTCTAGATTATTAGCAGAGATTAAGAGCACTGCACTGACATAATGAGAAAAAAGCACACTTTTTGCTTTTCTTAGCCACACCATCTTACCTTCTTTAGAACCAGATTTATTTTGGCTTTGCTAATGCTTCTGCTTTATCAGTCCTGCGCCGCTAAGACAGTCTTTAAAAACGAAGTCCACCAGAAGCAGCAGGGTGATACCATCTATCTCGCTGTCAGCACGTGACAACACACACATTAGCCAGCAACTGGTTAATCCATCGGATGTTAGTTCTAATAGAATTGCTTTTTGCTGCTTCATTTCTGGTCAGGTTTTTGTTGATTTTAATCTAATCCTGGTCTAAATAGCTGTTATTTTCCCAAGCCTGTTGGCCTTCTGCCTGACAGCCGAGACTCCTTTGTCACAGGATACTGAAAGACATAACCTTGCTTCGATACTATCAAGAAAACCAGGTAACTCAGAAAAGAAACACATCCACTGCAACCTCCTAACGGCATGTGCTGAAGCAGACAGGAAAACTTTACTTTTCAAAGAATCACTCACCATTTTCAGACTTCTGCAGGGAGTACTTGTAGTTGGCATTTACAGAACTACCAGATCCCATGTTCTCCAACCAATGCTCCTAGAACGTTGCAGGCTGGACCAGTGTCACCAAAACCACAAAACAGATGCAGGAAAAACCATTCGGTCGAATCAAAACAGCTGCAACATGTCCCACAGTGCTGAGAATCTATAATTAAATATATTAACACTTAAGATGAACGAGCAGATGGCCTGTCTTGTGCCCAAGTACATCTTCCACTACCAGGTTTTTCCAGCTACTTTGTTGTCTTCTAGACAACCTCAGATGAGGATTTCTCTCTCACTGTTTCAAATTTCGAGTCAGCTATATAAATAGGAATCATTTCAGCACCTTTCCTAACTGTATAAAAATAGCAGAGATTGCATATCTAGGTACTGTAATTGTACGGTTGATGTATAAATCAGGCATTCATGTACTCTCACAATGCTTCACATGCCTAGTTTTAGGCTGCTATCTCTTAGCAATATGGCAGTCTTTGACCTGAGCCTTCATTTCAGATGCTACAATAAAATAATTTTGATTGAGCTCTGAGAGCAGACTACATCTCCGAATCCTCATGCTACTTCCCCCCTTCCTCATGCGCAGCTGAAGCACCTGGATGAAGGTGCTAAAATACTACACATGACCGCACGTGGGAGGCAGTCGTACGCTGCACAGGGGAAAAAAAGGTTTTCAATACTGATCAGGAACTACAAAAGTCATTAAGTTGATTCATTAACAATAAGTATATGCAGACAAATATTCACGCATATAGCCATGTGTGAAGGATAACTCTCATTAGGAGGGATGAACACACAGATGGTATTTACATGCATTTGCAGTACCACAGCTAGAGGGGAGATAAGTCTAAAATAACAATTAGCGATCATAAGAAAATAATCAGCTTTGTTAAACACTGCTTTCCTTCACCTCGTGGATCTGCTTGAGTGTGGGAGCATATTATACCATCAGTTGCTCAGATCCTGGCCAGTATAAAAGGACAGGCCAGCCAGACTTTTGTAACCTCACTGCTGCGGATCCTATTTCAAGACTAGGTGAAATTCTGAAATCTCTCACTTTGAGGATAACTAGAATGTCGTTCACAGTCAGACATGTTTCCTCTGGAAAAAAAAAAAAACAACAGTCACGTAGGAAAAACAAAACTCCATGTACTACTGCCAAAGCGGTCCCAGGCTGTATCGCGTAAAAATTATACAGGTTTTTATTCTAACCCAGAACTGGGGGAGGAGAAAGCTGAGAAATGGAGGGAAGGAAATAAACACCTGTAAAAACGTTAAGCCTGCTGCTGGCAGGAGACCACAGCTCAAAGGATTTTGAAGGGTTGGGACGGTGTGGCTACAGAGGCGCTTCTCCCCAGCAGAGGGAAAAGTCCGTCTCCTTTTCTCACTTCCCGCAATCCTTTTGCTTCCTTCAATCTCTTTCCACCTAACCCACATCTTTCCTCTCAAAATAGCTACAGATCTGCACAAACGCTAATTGAAGGAACACGTCTGGTGTTGTACAAGGTGCATGTGTGCAGCGTTTGCTCAGGAAGATCAGCCGTGCTAAGCAACATTTCAGCACGGAAAGTTTCTAAGGCAGATGAAGTGCAGAAATTCTCTACCTTGCCCAGGATGCTGAATTGCACAATGGCATCTTCACAATAACTGGCTGACGCAACAGGAGGGTACGTAGCAATGCTCTCAACAAAACACCAGTCACTCTAGTTTTATTCTAACGACATTATTTCGTATCAGTGTCAAAAATGGCCTGAAATCACTGCTGAATTATGCCCAGTTACATCCGGTGCTTTATGGCCTTTGTGCTTAAATAACGCAGGTACTCTGACAACTTTTCAGATTATGAACTACTCAAACGGACAACTGCACACAAAAATCAGAATCCCTAGCATTAAAGGCTCTTATTTGTAACCTCCTGTACAAGGCAAATCCCATTTCAGGAAAAACAAATTTTCAAGCTCAGAATTTCTCAGTGTAGACTTATAACTCCCATCTGGCTATCCAAACAAAAACTTCTATTCAAAGACACAGATCTGAAGATTTCAGCAAATATTAGCTATCCACAGAAGCAAGGATTCGCTCTGTATTGGGAGCTTGCTTTAGAAACAGTCATCCCCAAGCACCTCCACGTAACTGCATTCTGGTATAACCTGGCAGGGCAGCCTGAAAGAGCGTGACACGGGTTCCTTTCAGATGAAATGACACCAGAAGACACGCTCCAGCCTAATGGGAGTTCAGTCCACAGGACCAGATTCAAGCCAGTCCCAAGGAAAACCCCTGAAACATGGTTAGTGTAGACACGTGTTCCTCCACACTGGAGGTCAACACAGCCTGCGTGCCTAGCTGTATCTTCAGTGCTGCTTAGGAACATGACAGTACCAGCTTCAAAGGAAGACGGACGCTTCAGCTTTTCGGAAGAGGTGAGTGCCTTTAAAGATACCTTTGAAAATGCAAACATGAGGAAAAAAATCCTTTTTCAGCAACTAAAACACTTCCAGGTCACTTCTAAAAAATGGAGAACAAATTTGAAGGCAAGCGCTCAGGTACAGAGTTAGGTACTTTGCTTGCTTAGGCTGCGTTCAGGGGTACTGCCTATCTGTTTTGATAGAATGTGACCTTGGATTTGAGGAGTGAATCCTTTGTGACCTTGGATTTGAGGAGTGAATCCTCCCTATCCTGTGACCTTTGGAGACACAGAATAAAGCTTTTCCTCATTGCCCTCCTTCCCTGCAAAACAAAGAAGCATTTGTTATTTGGACAGCCCTACTTTAAACATAAATTTTGGCCATCCATACCGAGGGATGCTCTAGTATTAGCGTGCCCTAGGAGCACCTGCAGAGAGCAAGCACAGGCAACACCACCTACCTATTTGTCCTACTGCAAACGGTCTTGTCAACAGGTCTCTCCCAAGCAATTCCTGGGGCTGCGAACTTTTTCACTTCGTTACCCTCAGATTTTTCTGAGGGCCACAGCCTGAGCAAAGGAGCGCACAGCAGTAAACCAGAGACTCCAATGGAATCAAACCTGTTTCAAGGGTGGGAGGACCGAGGAAGAAACAGAGCCAGTCCAACTGCTCAGCAGCTCTGATCCTTCCTCATCCACCCAACAGTGACGTGCACCCCTCCCCTTCCTAAAATCCTGTACCCAAGAAAAAGAGGAGGAACAAGGGCCCATAAAGACACAGCCTGGAAGACCTGAAGAAGTTGAACAGTGGCATCATCTCAAATACAGGCTGTATTAAACAACCAGGTGAGACAAAATGATGCAGCTAGGAAACAGCCGGCTAGAGACCGCTCCTTTCTCATCTTGCTCTTGGCCACCATTCCCCTCCTGCGGAGATGTTTACGTGTTCTCTGGTGCAGCTAGAAGGCCTCTAAAACAGGCTTTCCCCACGCCTTCTGAGAAGCTGCAATACATTCCTATGAGGCTCTCCCCTGGTATACGCTGCTGCATAGAGCATCTGCTAGCAAGCATGCATGCCGAGTAAAGCAAGGTGATAAAACCCGCTGTATGCACTTACACCGGGGCAGAACTAAACCACCACCAAAAAAAGCACGGACTCAAGAGCCACACGTGGACATAGACAACTAACAGAACAACAAAGTCCAGTGCCTCAGTAGAAGACCGCAGACGTGTAGAAAAGATGCACGTTCCCTGTTCACCAGAGTTAGCGTTCTAAAGGCAGGAGAAACACGTAACAGCCAGACTCCACATACACATCCCAAGCCAACGGATAATATATTCATTTTTGCAACTCTTAAACACCAGCTGCTGACTCGTTTAATAATACCGTATAATACCACATAAAACTCATTGAAGGAAAACTTGCACAAACCCATTTGTGTCAACCACCCCAAAACAAGAACAACAAAAGCCTAGGTAAATTTCCTGGCTTACCGTAGGTATTATTTTAAGTCCTTCAAAACCAAAGCAAGCGACAGCATTTTGAATCAAATCCTACACACTCTGTCACATCACTGAGCTTGTCCACGTTACAGATCTGTGCAAAATTTGGTGTTCCACCCACGTGAATCGAAGGCTTCCTGTGAGGAACAC
This sequence comes from Pygoscelis adeliae, assembly GCF_000699105.1. Taxonomy (NCBI): domain Eukaryota; kingdom Metazoa; phylum Chordata; class Aves; order Sphenisciformes; family Spheniscidae; genus Pygoscelis; species Pygoscelis adeliae. Next base: position 1,074,176 of record NW_008824804.1, read on the forward strand.
AGAAGCTTAACGCAAAGCTAACTCCAAAACGACAGGGCTCCTAGGAAAGATGACACACTTCACGTATCACGTGCACAACTGAATCCCCACTAACTTGACAATTTTATAGGCATTTGGGCAACTGAGGGAAGAGATGAGCAGAACCTGGAAGGCAGTGAGAGGATACAACAGATTTACTGGAAGCCTACTAGGAAAAAACCTGAAAAACAGGGAAACAGAAATTTTAAGTTCTGCTAAAAGAAAAACAGCAACAATTTGTTTAAGAGCTAGAGATGAATTAAAAAAAAATTCAAATATTTCTCCCAAGAATAAATAAATATTTCTTCCCAAGTGCTAGCTAGCACTAGGGAAAGTGATCATCCTGCCTTGCCCTCCTAGAGTAAATACCTATGTATGTCCCCACGTGTACATCAGACTTGGCACGTCTCATAGCTGGAAACGAGACGGTGAAGCTTGGTTTATTTTACACATGCACTGACCTCTGCACCTGCACAGCTACTGCAGTGCCAAAAAGGAGAATCTCAGATAGAAGACGCCCAACCGCAGTTTTATACAGCTTGACATATAAAAAGGATATTTCGCCTCAAACTATGGGTGCCGAGTAACTAGTGCTGAACACAAAACATTGTTACAGAGAAATAAAAAGAAAAATGCAACTTACCTCGCCACCAATTTCTAACTTACGGATTTATTAAGATAAACACAATAGAAGCTCTCCACTTTTTAAATTTTTGTTTCTATTCAGTACCCAAAGTGATCAATAATCTCTGAAGGGATCTGCTCGATTACAGCTTCAGAAACTCCTCCTCAGAATCTAAATAATCAAGTAAGCTGTCCCCTTGGGCACGCAGCGGAAAGCGCCATGTCTTTCAGCACCTGCAGTATAGAACGTGTGTGCTGTTCTGCAACAAGTGCAGACCCTTTGATTTATTTACTGCACAGCTGTTTTGAGCAGCCTTAAGAATCCTCTCCCATGTGATCCTTAAGAACAGCTACAGATCTGAAATGGATTAGGATTACTCAAGAGGATTATGAATGAGAAATACAGTATGTTAGCCTCTCTCATCTTAAGAGTCCGCTCTTGCACACTTTCAAGTGCCTTTTGCTAAATGCAGACTTCTGGAGGAAAAAGAATTAAAGGTTTCACCCATTCCCTATGTTGGGCTGAAAAATCTTTTGGGCTTTGTAGCTAGGGAGTCTGTACTGCAGAAACGAAAGGATGGAAGAAGCAAGGATAATGTATTTAACTTAGTTCTAATTAATTACTTAACAATTCTAAGTGATTAATCTGAGTGGGCTTGAGAAAGCAGAAAAGTTATTTTACTTCCTAGTCTCTAAAAAGTGGACACACAAAGCAGATGAAATCTCTAACAGAAGGACGATCAGCAAGCAATTCAAACAACTACAAATTATCCTCCTTTTTTAAAAAACAAACAAGATCCCACAAAACACCCAAACCCTCCAAAACCAATCAGCGCTACATTTTAATGTTTCCAGCAGTAAGATGGTTTTATTTGAAGTATTAACAATCCCGTGTCTCTGTATTTTTATCAAAATTCAATTCTTATGCGAAAGCAGCTCAACACATTTCACAGGTTGAATCATCTAGTTTGTAAGACGTGTCATTCACCACTTTTCTCAGTGTTTATATTTTTAGCACGTCATTAAACTAAGACCAGAAAGTTATATATCCTTCCAGTTAGCAAAAAAAAAAGTATTCAAGTTGGCATATAGGCTTTATTTTGTTGGCAGTCAGGATGTCTGAATGTTTACTAACAGATAAAATGCAAGGCTTTTTTAAGAAAATAATTTAAAAGAACAAAGCAAAACAAAAGAAAATTAGACTTCTTCAAATCTAGTTTCCTTTCTTGTTTAAAACACAGAAAAAAAACCACATTTCAGCAATCTGCTTTGTGGCTGGGGCTGAGCAAGTTCTGAACAACTGGTGAGACACGAACAGGACAGGAACAGACAACTGTTTCCTGAATATTCATGGATACCAAATAATCATACACTTTAGATCTGTTTGTACACATTGAAACAAATACATTTGATTAAATTTATATGCCACTGAGAATCTGGGCACACCACTGCCAGAATATAACCAGCCTAACACTGCTGAGTTCAAAAAGACTATGCAAAATTACACTCGTAAGGATCCTTTTGTCTTTACTTGTGAGTGGTTGCTACATAAAGAAAACCTGCTGGGACCAGGAGCCGATGCCTGCTCTGTGAATTAAAGCAACGTCATTCTGAAATCTCAAAGATATCGTGACCGCTGTTATTTTCATTGTCCTCCGGGAACCCTCTGTTTTTCAAATTTATCATTCTGGCATATGACTGCTAACATCATTGTACAAACTGGGTCAAGGCAAAGCTGGCAGCGCATTTATCCAGGCAGAAGTAGAGGATGCAATAAGTAGGTTATGACACTTAGCCAGACTCAGTGCAAGGAGATAAAAGGCCCGCCTCTCCAGAAAGCTCTCTCAGGAACAGTTTGCATAACCGGTGCTCAAATACTGCAGGCAACATTGCACGTATCTGGAAATGGTGCTCTGACCCAACACCGACCATAACCACCTTCTCCCACACAAAATTCTCACTGGCATTAGTAGGAATTTTGTCCAGTGGAGAACGGGACCTCTAAGCTTTATGTGAAGATATCCACAGGTCTTGACTCTTTAAATCCTTCTGTATTTCTGGGGTGCTCCCAAGAAGTGCCTAAATTCAATACGCGGTCACAGCACAACCCAACAAACAAACAAACAAACCCCTCTGCACTATAGAAATCAGTTGTAAACTTTCTACTGAAGGCAACTTTCAATACATTAAAAGGAAAACCATCCCTTTTCTAACCTCACTGCTATCCCATCACAAGCTTCTCCCATCTACTGGGGGGAAAAGCCTGTACTATCACACCTCCTAAAACAGCTCCTGATTTCTGATGAATAAAGCACCATAGCCTACAGGTATGGTGGTTGTGCAGTGGTCAAACCCTGGAACAGGCTTCCTAGAGGGGTGGTCGGTGCCCCAAGCCCGTCGGTGTTCAAGAGGCATTTGGACAATGCCCTTAACAACGTGCTGTAACTTTTGGCCAGCCCTGAAGCGGTCAGGCAGTTGGAATGGATGATCGTTGTAGGTCCCTTCCAACTGAAATAGTCTATTCTATACTCTCAGTCACCTTTCATAAGCCTGCTAAAAACAGCTTGAGCCTGTGCACCAGAGAACCACAGCTGAAGGGGAGAGAGACTGCCTGCGCTGGAATTCACACTATGGAAAGTCACATTCCTTGGCACTGACGCAGTAATTTTTGTGTTGAGGAAGGTCCCACAGAGCATGTCAGGACAGGATGGCCAAACTCATGCGGTTCAACAAAGGCTTAAACTGTACCAAGACCTGCGACGATCCTGTTCTGCAATTATAACAGGGTTCTGCAGAGCTCTGTTTGGTCTGCCCGTTCCCCAGTCCAGCTCTCTCTGGGCACAGCATCTGACCCTGTTAGGCTCATGATCACAAGCCCCTCACAGATCAGGGAGAGGCACGATGACATTAGGAATACCACCACAGGTCTTCATGAATCAAGGGATCAGCTGCATATTTTTATTTAATTATATTCAGACCTACAGGCCACGCAAAATATATATTTTTTTTTTATTAGTCAGCACGTAAGTACATTCAAGTTGCACAAGCCTTTCCAAAAATAGTAAAAGCAATTTTTAGCCATCAACATCTGCCAGAACATCAATGTAATTACAATAAAATCAATCAAACTTCCATTACAGTTAATTAACAGTATCATCTGCAACACTTCAAAGAACTAACAAGTCATTATTTCCTGAATGGTTCATGTAATTAACAAGCCAAAACAACTGTACTGCTTGTGAGAGTGATTTTAAAAGCATATGCCAGTCTTGGAAAGCTTCAGCTTTTCACTCATTTTGTCTGTTGAAATAAAAAGATAGATAAATAAGAGCACAGGTTTGTATAGAGCTAAGAAAGAAACAAACTCTTCAGAATCTCTAAAATCAAATGTCCAATATAACCGCTACAAATATAGTACGAGTAAGAGTTTAAAAACCTATTCAAACTGGAATGCAGCTTCTTGTGCCTCTGGCAAGACCAGGCAACCAGAGTTTCTTGGAATACAAATAAACGTAACTTGGTATCTTTCTCTGAACCCATTAAAGCTACCACGTGAGGCACCTTGTGAGTTCAAGCACTTTGACTTTTTCTGCAAGTTCACAAGACAAAACCCTCAAAGGATGCTAAGGCTCAGTCGCCTGCGAACAGCTGTCACAAATTCAGCTTGATCTTTCTCGGTGCCAAGTGCACCAACCCCTCCTGCTGGGACTCCCTTCACTCTGGCGGGGCGTCCTGTCATTGTCACCCACCAGGAGACACGTGAAACGTATCGCGCTAGTGGGACCGGTAAAAATAATAGCTCAAACGTTCACAGAGGGAACCTCTACCTTTTGGTCTCAACAACACCCACCCATTCATCTCTGATAAAGCACTTTTCCGAAGATAATCTCCAAGGGTTTTGCAAAGAAAGTCAATACTTAACTCTTATCTCTGAAACAACAAGGGAAGGTATTTACCCAAGGTCGATAAGCAAACCAAGGGGAGAAGCAGGAATTCAGGCTAGGTCACTTGAGTGCCACCGCAGTGCTTTGTCCCTCAGTGACTCTTCAGCTGAAATTTTTATTTAAGTACAAGTAGCTAGGAGTGCCAGCATGCTACTTACACCTCTTCACTTCACAGGTCTGATCCATGTCTGGTACTTATCTGGAAGTGCAGCGCTCATTACTGTGGTATAGACTGTGTTACTG
>NW_008824804.1:1079036-1087922 GCF_000699105.1 Pygoscelis adeliae
TCCAAAGGCAGGAAGATTAGTTTATACAACTAGCAAAGCAGCAGAACAAATCTTAGCGGAAACAAACGCTCTGCTTAGGTACAGAAGGGTTAGAAAAAGTCAGAAAGAGACTGATAAAAATTAAGGCTGCTGGCACAAATTTTTAGTATTTTTTTCCCCACTTAGTACAGCAAAGGAACTGTATTTCAACATCCATTTGATCACTGTATTAAAAAATCAGTATTGCTAATCTCAGCAGTCACGCAGAAATAATCTTCTCCTTTCCAAATTTCCTCACATGTATAAGACGGAGGAGAGGAAGTCCTGGTATTAACTTTGAAGAAGCCATTGCCAAGCTCAAACACGAATGACTGATCCAGAGAATATACTGAGCTCCATATAAAAGTAAAACAAAACAGGATAACCTGCAAAGGTGCAGTTTGTGGAACAATGCAGAACAATAATGGTATACTGAAATAAAGCTCTCTTAAAAATCCAGTGAATGGTACCTAAAAGCTATGTCCCCATTTACTGGCTTTTTTCCTTTTTACACATCAAGCAGAGCTACATCAGAAACTCCAGAGAAAGCCATTTGCAGTGTTAACACAAATCAAAGGTTCCAAAAGCGAAAAGCACAAATGACTCGGCAGAAAGTCCAGCTGTTCCTCTAAGCAGTCATTTGTTTCACTACTACAAAGGAACTTCCCATCACCAGTCTGAGGCTAACAAACGGCAGTTTCTTGGCTAGAGTGGCAGATGGAAGAGGAAGAGTGCTGTGGAAGTGTAAACAGAGTGTCACGAGCACGAGCAGAAATCTAAGCTGGGAAACGGCAAGAAGTTCAGACAGACGCATAGGAAAATCCTAAGGAAGTTTGTGATTGACTTTTAAGTGGCCTGAGGCATGGCAGGAGGCACTGATTAACATCTTTGAATCTAATACTTACTTGTTTAAGACTGGCTTCACTGACAACACCTGTACAGAAAGTTTGAAGAGTTGTCATTTTGGTAAATGAAGAGGGAATTAAAAGGCTATTTAGAAACAGCAGAAGGATGAAGTTATGCAAAGGAATAATGCAAAGTCAAGGATTTCTCTTGCTGGTTTGTTTTTTTTTTTTTTAACATCAGACCATTTTACAAAAATATTTTTAAAAAGCCCTCTGAAAAATGCAACATTGAAGTTCCCAAAACTAACTGGTAAATATCACTCATGTCTAACACTTCATCTGCCTGCTATTATATTTATAATTCTGCGTGAAATAAGGAACTGCACAAAGATGATGGGATGGGATTCACCTCTCGCACTTTCCACTTGGATTGGCAGACTATTACGAAATGCCTATGCAAGGGAGTTGAGAAACATTTTAACAACCAAACTTATCGGTCTTAAACTCTCCAGACATGGTTGTGCAGTACACCTTCTTCACCATGCCTTCCTTGCACAGGCTTTAAATCCCTGACAAAAATGCACCTGCACTTCCGCTTTGAAAAAGAATTTTAAGTCAAAGTCACAATGCAGAATTTAAAAGAAATACCTTAAAGAGCGTATCAAAATTGATGTTCTGCTGTCCAGTAGCATTGAGAGCTTTGATGGCTGGAGTTCTGCAGGAAAAAAATGCAGTATCATTAAATACGCTTTAGTGTTCCAAAGGCTACAAAGCACCAGTGTGAAAAATTTCTCACTAAATGCCTTTACATTGAAATGCTTGCTTTGGCCTAAAATAATCCAGAGTTCTGTGTGAGTGAATCTAGTCTCACATTGCTGAAGCTACTCTATTACTACACCACTGAGTACAGACCAACAGGGAATCTGCCAACAGCTTTTTGCATACTACACAGCCTAGAGACTGTATGATGTCTGCCAGCGCCTTCCTAGTGCCATCAAATACTTTTTCACTGTGAATCTAAATCCTTTAACTTCTACTAAACTTTGCTTCATAAAGAACTTTTTGGTACGTGCCTTATCCTTGCAATTTCGCACGTTTTATGCCATTCAATGCCACACAGACTTTTCTTCTGGCACATGAGAATATCGCTCCTTACCGTATCTGTTCCCTTTTGAGTGGCATTACAGAAACTGAACAAGCTGCCCGCTCAATGAGTTAACACCTGCTCAGAGAAGACACCCAAGTCTCTAAGCTTTGTCAAAATAAAAGTGTTATCTCACCACAGAGCTCCAAACTAAATTTACCTTCGATCGTCAAAAGGAGGAGGGGTAGTCCAATGGTCATAGTTTGTCTCCACACGAAACCACCTGTAACACAACACACAAACATAAAAGCAAACAAAAGGCAAATCAGCCGGTAATTAATAAAAGCCAAGAATCAGTATCTCTGTATTGTCAAAAGGAAAAAAAAACCCTCCCTCAAAAGCCTCTTTCCTTTGTCTCTTGCAAGCCCAAGGGATCCTACGTTGAGACACATGGCAGCCTTTACCATAAACTACTGAACACAAATGAAAAAGGAGCGACCTCTGAGCTCCTGCTGGCGTCAGTGACAAAACTACTACTGACTACAATAAAAGCAAGATCAGACCTTTAAAGAGACGATCAGAGACACGGGGGTATGCGTACGATGCAGCCCGCAGCATTCAGTTTGGAGTACACGGAACCAACAGGCCATCTGGCTGTTGCCAAGCCAGTATTTACTGGCTGACTGTAGTCATTAAGTGCCGTTTTTCACCGCACAACAACTATTTAGGATCTCCTTCATATATTAAGCTGCTGATTTCACAAGATTGATAGGAACAGTTATTTTTGAGCCTTCAACCTTTCTACCACATTGGGTCAAAACTAATTTGGAAGGGCTGAATTTGCTGGTGCAATACTTGGCAGACAGACAGGAAAAGCCCTCAAGTCTTGTCTCCTTTGGAATCTGGCTAAAAAATAAACACGTACAGATGCTTTTTCCACCCTTGACTTTCTGGACTGCCCCAGCCTGACAAGATGGTGTGACTCCTTCTCAAAGAGAAGGGACTGGGGTTCCTTTCAGAGGCTTTCAAGCTCTCCCTGTCCAGCTGTAAGCATTAGTAAGAGATGAGCCTGGCTCTCTCAAGAACGTTCTGTCACTAACCCTGCCTATCACTCAGGAGGGAATAGGAAAAAAGAGAATAAACCATTTTTTTCTACTTACGCTCCACCTAAAGGATCGAGAGGCCAGAGATCTGCTGGCCCTCTTCGATTCCTCGTTATGACCATGCCTTCTTTGGGCGATACGCCTCCTACAATATAGTAAACTTCAGCAATGATGGGAATGCCCGCTAGTCTGAGAACAGCTGACTGAAAGTCCTCTGCTCTGCTCAGGGTCTAATGCAAAAAGGAGACCACAGTGAAATAAAGATCACAGAGCACGGTCAAGCACAAAAACGAGCACTGGGACATCTTAAAAAGAAGAAAAGGCCCAGCTTTTTTAAAATGGCAATTGACTGTAAAGTGCTACTCGAAAATATTTCTCTGAAAATAGTTTTCCAAACGGACTAGCATAGGAACATGAAATGCATATGACTAGTAAATGAACTCATTAATCCCAGATTTGCAAATACTCCAAGAAAACAGTAAATATATACACACATATATGTACACATAGGTATATGGTGAGAAGTGAAAAAAGCTGAAAAATCTGCCATTCAAAAGACAGAGGCATGTCCACACTCTGCAAATTCACTCCTCAGCAAAGTCTTTCAGTGTGAACGATGGGATAGATGAAAGTGGATGAAAGGGGGAAAAAACCCCACTCCACGTCTTTGTCTTGCCAGTGGTGTGTGAGGACTTAGGTAACAACGGTGAATAAGGCAGAGGCATTGCTTACAGCAAGCCTGGCTTCTCCTGCCATAACCAGGTGACTAACTCAGCATAAACTGACAGTTCCACCGCAGCCAATGAAGCTACTATTTTCAGGCATAGGGCCACAACCTACTGAAGGACATCTTTAAAAATGAGTGTTGTGCAGGAACTAAAAACAAATATGGAGAACATGCACCTAACGAAACTGTTCAGAAAGATGGGGAAAGCCCTGGAGAACAATTAATTATTTCTGACAGCAACACTGCAGCTAGTAGTTTCGAGTCACAGCCTCAAGTCACATCTCAAACTCAAAAAGTATGAACAATAAAGTCTCCAGTAGACATTCCAGTTATGCAGGGAGTTTACCTACAAACCGTATCATTCATGTTTACCGTAATTCACGAATCTGAGAAGCAGCTGACCTGTTTTATCTTAGTAGTACCCTAACACAATATTCATAAAATGTGCTATACAAAATACCAGTCTCAACTCTGGCTGCTCACCAGTGAGCTCTGCATTTTTAGTATGTTAACGTATCAAACAGCTTCTCAAAGACTTTGGGCATTGATTAGAGATTGCCCCCCTGAAGGACTGGAATTGCCTCTCTCATATACATCACTGACGGTTTGGGGACAATACCTATGCCCTCTTATGAAATGCATTTACTTAACAATTTATTGAATTTTCTGTGAAACTAAAAGTTGGAACATCAAATTTACCAGGAGTTTGTAAGTACAAATGACATCACTGTGAAACATGAGAAAATAACGCAGCGCACTTACGTCTCGGACAAGCCAGCTGACGGGGTAATTCCGATTCAGAAAAGCAGCTATTGCATTTTCCCACCAGCGACCACCCGCTGGAAAAAAAAGAAAAATTACTATACATGCAGGTTACGTACACTCTGTGAGATCTATCCTCCCACCTTTCTTTCTTCTCCATGTCCCATCTCTAGCTCTGCAATCCTTCCCTCTACTGCATTACAAAAGATTGGCGCAATAAATTCTTTCATTCTCTAACTATACCACTATCATAAAAACATCAAAGTCAGGCAGCTTACACCGAACTGACAAAGCACACACCATCTCAAAGTAATCAGAGCCTCTGTACCATCTAGAGCTTATCAACGCTGTTTAAAACACTGGATGCTGACAGCGCTCCTTTTCTTTTGTATTACTTTACTGATACCTATATATAAAATATGCAGGATGTGCTGCATAACCAGGCTAACATATCCTGGCAAGCCCTCATTTTACAACATTTGTCTTTCAAAGGCTCAGTTTTCTGTGTCATTAGATTTGGATATTGCAGTACCACAGAAAGCTAAATCCTCCGTGAAACAGGGCAGCTACGTATCAGCATAAAAGGTCAATGTTTCAGGAGAGGGGCTAACAAAGAGCATAACATCTAGCTGAAACTACAGGTGAAATATAAATAGACTACATAATCCCAACTGAAGTTCAACCAGGGCAGCTGGATTAACACCCCTGCTTTCCAGAAAGCATCTCAGACCTGTAATGACAGGACTGATCATTATCTTAGGTTTTTGGTGTCTTCTGAGGTACACTATTCCTGTGACCGGTGCCGTAAGAGGATGCCATAAAAAGGGTACGGAGTCTGGAGTTCAGTGGACAACAAAGAAGACAGTGTTCAGCACTGCACAGAGAATACACAGTATCTCTCAGAACTTGCCAGTGCTAGCAATTTCAATCAAAAACTGTTACATTCCTTTCAGTATTGATAACTTGCTGGCTGCTCAGGTTTTAAACCTTTTTTATTCATTGCTGAATGATGCGCAATGAAGCGTCAAAGGTGACCGTAACAGGGACTAGCACTTTGTAACACGTATTTCCAAAAGGACTGCAGGTCTATTCATATGATATAATAGTCTACATTTGTCAGCTCAAACATTAGCATTAATCACCTCATTATTCATCTTACTGAAATATTACAACAACAGGAAGAATTAAACAGGAATCATGAAACAGCTAAAAAAGAGGTAGTGATGGTATTTCTGTGTAACTGGAGAAAATTAGGAGAACTAAGAAAAACAGAAGGTCAAGTTTATAATTATTCACATGCCAAAACCAGAAAAAGCCAGCAGAAACAATATGCTTGTCACTTGATAGACCTTCACCCTAATTTGAAGTCATCCCCCTTTCCAGCTATAGTTCACATGCTGGTTTCCCTAAATTTTTAGTTCCATTGTACAGTGACAGATGAAGCAGCAAGCAGTCAGCAACAACCGATTTACAGGAGCACAGCACGTGTTGAGTGAATTACTATTGTCTGTAGTTGAAAAGTGACTGAAGTCGAGGCACACAGGTGGATGACCAGCACATCGGCTCCTGACCGACCAGAGGGGCCCATCACACACACAGGTTTGCGGTACTTGATTCCTCCATCAGAATCGGGAGGACAGAATGGGTTTGCGCAGGGACTAAACCACCTCACTGTTGTCTCACATGGTCCTTATATTGAGGGTTGAAGCACACTGCTGAGAAACAGCAGGGAGAACAGGACGGCACTGGTTTTGTCCCCAAATCGTGCCTGTTCACAGACAGGACTTTGGTCTGCAAGATTTTCTAAATCAAGCCTTTTGCAAAGACTCGATACGCTTAAGACTTTATTTGCAAGCTGATGTTAGTACGAACTAAAAGCAGCTTGCATCTTTCAGCATCAGCCCAGGACGCTCCAGTTTTGAAAGGATTAAATAACTACACTAGCATCAGAAGCAGGCTCTTAAAAAACTATGAGTGTAAACTATGGAAAGAATCTAGTGAATGCAACAAGGCAGTATTAACAAAGGAGACAGGAATCAAAAGGTGCACGTGCTCCATAGCAGACTCCCTTCTCATAATGAACATGTATATAACGTATACAGTCGACAGTGTTTGCGTAACATCTAAAAAATTTTTTCAAAAACAAAAGATTGTCTAATTAAAAGAAAAGATTAAAAAGAAAAGAAAAATAACTTACCACAATCACAAATGAAAAATAAACATTTATTTTAGATGTTGGTTCCAACTCGGACTATATTGTTTCCAGTTCTAACAAACAGCTAATAAAGAACAGCAAAAAGCGTCTGCTTCTTAAAAAGAAAAGAAAAAAGAAAAAAAAAGAAAAAAGAGGGGGGAAGGGATCGAAGAGGCAAACTCAAGCTCTGAGTTGGACGTAACTATCAATATCTGTGAAACTGAAGCGCTGATGGAAAAGGCAGTGATCCTTCCCCTGCCTTCCAGACTGTTACAAGTCCTTCTATTGTCAAGTTTTAGTTCTCAGTAGTGACATCTCAACTTTCCTCTACCACCAGATCTTTCCTCAGCCCGCTTTCCAGTATCTCCACGCATTCTCTCAAGCCCTGCTGCCTTTGCCCTAGATCTCTCTGTCTTACGCTTCTCTTCCCATCCGCTCTTTCAAGCTGCCTTATGGGAACAGAGAAACATGGAATACAGAGGAAGGGACAGAGAACTAGGAAAGCAGCCGTTAATTTGCTATACACAATTGCATCTTTTTCTCTCAACCCCTTCTCTGCCATCTCCAGTCATGTGTCTTGAACAGACCATATTAATTCATCTCTTAAGGCTTTCCCCAACGTTCTCTGTCTCCTTTGACACTTTTCAAGCTCAGATGACACTGTGCTGACAAAAAAAGGCCTTTCTCCTGTGCAGCAGCCAAAAACTGGCAGCCTATGTGCTTTCACCCCCTGGGGGCCAGAGAAGTCATTCAATTTCAGCTCCTTCCTGGCAACCTTAATCGTATTTTTCCCTCTGGGAGAATGTGAGAGAAGGGCCAGAGCAGGCAGCAATCAACTGAAATAGCGTACATAACATCAAGTGTGGAAGACAGATTTATTTTACCTCGTTCATCACCAGAGATCGTGAACTTGTGTGGACTTTGTCCAGTCCATAAGCCTACGTAACCAAGAAATGTGGTGCCTTGATATGCGATCTGAAATCAGGAAACATGCAGTATTTTAGCATTCTGGAACAGAACACTACCTACAATATCGGCAACATTCTGAAGCAGCATCCCGCACTTTTTCCTGTGACTTTCATACATACGTTGCTATAAAACACTTTGCCTGAAATTACAGTAAAACTTGCAAAGTAAATTATAAAAAGACTCCCGAGGACCAAAATTCACTGCATTTAATTTGTTAGTGATCACAGACCGCTACAAAAGTTTTGCTCAAGTTCGCGAGTACCCAAGCAAGAAACAAAGAATCCTCCATTGTCAAAATGGACCCATGAATATTAATGAATATTAAGAAAATCACACTGACGAGGACTGCACTAGCAACTAGTTCATTTTTGGAAATTTTCATCTAAAACACACATGTTGGTCAGAAAAATTAACAAGGCCTTAGAAAAAAGCCTTAGAATTGGTCCCTGCCAAAACTGATCTCTTTTCTATATTCTCTAGTATTTTTTAATATCTTGACGTTTCCTTCTTTCAACATCTCCTTCCAAATAATGATCTTGAGATGCCAGATTATGCTGTTCTATTTGTTCCAGTTTATCACCACAAACTGGATGTCCGGAAAGCAAAGAAAACCAGCATTCATCCCGCATTCCTAGAGGGAGTGACTGTGGTGCTCTAATAATCCAGTAAACGTGGGATGGGAACCACATTCCTACACTAAATCCCACTGCCTACGCAGCTGTAGGACCATACCTTGTTCCTTCACGGAACACCACCCAGCCATGTCAACCACGGATCATACCTGCCCACTTTTTATAAACCGCACATCAATTGTAATCTTGCTTAATATATCAACAAAATCGTAATCCAGGTTCCGACCGTGGTAAATGTTTCCTTTGTCATCCTGAGCAACAATACTAGTACAGAACCTTCAAAAACAAAAAGGAGAAAGAATGATTTAAGAAAAAGCTATGACAACGCTTTCAATATTATAGTTGAACTAGCTCAACATTTCAGAAGGAGTAACTGAGTTTATCTTCTGCAAAGTCTTTTACTAACGTAAGCATACAAATAGGAGTTTGCATTATACCATTAACGCTTACGCTTCCCAACCTGAGAGAATAGTCTCATCCTATCCTTTTGATAAAATTGCTTGCAGGTTTTAATTTCAAGTTGGAAAAAAAAAAAAAAAAAAAAAAAGGGTT
>NW_008824804.1:1087983-1090150 GCF_000699105.1 Pygoscelis adeliae
AGGGAAAGACCTTTCCCACAGAGTCTAACATACAAAACTGTACAATACTCACAGGTCCCACCTGGCTGAGAAATTCAAAAGCCACACTACTGTCCGCGTCAGGACAGATATTACAGACCAGGGAGGAAGCAGCACTTCCACTTGGGAAAAATTTCATTACTTCATTTTACTTCCTTTCTAAATCCAGATGAAAAGCTGACATCTAAAAATGTCCACAAAGTATCAGTCTGAAACTTTCTAGATGTCCTTTTCACAATTATAGATTATGTCATTTCACTTTAGACCCCGTTTATATTTTTAATCACAACTAGATAAAAAGTTCAAAGTCCTTTCAAACTGAAAACATCAGTTGTTGTTAAAGTATCAGCCATTTCAATAATAGTCTAACCTCTTCTCTAGAACAGGAAGTGTGCTGCAATTCCTTTTTTGATAACAGTTTCAGTTTCATTGAAACAGGCTTTTTTATGAAGCGTATTGAATTAGCAGGGAATTAATAATTTCTTTGCTCTGGAGTTACGAGTTTGTCATGCCAGCGATGCATAGCACTGTCTTTCAAAACTGTAAAGGTAAAAAATTTTGCAGACAAGTAATTTGTTCCTGATTGATGTTTTTTCTTAAGTATCGTTAGAGCTGAGAAACTTAAAATTTCATGGGCCTTACCAGAGCGAAGAATGATAAGTGTCCTCTGTGAAATACTGAGAAAGCTAGCATTTGAATGACTATCTTATCCAATATTAATCCTTATTAAAAAGACCACTTTAACCCAATACCACACGTTAAGAAAAATAATAATCAAAATGCGTACAAGTAGCTGTATGCACCTGTTTTTTATTAAAACCTATACAGAGAAATATTTTTAGGATCTTCACAGGTAACACCAAGTGTTTATTATTCTCCTGCGCATGCTTCTAGGGCAAAAAAGAAGACAATGAAACTGAGTATTTTTTCCACTGAGGTTTTGTTTGCTGTCATAAAGATACTACACCCATTTTCCATTGTGCAAATAAAAAAATTACATTACACAGTCATTGTGAACATTCATCCAGAAAACGGTTCGGAAGCAACTTTATCTCAGATGAATGATCAAAATAATTAGATTGCAACTAATTCTTCTAGTTTCCTTTTTGGTGAAAAACGACAATTTAAACAACAAAAGAATACATTACATGATGTTCGACGATAAATGAACCCAAATACTTTGAATGGATGGTCTTTCCTTACTAGGAGAAATTATTTTCATACTTTTATACATTTATACAGATATACATACACAAAAACATTACAGCTACACGTTACCTTTATTAATAAATAAAAATACTGCTCTGTGTTTCTCGTTCAATTCAGGAATCAAACTGCCCAGTGAGAATGAAACCTTCCAGCTGAATGTATGAAACGGTAAGAGAATGAACGGTGCAAATCATCTGCCACGTGTCTTCACCTGCCTTTTTCGTGTGTTCTCCCCTGATGAACTAAAATAATCTCTACATCCATTTCTACCAGATTCTGTAAGTACCAGACACTTACGCAGTAGATTCATAGGCGAAATTAAGCAGGACTCCATCTCCAAGACTTATTCCCAGCGCTTTGCACAGTCCCAGAATTTCCCCCGCGAAGGGCTGCGGCATAAAGAACTCCAATTCTGCTGCTATCGGCCGAATAACTTCGTGGACCCATTTTGGTACGCTTTCACTGCAAAATACACTCAAGGCATTAACTGAGAAAGAGACAAAAGGGTTTGCAACTTAGGCCTGGCAGTCAGACACTCAAGCAGCCAGCCCTCTGGCCAGCCAGCCCCACCCAACGCACACCAACCATTGGCAGCCCCTCCTGCGCTGTATCGGACATCCCTGCATCCCATCCCCCACCGAATCCCCCTGCCTTCAGCACGGCCCCGAAGAAGCCTGCACGACCCGAGCAAAACATTCCACACAGGCTTCCTACTTCGGAGATTTTTTTATTCCTACCAGGAATCTCCCCGGTCTGTCCTCCGACAGGTTCCCAAGTGTACGCATAACGCAGCAGTACTGGGTTAACGCTCAAAAAACGCTCTGAATTTTTGAGTTTAGAGAAGTTCAGCAGCCGTGCAGCATCACTTTGCCCTCTTCGTTCAGGCCCCGCAGCAGCGGGTCTGCCGGGGGGCACAAGGGCTCCACGGCGCCGGGGGGGG
>NW_008824804.1:1090860-1102709 GCF_000699105.1 Pygoscelis adeliae
CGGTCCACTCGGGCCCCACGATGCCGAACGGCGGGCATCTCCTCACGGCCCTCCTCCCACGGTGACAGCAGGGGAGCCCGCCTACAGCAGCACACGACCGGCCCACCCCGTCTGCTGCCGTTTGGGTAGTGACTCGAGGTAGGACATGATGGACAGAGTAATGAAAATACAACGAAAAAAAAAAAAGAGGGAAAAGCTGGGGGTGAAGCTGGGTGTTTCATTGCACCTGTGTCTTGTGAAATAGATCAGAAAAGACAGCCCAAAACTCTCATTTTTGATAGTAAGGTAGAGGAGACAGCTCCACCCTTCACAGAAATCAGGCATAAATCTCCATTTGCTGAACCCCTGTGCAAGGCTATGAACAAGGGGGAAAAGGAAAGAGAGGAGACTAGGCATTAGTCCTAAACTCAGGGACTTCAAAAATTTAATTGCCTCTCACTTTCCGCCTCAGAAGTCATTAGTTTTTGGACACAGGGGAAAAAAGTAAACAGTGAAAGGAGGTTTTATATAAGTATTTTACTCCCCCTCTCCTTCCCTTACTATAGTCTCTTCAGCCCCTGCTCCACACTCCATCTGCCCTTAACTACAGCTCATCCACATCCATTTGCCTCTCCAGCTCCCAGCTACGTATCCTCCACCTAGCCAGCTCATCGCTGTCATTCCACATCACAATCCCTACCCTTCCCTCAGCACAAGCACTGAAGTTGAATGTAACATTCAAAGTTGTAGAAAGTTTCTACTTTGTTCTTCTATCTCCCCGCAGCCTATCAGCTTTGTTTTGCTTGAGGAAGCAAGGTGTGACAACAAAACAAAAAATACACAAACAAGACAAATAATAGGAATTAAAGTGAACACAGTTTGTTCCATTGAATACACCACATACCTAAGCTGAGTGAATTCACGTGTGGGATATAAACGTTAACCTGGTTTCCTAAGAAAAAAGGAAAACAACACCTCACCAAATGCTTTTCCATTATACTGTGCATGTGGCACCTGTTTCTGCCCCACAAGGAAATCCATTTCAAACAGAATTTGACAAAGGGTGATACAAATAACTCCCTCAAGTTTCCATTAAAACAGGTGGCAGGGTAAGGTACAAAAAACCCCTTAATGGTCCCAGCAGAGGTCAAGGCTGAAGCAAGAATTCAACCTTTGACAAAGAATCCACAGATCTATGTTACTCTCATGTATACTTCAGAAACCAGACACCAGCAAGTCCCACCACAAGATGCACTGATACAGGAAAAAAAGATTCCTTAGTTCTCCTGCATGTGATGCTACCTTTGTATTTAAATGGCAACATAAAAACCATTGCCCATATACTAATTTTATTCTTTTTTTCTTCATAAACCACAATGAAACTGTCCTATCCCCTAACCATTCACTTGAACTTACCTGGACTACAAGAATTTTGTTTTATTATTATTAAACGCATAAAATACAGCTGCTTAGAAAATGGCTTAATCTGTAAAATCCCATCCCTAAGACAGGCACAGACATTATACACACACTTTATAGACTGAGCCAGAATATTATTTTTCCTTCCAATTACCTATTCATGAATTGCTTCAAGTAAAGTATTTTTACAGTAAGGTTGTATGTTTTAATACGTACGCATACAAAACCAGCTGTAAGTTATATTCAATAAAAGATAATGGCTGCCTTCCCTAGAGTGCTTTCAAAAAAATAAAAATCCTGCAAGGATTAAGGCCTCTTCCGTCTGTCCTACAGATGCGGTATCCGACAGCTTACAAGTGTTCAATTTGTAATTCTGAACAGAATAGAGATAAATCCGTAAGGCATTTCAGCCCCTTTTTTTCCTTTGGGGTGGTGGTGGGTGGAAATTGGCATTTCTAGGGCTATTTCTTCAGAGGTGATTAAGTACTCCTCTCCATTACTGTTTTGTTATTTCAGCAGCCGTTTTCTCTTTTTCAGAAGTGCATCTCGAAGAGCCAGCTAAATATGAAACAAGAGTGGAATATTCAGGTAAGGAGAATATTAAGTAAGGAGACAACACTATCACGTCAACAACCCTCTTTCGATAGTGAGAAAAACACCAATAGCTTATCAGCTCAAACTGGGAGCAGTAACTGGCAAACGCTAATGACTACACTGGCAGAAGCACTGTGGTTGTTTAGCTAAACTCAACAGTACAATTAAAGAAAGAGTTGGGCTTCAAAAGAGTTTCAGTACATCATTAGCAGATCCTATATAATGAAAAAGATTACAGTAACATAAACTGTTCTTCCACTGACTCACATTCAACTAGAAGAGATCAAGAGAAAACTTCCGTCCACCTGAGAAGTAAGTAGGATTAAATGGCATTTTTTGAAAGAGTATTACACAAAGCTGCTTTTCAAGGGGGGAAGGAGGGATGCTAGAATTTTTACAAGTGCCATATCACTCTAAAGAGACTTTGTTGGGAAGGGGATTTAGCTCTGCACTACAGACAACAGTCCATTTTATTCTACCACCAAAGAGGGCAGCAGAACACAGTATCCTACAAGTACAGTACCTCAACCCACTTCTAACAAGTGTTTCCAAATCATGGTCAACAGAACTGATGCTGTGGCTTAGCTTTAGTGTAAAAAAGTATGAAAAAATTCTTCTTTCACTGTCTAGCTGCTACAGTTACATTCGAAACATTAATCGGGAGTAAGGGCTGAAACCTTTCAAGATGGCTTTTTAGAAAAAGTAAGCCAAGTACAAGAATCATGGTAAACAGCAGTTTCCTAAAAGTGCCTGGATTGTTCGTTTGCAACGTTTTTTCTGTGCTTTGAGAGCTGGGTTAATGTGGTCAGCCTTATTTGGGGGGAGGCAGAATGAGTGCAAATAAAAATACTACAGAGAATATTAGTCCAAGTCTTCCTGTTTAACAGAAACACTTAACACACGTTCTCTCTATTGAGTCTATAAACAGTTTCAGTCTCACTGCTCTTAAGGCAACAAATTGCAGACAAATATACATTATCCTAATGATATGAGCCTGGAAACAACTCACAAAGGAGGGTTTGTAAAAGAAGCATCTGAATGCACTCTAGCACAAGACAGAGCCTAACAAGACAAGACAAAAATTAACACCACACAGAAACAAGACCCCTGCATAATTGGATTAGTCTAGAAGTTTTTCTTGGAACATGTTCAAAGGAGTTCAATTTTATAACACCCTGCAAAACCCTAGACTGGCCATCTGCCAGGTCAGATAAAAGGATTTTAAGGCAGATTGTTGTTGTTAGCATAGACTTACCCTGCCAAGGTGAAACACAGCAGGGCAAGGCAATATGCCTACCCCCATTCTCTGGCAACAGCTGCCACAGTTCAGGCGTTATCCCCAGCTGAGGTGCATCACAGGAGCAGGGGGCTCCCTGTCCACACTCCATTCTTGCCAGCTCATCTAACCCCAGACACCTGGGGGACCTATGTGGGCTCCCTGCCCAATGCCTTCAGGAGCAAAGTCACACCCCAAAGTTTCTGCCTTGCCTTTTAGATATCCCTTCAGCTACCCTTGGCACAGCCGCCTGCGGGAACACACAGTAACTGGACTGCCGAATACATGTTTGTAGCTTGTATATCCTTTCACAAGGGCTGTCTTGAATCCTGTATCAGCCCTGTGGCCAGGCTTATAGCTGAGGAAGCAGCAGAGTGTAGGGGCTTCACCACTGAGAGCAGCATATTGTGAAACTACTGGGGCAGGCTAAACTGAAGCGATTAATTTTTTTCTGAACAGTTTCAAATAGCTAATAAATAGCACTTATGTCTGTGCCTTAAGTACATTTCTGGCAAGCTATTAGGTGACGCCAAGGCTAGGACAGACAAGTCCATAATATGACGGTAACAGGAGAAGGGTCAAAGGAAGAATATGGGCAGTGAAGAAACACACTAAAAGCTTGTCCTGAAAAACAACTCCTCCGTATCAGGGCAACATTTCTTCTATCACAGGATTATTATAGTCAGGATTCTACTATGATCTTCTTTAATTTACATAAAGGAAAACAAACCACATCATCATTGCCTTCCTAACCTACACATGACTTTGCAACAGGGCTTGGTCCTCAATGCATATTGAAGAGAAGAGACTGACAAAAGCATTCTTCACCACCACAACCTCCAATATACCTCCTCTGGGGCAGGATTCAAGGGAAGCCACCTAGCCCACAGTCCTTTCCGACAATTAAACAAGCAAAGTAAACAGCAATGACTTAGGGCACAAGATAGACAGCACTTCACCTGCATCCTAAGTTCAATGCTCAGACTGCCCCATCTATTTTCACCATTAAATATTACCTGTTTTTCCCTGAAAGAACGCTTATTTTTTGTCCGGACGCTGTGGCTGTATCTCATCATCATGAAGTTCTTGTGCTTTTTCTTTTCTTTGTTGGAAGAGCTGGCAAATGGGTTAATTCTTGTTTTCTTTTTCACAAATTCTTTTCTGTCTGTTTTCCCAGCCTAGAATAGACAACGTAATATAATAAGGGTGTCGTAAAAAACCCTACAGTTAACATCAGCTGCTAAGGCAACAGGTTCTACGGCAGTAACAATAAATCGAGGTTCAGCGTGACTTTCTGTATACATTATATGCATTCTTCCATGCTGGCCCTATTAAGTGACAGTGAAAATTGGATGCGTCTTTGTATTTTCATTGTCACCTGTGACCAGCAAGAGGCTGTTTATCTGTTACAGCAAAACACTACACAGAACATTTCTTAAAATGCAGACGGCAGCTAGGCACCCGTCTTACAGATGCAACCCCACCACCTCCTCCTTCTGCAGGAGACAAAACCACAAACCCAAATCTAGCAAGACAGAGGACAGCCAAGTTACTCACCATTGCAGTTGCCAATCTGGTCTCCTTGTCTGATTTAGGCTTCTTATGCAGATGTTCAATATCTCTGAGTGAAAGCAACTCTCCCCTACACACAGAAAAATCCAACAAAAGGCCATCACACACACAACTTCATTTGGCAAGAAAAACAAAATGCCCTCCAGACCCTCCGTCTCTCACACCATTGTCTTCCTATAAACTTTCACACAAGCACTGCTTGTTCTTTCACTCAGGCTAATCCTCGTGCTTGGGACAATCCTTACAAAAGGCTCTCATTACTGTTTTTCAAGTCCTGCATTAACCACAAAGTTTAAGAAACTCTGGAGATATACTCCGGAGATATGCAACTACTGCTACAAAAACGTGCCTATTGGTCTGAACAAGCAAAACAGTCCCATAGTTCCCATCGGCCCCTCACATCTTTTCTCCCAGGTATAAACAAATCCCCCAGGCCAGGAGCCCTTCTAGGCTGTGTGGCTGTTTGCCACCTGTCACCAGGGGATACTGACCAACAGCAGAGCTCTGTGCCCTTCTGCAATTAAAAGTTGTATCACCAGGTTGTAGGGAACAGAAAGCATTCATCAATATTTCATATCCTACCTGCCCTCCTCCTCTTCATCATCTATTTCAATATTTTTCCTCTTGGCAGCTTTGCCAGGTGCAGAATTAAGTTCTTTGGAGAGCTGGGCAAGGCGTATCTTGTGGAAGTCTTCTTGGGTTAGCAGCCTGCTTGTACTGACTGCTGCAGCTTTGGCTTTTCGTTCCTCTATGGGCATGCTTTTCACCTTCTCTGCCTTTAGAAGAAAGTGCAAAGGAATCATCTGGAGCTTTGCAAATCACTTCTGTGCCATAATCCATGACCCTTGCCTCCCAAATACCTATGTAGGGGCAATATTGTTGGGAAATGCTATAACCAGCTGTTCGGGTTCTTCATAGTCTTATATTCAACATGTATTATCAGAAGAAAGAAGTACTTCCACTCCTTCATATTTCAGAGTGAATAAAAGCACTCATCATGTAAATATCATAGCTTTGAAGGAATTTAGCACTGGGACAGAATTCCCCCATTTCTCCCCCTCACCCTAAGAACATGCATACTTTTGCACAGGTGCTAAATAGTACTTGAACCTCACCGATTCTGGTCAAGTTACTACGCGGCCCTGTGCAGTTAGTTACGAGCAGCCACACGAAGGTACAGAGCAACAGCATCTGGTCTGCTATTAACGAGACTTATTTGTATTTGGGGTAGAAGACACTTAGAACTCACTACTTCTTGCTGCTCCTCATCTGAGGAGTGGTGCACATCAATCCATTCTCCATCTTCATTACCTTCTTCTTCACTCAGACTAGCACTTTCCCATCCATCTGCTCAGGGGAAGAAGTGCACAGTGTTGTTAATACAGATTTGGTTTAACTGCTTGAGTTTGAAACAATGTCACACCGGATCAGAAGCTCTCACCACCTTTGATTACCTATCAGCTAACTGCATGTAGCCCAGGGACATGCTTACCAAACAGGCAAGCTGTAGGGTCTCAGTATGCCAGCCTCAGAACTACACAGACATTACAAAGACATAAGATA
This sequence comes from Pygoscelis adeliae, assembly GCF_000699105.1. Taxonomy (NCBI): domain Eukaryota; kingdom Metazoa; phylum Chordata; class Aves; order Sphenisciformes; family Spheniscidae; genus Pygoscelis; species Pygoscelis adeliae. Next base: position 1,097,264 of record NW_008824804.1, read on the forward strand.
CTTCACACATCTGATCGGTATTTCTTCATGATTTTTAGAAGACATCCACAGTTGAACAGACCAGCAGCTCCCAAGCTTTCCCACTGGCAAGTTCAGCTACCAAATTCCGTCTGGCTTGCAACTGATTCAGGGCTGTGCAAAAAACCTCAGCTTCAATTTCTTAACGGACCCACATCACGTGCACATTCAGTTATGTACACCAATTTTTATAGTGATAATTGCATATGGCAGTGTGAGATCTTCGAAAACACACACACGCACCCCTACAACAGACTCCTTAAAACAGCTGGTGTATTTTGTCATTACTGTGAGCTGCAGTCGCCTTAATACATTTATTTATCATGAGCTTTCGACAAACCTGGAACAACGGTGATCAGAGCCTTTACAGGAAATGCATTTACGTACGCCTCATTCACTCAAAACCAAGCCAACCATAGAAAATACCCAAAGCAGCTTGCAACACATCAGTGTCACAGCAAGCTGTACCATAATGTTATGCTTTGCAAAGCTTAACGCTCATCTGAAGTTCAAGATCCTCAAAACGAAGTGCATTTGGGACAGTCTCTGAAAAAACACAGTAGTTAACAGATGCTAATCCTTATTACACTGTTCAGTAATGGTGTTCCCCGCTCCCTGCCATCTAAACCAAGGAGGGAAGCAATGCAATTTATAGCTAAGTTACTTCCTACAGTATATGCATCGCTTTTCTTCACTGTCGTTCAAACTGACTGATGTGCTAGTCATCAGCTTCAGAAACTGAAGCAAAGAAGATTGTTATACTAATCGCTGCATTCACATGCGTTAAGAAACGTGACCTACACCAGGGTGTTTATTCCTCCAGTACACCTCCACTACACTATCTCCAATGCCCTCAGGCTTGATTTGCCAAACTCTTCGGGCTTGATTTTCAAGTCCCTCCCCATCTTTTTTTTTTCTCCCTATTCAGGCAAGGCATTCCATGTTGTGTGGAGCATTCACACAGGAAGTGAATTAAAGAAGCCAAATACTATTTCTAAGTACTATTTCAGTGTTTTATAATACGCAACAAAAACTTTCCTTTAGGAAGAGCTGAACATACGAAGTTGCATAGCTGTACGATGTCCGTCCCTTTGCTTTTCCAGCCCTCAGTGTCTATCATACAAAGCAACAGGCTTCACGGGATAAATTGCACTTACTCGAGGATAGTATCAGTGCTTCTTACTGAACAAATACAGACACGTGCAAGCCATGCAGCATGTGACAGCAGCAAATGAAACGCACGAACACCAAGTTTTACGTCCAAATAAAGTCTTAGTGACAATGACGCTCAAAATAGAAGTGGTAAAGAAAAAAAGGCCAACCTTCCTCTTGGGTTCCTCCCTTTTCCTTCTGACTCTCAACATCCAGTACTTCTGCTCCTGGAATATAATCTTTGGCATCCAGTTCTCCATATTCATGAATCCTGGCTTCCAACGAGGCCTCAGTAGGCTTACCCTGTAAGTTAACAAAATACATGTTAACCAGGCTGCTATTTTAATGCCCACAAATCCATGAAAAAATCTGGGGGAGAGGAGGGTGCAGGTGGAAAAGAAATTCTGCCTGATGAAATCAGAAAAGATCTTGAATTACTAAAAAGTTGAACGAACTCTAGGAAGATAGTCAAGCTTCTGCAGCACGATCCTTCTGTCAATCAGTTTGATAAATTTGAACTAAGGAAGTCTTGAAGTAAGAGCACATCACATCAAAATGCAGCAAGGAAGCAGGTAGGGGAAGAACACAGGCGTGATTCCACCTCATTCTCAAGAGGCTATGAGACCAGTTATCAGCATCATTTTTGAGTACGTGAGCCTATATTTATGGTATATGCAATGCACATAAAACAACACTTACCCTGAATTTCTTCTGCAGCATCTCTGGATTCAGAGAACGGAAAAGGTGTATCAGAGTTCTTGCAGACATCATCACATCTACCCAGAAATAAAGAGAGTCAAGAATAAGTAAAGCAGAACTCTGAGCAAACTGAAAGCCCACTCACATAATCAGCATTTACAGCCTGCTCATGCCTTTTCTGAAGTTCTAGCTCCCTCCAATTTCTCCAATGCAGGATCCAGCTCTTCCTTAGGGCTAAATCTTTATTAGCAAGCAGTTTCCCTTCTTCAGTTTTGTCAGTTAGTTCCCCTGCCATAACTACCTTTGACTGTTTTGTCTGCTATGTATTACGCTCAAAATACAGAGAAATGCAACAGACATTGAAAATGATACCTCTCAGCCCACATAAAAAACAATTAAGACATCACTATTATGAAGGCTATAACAATGGAGGACCAGACGATACAGGAGATGAAAAGATCTAAAAGTCATATCTGTATAATACACTTACTTTTATTTTTATGAGTCTTGTACTGAACGAGGTCTTGGAGCAGATCTTCGGTCATGGCTAATGGACATCTCGCAGTGATTTCTTTTATCGCATTGATTCTAAAAGATTGGAAGTGAATTATTTTCTGAACACCACAGTTGGGAGAGACTCTCACTGGCCCAGTAATAGACTGAATTATCTGGAGCTTGAAGAACCTTATACGGCATTTATACAACATTTAGTGTAACAGAGGAGAACATCACAAGGAGCCCTCTGTGCCATGGTTCCTCAAAACCCTCCATCTTTGGCCCATACTCTACTCTCCAGCTATTATTTTGTCTGATCCTAGGCCTCAGGATTCTGCAAGCGAAGTCTGGGTCCAGGCAGACAGGAAAAGCAGTCAATCACCAGCCCAAGAAAGAAAATACTTACACCAGAGCTTTCACAAATACCTCTCTTGACTAGTCAAAGAAAGTACATTACAGTTTCACTAACAGCAACAGTTAAATTTGTTGTCAGTAGCGAAATTTCATCCATAAAACATCAAAGTTAAGAGTCTTGAACTACAACGCTAGCCACTCACTGAGTATATGAAAATATATTAATTCACAGAGAAGAGCCCTCAAAGTAGAAATAACAACATAGAAGAAGGATGAAAAATACAAGACCAAACAACAAAGCAAGAAAAAAAACACAAAAAAAACCAGCACCATCATGAAATCCAGAAAAGTTAAGTTACAGCGCTAAGCGCAGAAACCCATCGTTCTGGGGAATTTAAAACACTGCCAACAAAAATAAGGGAGTTTTATGCTTAGATACTGTCCTAGCTTGTTTTTATTCAAGCAGATGCTTGAAAGCATAGTACAAATGACAGGAATAAGTTGCAGGTGGTTTAAAAAAGAAAAATATTTTTCCACATTCAGAGAGAGTTTTACAGTTTTTATAAGATTCTGTACCTACCCTACGGTCATGACCTCCCCAGAATTCTTGTCCGTGACAAAGTTGTTGGCAATGGTCATTAACACTGACTGGATAATCTGAAAATAAGAAAAAAGGTTAAAAAAACTTAATGCATATTTGCTAAAATTGTGAAAATGATTACATATTATTAACAGACAACAGAGCCCTTTTCACAGGAAGACAGAGCTCAGACTTGTCACTATGGCCTGCAAATATTTCCTAGGCACAAATTCTCCCACAGAAATGAAGACATCAGACATGGGCGGTTTTTTCCCCTTCGTACAAAACAGTCCCTTGGAACTTGCAGAAGTAGCCAAAATTACCATAAGCTTTGCAAGACCGAGGGTCTGACCAGATTCCCTTCTCCCCCTCCCCATGAATTCATTCAGCTGTATTTCCATGCTGGCCTGCTGTCCGTTTTTAACATCACCAGACACAGGTGAAGAACTGACCTCGGGCGGTACTAGCTGATGTGAAGCTTGTGCAGCAAACAGAAGAATCTTTGTCACTTCTGGAAGAAAAGTGGGAAGAAGATGTCAAAGTACATTGCTGCAGCTTAGTCTGGCCAATAAACACAACCACCATAAGAGCTAACTCGACAAGCTGCTCAGTCTAACTCTCAAAGCCATTTCAGTCTCAAGTTATTTGGGACAACCATTTCTCCTCTCCCACCAAGCATTAGGAACTCATCTGGTCTCCACCCCAGCAGCAGTGCAGGCCCTTAACAGCCAGCTAAAATGAAAAGAAATGCTCTAGAACTAGAGCGAAACACCAGTAAAACAAAGCAGCAAAAGGCAGTCACTCTTTGCTCACCTGGTCAGGATTTGCAAGGAACTAGGGAATCAGTAGATTAATTTTATTCCATTACTGGAGTTTCTCAAATGCTCGGGTAAGGCACGTTGAGTGCACACAGCTTCCATAAAATTCCAAAGCGCTTTGCACTTCTGGCAATCAGGGCCTTCCACTTCCTACTTCCTACTACCTACTAAGCTACTGCTGCGTATTCATTTACAGCACCACTTCTAAGAACTGACTGTACACGTGACATGATGGACCAGCAGTGTTAGCTACTAGTAGCTACTTACCTCTCTGATGGGGCTGTAAGAATCTCTGAACGAAGGGGTAGAAATTAAAAAGAAAAAGCTGCAAGAAAGAAATAAGTTGTAACAGATGAGCTTCTTGTCTTTTAACTTGAGATCACCTTCATAGGCTGATACGCTGTAAAACAAGCAATGATTCTATACAGCTTGCTCTCCAAATACCTATGATTTTATTCCATGATGCATTCTCCCGTCTTGAGCTTGATATATGTGGAAATGACTTGTACAAAGGAAATACAAGGCTCAATCCCAAGCTCAGTGAAATCCAGAGTGGTTCTTGTTAGACCGCACAGAATTCAAATTAGGGCACCCTGCTGCACAACCCTACAATGTGCCACTTCCCTTCACCTCGGGGACACAATCTTCTCTCCCAAAACAGAAAGACTCCATTAGTTTTGATCACACTTTGGTTGTACCTTAGAGGGTGCTGTTCATGCACAATTGCTGGACTCCTTTGAAAAGCCTTTCTCCTTTGAAGAACCTCCCAGGAGCACGCACATGTCGAAGAAGACATGTTTCCTCTATTTGGTAGAGACAGCTCAGCTATTCCAGACCAACAGCTTTCTCTAGCAGAGCTCACTTAGTACCACACAAGTCTACGCCACTGCACCATTCCATGAGGCGCACTGGCAACTATCTGACCATACATCTGCACTTTTCAACATACAGCAAAATTAAACCTCATTTTCCAGAGGCCCAGGGCGTGCCACCACCCAAACCAGGCTGGCTACCATCAGACCATTATGAAATTATCCGAGTATGTACCTCGTGTATTCCAACTAGCCTAGATATTAGGTCCATGAGCATCATCTTCACTTCAAATCGTTCCTTACAGTTCTCCAGCTGCTTCAGCAGTTTCTCTGCAAAGTCTAAAAGAAGCAATAAGAGATTTGTGGTAGACTTAAAGAGCACAAAGCAGAACTCATCTGGGATTAGGTTAAAAAAGGCAGTCAGTTTGTTAAGCCCCCAGTGCCCTCGCACAGAAGAAATTAAAGGTGGCCAGAGCGCTTCTCCCAACAGGTTATTTTTCTTCTCACATGCCTAGAAG
>NW_008824804.1:1102757-1109253 GCF_000699105.1 Pygoscelis adeliae
CCACAACATCATAAGCACAGGGTCAGTATTTAAAGCTAGATTTTTTTAGATACCTTTTGGGTTCATCTGAAAAACAAAATCCCCAGAGGTTCACTAGATCAGACTAAGACCAAGTCAAGTGTTATTAGACAAACATCAGACCAGGAACGGAAACGCATTTTTGAAGGAGTAAGCCAAAGAAGCTATAACAGATAAACTACTCCCCGTTCACACAAACTATGTCCTTCACACATACAAGAAAGAGGTAGAGCGCCACGTCCTGATCTGAAGCAACCTGAAGCGGTCCTTGCTTGTCTGACTACAAGTGTTCCACTACCAGAAGCATAACAAGATTGATCTCACTTTTTTTGAAGTGTTGTGAAACTCTAGGATAAAGCACACTACAAGTATCACCTTGTCACACTTGTATCTACTTGTCACTTTCATTCTCCTTGCAGAGCTGTGTCTAAGCTTCAGTGTCTGGGATTAACACGTAACTGGAAAAAAGACAAAATTCAATGCATTCTTACCTTGGGGATCATGGATCAAGTGAATGGCAGAAAAGTTGAACACCTCTGGCTTGCTCTTCTTCTTCTGTTTCTGCACAGCAAAAAGAGCGAGAGACATTTTTTTCTTTCCATGAAAGACCTGCAAGTGCTTCAGTTTCAGGCTGCTGTTAAAAGCTGCTATCTACCATTCATCTCTTCAAAAAGAGGCGCTTTAACAAGTAAACCATCACTCTTTTCAACTGCATAGGGTTTTCTGCCACCTGACCTAAGAGGCAACAGGAGCTGCATTCAAAAGTTGCTTATCGAGACACCACATACTTTAAAGTAGGGGACCACACAAAGGGTACCCAGAGCAGAACCGATCCACAACTTAGACTCTAAGCCTGTTTCATAACAGCTCTGTTCCAGGCAAACATGGCATATGCCTGGCCAATGGATGCTAGAACACTTGAGGACTTTTACCTAGAAAAGATGAAAAAAGGTAGCTAAGATGACAGGGGCGACAACAAGATTTCTGCACTTGAAGGATTAAGCTAAAATGCTGGCAAGTCGGACACCACTCTGCTCACCTTGAGAACCTTCATCGCTTTTTCCAGTTTCTTCTTGCGCTTGGTGGTTTTCTTGTTAGTTGCATACCGCATCATCAGATCTCTAGCCGTGGGAACATCATCCTTGAGAAAGAATGCAAGGAAAACAAGGCTCAGGTGACATCAGGCTTCAAATGAGAATGAGAGAAACAACAAGTATCCATATTTTTCAGGATCATGTACTGCATTTGAAAACTCCCCCTCTTCCTACATTTCATCATACAGAAATACTAGCATTTAAAATCTCAACTCCGTAAAACTAGCCACCTACCTACATGCAAGAGAGATCACAAACACTTAACAGCACATCAACACAGAAGTTTTTACAGCCGGTTAATTAGAGTGTTGTTCAGTCCCAGACAAATAACGATATCCTGTATTAGGAGGCTCTAGACTGAAATTCTGTTAGGTTATGAGCCTTCTCAAAGTAACTGAACTATGTTCATTTGTACATAAACAGAAGGTGGAGCACAAAAGGAAAAAATGAAGACAAAATGGACAGCTAAAAAATTAAACCAGCTTCCAATACACCAGGTGAAAGCCTCTTCCCATAACTCTACAGTACACATTTAGCAATTCATGTCTTCATGAACCAGACTGACCAGCCCCTGCTTAGGTCTTCAAGTGAATTGCTTCCTTCACAACGAGAAGAGGAAAGCAAAGGAGCTCTTAGCATTAGACTTTAGACAGACAGTAAAGGCATCCTGCTGTCAGTTGGGGACAGCTGTCAAGAACACTGAACCTTTTTGCGAAGCGTAGAAACATCTGGAGGAAACAAGATCGAGAACTAACACAGAAGCGGACAGATTGGCAGAGCGAGGGTCACTAGGATGACAGACCCCAGAGTTCGAAGAACAGAGGACAAGATTTAATCACAACACCTACCTCAGATTCTGAGTCACTGTCTTGTTTCTCATCTTCATCTCTCCCAAGAAAGAACTTCAAGCTAGCAACTAATACCTGGAAAGCAAAGTAAGTTTATGTAGGACAGGACAAACTGACAAGAGTATTTGCAACAGCCCTACATCCACACTTTTGGTTATGCGAAGACTCTCCCAATTTTTTATAAGCGCGGATATGAACAGAAAGCAAGACAAATCACAGACCGAAAGCCACAGGTGTTTTACAGACACACAATTTTTGCTGCCCATCCTCAACAGTCAGAGGCACACAAACAGTCAAAAAGCAGCTAGGCTTCCACAATGCCTCAAGCAAGTTTAAAAAAGCAAATTCTTTTCCTATCACTCTGCAAAGCAATTTCCATCTAATTGCACCATGCCAACATTATCAGGAACTCCTGCACGGCTGATACGCGAGACAGTGCTCAGAACTCCAAACTTTTATTAGGTTATACGGGTTTGTTGGTGGGGCTTTTTTGTTAGTTTTGGTTTGTTGTTTTTTATTGAATGGAACAACTTTGGACCTTCATAGTGGAAAAACTTGTCTCAAACTGTAACACAAGTTTTTAAAACCTCCAGCACTGCAGAACTGACACAGATGACAGAATGCCTAAGATCCACTCAAGCCCCAGGCAGGATAGCACCTCTCTTCACATTTGACAAATGAAAGCCTTACGGCGCTGATAAGAAGGCGATATTCTGACAATCTCTTCTGGGCAGCAGTGGAAAGTACACGTACCCTCCCCATACCAAGCCCGCGCTTGCTGTAAGACAAGCTTCCAATTCTGCAGCTCCGTATTTAAGAACCAAATGCCGCCTCCGCCCACAACACAAGCAGCATTTTGAAAATAAAACAAGCAGAAGACAAATCATCAGTGAAGCTTGCTAGCAATTACAGTACCAAAATAAAAAGTTGCATCCACAGAAAAAACATAGCTTAGGTAACATGCGTTTCATCAAGTGATTTCTGTTCTCACCTTTGTCACTTTAGAAAAGCAGGCAGTTGTGATGACATTTACCGTTTTGGCATCATTCCTGGAATAAAGCAAAACATTACCTTTTACTTCAAGTTTGGCAATTTCAAGCCATTCTCAGTAAATTAAGTCTCATGAAATGTGACTCCTAACAATCAGGAAGCTTCATTAGATTCAAGTCTCTCAATGCTCCAAGTAGATTTGCAAACAAATAAGTTAAGCTTCTGTCATTTTCTTTTATTCTTCTAACATAGCAGTAGTTCCATCTAAATAAAGAGCCACACTTGCATTCCATCTAGTTCACGCTGTGAGTGAAGGGACAGAAAGAAGAATCTCCAGTCAAATAACTCAAGACAGATTACCACTTTTTCAACTGATAAAAAGAAAATAAATCCCCTGCCAGGTAAAAAACAAAAATCAGTGCAGAATTCTACCTTTGATTAGAAAATCAACTGGATAGTTGAGATAAACTATGCTTTAAAAATAAAGATTTACAAGAAATAAAGCTGCGGGAATTAACTTGATTTTATACCAAGTCTCACACACTTACAAACCTGCTTACTAAAACTGCAGAAGTTTTTAGCTTTCACCAACACTATTTTTCAGCAGCCTGTTTTCTCTCCCTTGTAATGAACTATTCTATTTTGGAGATACATAAGCAGCAAACACACTGCTCACCAGCGGTATCACTTGTTGCTCTCTATACAGTTTGTATCTCTCTATACAGTTCATTTTTGTGCAAGAACCAAGAGCAGCAACGGAGTTTTAAGCCGTTCAGTTTGTAGGTCTTTAACATGCTTTTACAGTCAAGAAGCAAGCAGGAGTGAACAGACTACCATCTTCTCATGCAATTTACTGCTGGGTAACATCTGCTCTGGCATTTTGCAACACAACAGAAGAATTCAGCAACTTATTAGGTACAAGACAGCAATTGACGGTACTCAGTGTGCTTCTACTCCTTTCAATACTTATCTAGGCAACAATTTTTCAGGCTGCTACTAAAAATAGAAGCTATATTATAGCTTCACAAAAAAAACCCCAAAACTCAAAGCAACCATTAGATCAGTCTTCTAGAATGAACTTACAGACTTAAGAGAACAAGGAGAAAAAAAACCCAAAACCAGAACTCCTTTCTGCTGTACACGACAAGCTGTATACCAACATTAGCAGCTCTTAAGTGCAAAAGCTCAAAAAAAGCGAGCTGCACACAGCTTCTGTTTCGAATGCAACACATACAATTTACATACCATCTTCAACTAAAACGCCAAAGACTCAACCTAAATAACTCCGAGACCTCATGGCAAGACAGTATTTCTTCCCAACTGAATTACATTCCACAAAATGCAGCCCCACTGGAGCGGAAAGAAGACAAATATATTTAAGTCACAGCCCCTCAAGCATTACATTTTGCACTACATGCCGTAAGTGATGTCAGGACAGCTGCCCCACGATAAATGGGGAATCGATACCAGCCTGCCAGACCTACCAAATATTCCTTCTGTAAAGCTCAATCATCACGTCCAGAGATATCTTCGCAGCAGTGGGATTGCTGTCTCTCAACATAGTATACATAAAATTCTGCAGTGTCTGAGAAAAAAGTTTGGAAACATTTATTACAAGTCTTTCACAATATCTAGAGGTTAAATGGAAGTATATCTGAAAGCTAAAATACTCACTGTGTTTACTTTATTGTTTTTGTGTTTAGCATTGACATTCTTGATGTCCGACACGATGTGAGTATACAAAGTCTGTAAATGGAGATATTATAGGGATTAACCTACACAAATCACGCAGAGAGCAATGCAGATACATTACTATTCCCCCAAAGTCTCCGAGTACTAAAATGAGAGACCCAACTGATCACCACTGAGAATATTATTTTTCCCTTTTAAATTGCAGTTGGAAAACCAGTAAGTTATCCTGTAAAGTCTCATGTACGCTTATTTTTTATGTATTTGAAAATCATCCTTAATTTACAGTATAAACAGGGAGGCCGGAAAATAAACAGCATGAAGTACGGCTTAAAAAAATCGCACCCTGTTTCATTCAGGCACATTCTGAGGGCCAGTTCAGTAGTTCTGGTGGCAGAAAACCTGAAATACAGCTTTAACTAGCAGCTGGTTCCGTTTTGGTTGTTTTTCTCACAAGTTCTCACAAAGAATTCAGTAAGACCTGCTTTGACAGCAGCATGTTTATGGTTTTCTTCTGCAGACACATCCAAGCTGCTCAATTCCAAATTCAGGACAGGCCCGCAGCCTGCAATAGCATGGTGAGGATGTTTACAGCAGCATGCTTTATTACTAATCAAACAAACAGATCGAGCCTTGTCTTTGGCACTGTCAAGTGCTGAAAAAGCAGAGCCATTTTAAACTTTCCTATTTTGTTACCAAGGAAGGCAGAACAGCTGCCTGCCAGCGCTGCATCGCTTCTGGCAAGTTGGTCCAAACCCACTGGAAATCAAGACCGGTTTCTGTACGCACGGCTTACTTTTCGTAGAAGCTTATCATGGCACCGCAGCAGTTGAAAGAAGAGCTCCAGCAAACTGGTTGGATTTATTAGATTCTTGTTTCTTAACAAGATCAAAGCCTTACAGAACGTCTGTAAGAGAGAAACGGGGAGTCAGAACCAAAATTTCACGATACCCCCCACTTTCCATCTTCGTTAAAGAATTAAAAAGCAAACCGTAAGCTCTGATCGCACACCTAAAGGGTGTATTTTAACCACAGGACGCGGTCTGCCCAAAAGGCCATTCGGTGTGGGTCTTACCATGCGCAGGTCTGCGTCCAGGACCGTATGGTGGTAGGAGAGCAGCTCCTTCAGCTGCTGGGGAAAGTTGGCCATGTGTTCTGGGTAGCAGTGGGCAACCTGGGTAGAGACAGACCCGGCTGAAACCGCTAGCGAAAACCGTGGGTCACCTCATGACCCTGAGGAGGTGTGCGATGTTGTAAGCAACCAATGAAGTTATAGCCATGCGTATAACAACAACTTAATATACACAGCGAAAACTAAGTTGTTCTCAATGCCCAGATGTAAGAGGTATGGTGCGATGAAAGAATCCTTTTAAAAAATTGTACCAAATGCACGAAGGAAAAACTTGTGTTCCTGGAAACGGACAATACCGCTGCAGAACTCTTGGTCAAGGCACAGTTTTACGGCGACTCCGTCAGGACTACAGCAGCAAAACGAGGTGAAACACCATCCGCGCTCAGGGCAAAGCCACTGCGGCTGGTGAAGGGCTCAAGGCCAACGTTACCCTTCGGAAGGGCGGCGGCTTACCTGCGCCAGGAACATCACCAGTTCAGCCAGCTCCTTACTGGGCTTGTCCGGTTGGAAGGTGAAGATCTCCACGTGGGACTGGTAGTGGTGGTACTGCTGGAGGAACTGAGCACACACAGGGGAGGGAGGCTGCTGAGCGGGACAAGTAACACCCGCCGCCCCAGGCCCACAGCCCACCTCGGCTTCCCTAAGCGCCCGCACCGCGGTACACCGGCCCTGCCGCCGCCGCCGCCCCGCTGGGGGAACCCGGGCCCGGCAGCTCGGCTTCGTAC